>NW_027396607.1:342961-928259 GCF_047715775.1 Aspergillus undulatus
TTTTTTTTTTTTTTTTTTTTTTTTTTTTTTTTTTTTTTTTTTTTTTTTTTTTTTTTTTTTTTTTCTCTCGCTGGTTTATTCCAGTCCGTTGCAGCAGTGATTTTTCTCTTTTCTCTCTTCTCTTTTCCATTTCTCTCTGTTACTGGCGTTGGGAGAAGCGATGGGCAACGGGGTCATAACTTTGCAGAGTTATCTTCAACGCATAGCACATGATACTCTACAGCTCGCATTTCTGTTCAGGGTAGCTGTTTCTAATAAGTGGATCAAGTTACTACCTAATTATAGAACGGATTACCACGAGTCTACCACGTAGAGCCTGAATTCCATGCGATGCCATGTAGCCGCCATGTGGTTTGGAATTACGGCCCCACCCAAAGTTAGCCATGATTTTCCCATGCGTCCAAAGTATACAGTTTGAAGTCGACGATTCCGAGCTAGACATCATCATGAAAGCTCTGGCTAGGAATAGTCGACATCCTCACAAACTCAAGTAGAAAAATTAGTATTAAGCCTGTGTCATTTTCTCGCCTCGAATCGAGAACCTCTCTGTTTCTTTGTTCTGTCCTTTCCCCTCCCAGATCTGTTTCCACCTATATCTACGCATTCTACCATACACCAACCACCTCATACTGTTGAGCAAGCTTATTTCTACTCACCTACTAATCATCCGTCTCTGTTCTCATATCTAAAACCGACGAAAACGCCAATATAGTTATGAAATGCAAATACCGTCCCTCGGACGAGACCTCCGCGATGCACACCTCCCAAACTCGCAGTGATATAGAAGAGGAAAGGGGTCGACGTGGGGAAATAGGAGGAGATAGAGGAAGAGGAAGAGAGAGAGAGGAAGGAATAGAGAAAGAGAAATACAAGGGGAAGTCGAAGTCAGAGAGACAATCCTCGGCATCGACCGCATCATTCATGACAACAATGCCCTCAGTCCTACCAACCCAATACTCAACCTGGACAAGATGCTCGCTCGCCCAGCGGTAGACGCTGCAACTGGTCATCCCCATCATCATCGATATCGTCCAAGGACATCGTTGCCATTACTGTTACCGTCGTCGCTAACACCACCCACAACACCCGGTATGGCCTCAGCCTCAACCTCAGTCTCAACACTGCATCTCCCCTCACCACCATCAACACCCTCAGCCAGCCATCTGAGCAATCTGAATATGAACTCGGACTCGAACCCGTATCCAGCGCAGTAATAGCCGGACTCCTATTTGCCAGCAGAGACAGAGACAGAAACAGGCCCACAGCCGGAGATACTTCGAATGTATAAATCTCCAACCTCGACAACGCCCCCTCCACGTTCGAATACGACGCCCTCCCTCTCTACGAGCAACACTCCCCCGACGGCGCCGATCCCCCTACGCCAGCATACAACAAGGCTGATCGTCGCCGTGGCCGGAACATCCTCTTTATGAATGCAGCTAGGTCTTGGCTTTATTTTACTCTGCTGGGCTTTCGTTGTGGGGATTGGGATTGTGATTGCTGTTCTTTGTAGTCTGATGGGCCCGAACGGGAGTGGGAAGAGTACTGGTAGTAAGGGGAAGTTCGTGATTTAGCTGAGGCCTAGGGCGGGGGGGGGGGGGGGGGGGGGGTTGAAGTTATATGGGTGGGGTACTGGTCCCTGAATTTGTTTGTCTGGTTTGGGGCGGGAGTGAGGGAGGGATTTGTTTTGTTCTATTCATTGGAGGGCTTACCTTGTATTGTCTGGAGGTATTGCCCAGCATATCGTTGCCATGTTTTATCGATGTATGCATCTGTCGGCTTTTGTAGTGGATATCCTTGAGGTACATACAGTACCTATCCGACGTACTTCTCTTTGAATGATATTTACGGGATGTACCTGATAGTCACGCAATTTCATTTTGCTACTGCATCCTCTCCATCAATATCATTGCTCACCCATCGAACTTGCCACCACGAATTTCGCGGCCCCAACTCACGGCCGAAAGTCCAGCCTGCTGCGCCACCGGAATCCCTTCCCGGAAAACCTTGACGAACAAAACTTAGCTAGACTACGCAAAGTGCAAGCTACCATTGGAGCGGACAGTGGTTACCGGCCACGCGTCACATGCCATGTGCCGACTCGTGGATCGTGGACCCGCAGTTAGGGCTGAATTAAGCTTTCCTGCCATGCTTTGTTAGAAAGAGCATGCTTGCCTACTGTAGACATGTGCTCTTCGGGTAACGCTCAGTAATTTCGCATTAGGGGAGAGCTTAAACCTTTCCATTCGGAATAAATAGGAACCTTCTGAGGGAACACACGGCTTCTGACACTGGTCGAGTTAGGGGTAGAGATCTATTGGTGCGGATGCGGTTGTCCTTGCTTTTCCACTTGCACATGCTTGCCACGAGTGAGGGCGAGAATGTGTACATCGGGCATGGTCAATTCTAGAAACGTGGCTGCTAATGGTTCTGCTGGCTAGGAATTCTTCATGGACGTAGTTACACTTCGACCCTGGTCCGAATGTGTGTCTGGTGCTGCAGCAAGACTGTAGGCCATGGTCAGGAATTATTCGCAGTCCTCTACTGGATAGGAATGTGGCTATTGGATGTTGAGACTGGCCACGGTCGTTTTGTGGTATTTATACCCCCCAGAATCAGGCTGAATTCCCAGTTCCTCCATGTTTCTTTCATCTACCGGTTTCACCTGCAAACTGCTACAAAGCACTACAACTTATTATATCAAGTACAACACACCTCGTCATGTCTTTGACCATGGCCGCGAACATGGATAGCTCCACATTCTACAGACTCTCCCCTCTCGATCAAATCATCCACCTCACCTCCACTTCTCCTGTCGTCCCAGAAACCCGCGACAGAACAGACATCCGGTGCCGTATCGCCCATGTCCCAGTTTCCTCCACCAGCCTCCTCTTTCACGACATAGGGCACCTCAAGGCCATGGCCGAATCAGTCCCACCGACCATGGCCGAATCCTCTGAAAACGACACCTACACCGACACCGACAACAACTCTTCCTCCTCCTCCGTCAGCTCCGCCCCTGGACCAACCGAGAGCCGATCAAACGAGAACTGACCATGGTCGAAATCTCCAGAAGCACGGTAATCGATACGCCGACATCGAAGGGCCCGACACCGACACTTACGTTCGCGCCAACATGAGACGCCTCCTCAACCACCGCGACTCGCTCGACTTAACCCGCGAGAAAATCCTCCACCCCAAGACGGAGAAAGACAAGAAGAAGGAGAAGAAGAGGGAACGCATCGAGAGGGTCTACAAGAGGCTCAAGGGCTTTCTGGACGCCCGCGGGGTCTAAGCGAAGGGGGTTTTTCATCCAGTAGATATTCATCAAGGATTCTGCACGGTTTTCCCCCTGTGGATTATAGCATTGAGGGCTGTGCTTTGTACTTGATTTCGTCCATGTACTGTTGGAGACTGCCTGTTTGATTTTGACTGGATGGGAAGTCTTTGGATAGGTGCTGTCACCGTCCGACCATCCACTTGCACTAGTTTAAGTACTTTGGGGAGTTCAGTCAATATTCTCCTTCCAATCTCCAATCTAATTTCATCTGGATTGAATCTGCTGTATCAGTATGCTGCACGAGCTGCCCTTCTACGAACTCGGGGACTTCCATGGCGAACCCTACTCTCAGTCTCAGTAGTACCGTTCGACCTACAGCCTAAGAAACCACGAGAGCCATTGCTGTTACCATATTCCGATTCTCGCTCCTTACCTCCATCACCGCCACCCTACGAGCATCTACCACGACCACCTTATGAGCCGCAAGTAGCTTATGAGCCTCAATCAGCACCAGAGCCACGCAGAAGCGGAGCAACCCCTCAGCCCTACGTATATCGATGCCATCACCATCCCCACCTCCATCCCCAACGCTACTTGGGAGTGCCGGATACGCAGGCTATCCCAGCTACAACGAATGGTATCACCATCACAGATGGCATCGGCGGTGTATCTGCGGCTCGGCCGCAAGTCTCATGTTGGGTCTAGTTGCGGATTTGGTCTATGGGATTGTCACGAGTCCGGAGCGAAGTCATTAGAGAGTGTGGTGCGGAAGCGAAGCCCGGAAAACTGCCCTTGAGATTGATTTTTCCCATTTCCATCTCTCTACGACTTTCACTCCTTTACCACCAGAGGCTAGCATTCGGGCTCTCTACTCTCTACTCTAGCCCAACTACCTTTGATTAAGGCAGTATCTATATCCCATCCGCGCTCGCTTCATATTCCAGATCGATCATGCACGACCAAACGAGCCCTAACCCCACGACTCCAAGACCCATCCCGGGCGAAGTCGTCGTCGAAATGCCCGACCTCCCAAGATATCCGGAGTCCTGCACCTCATCAGCGACTACCCTGCGCAACCCTGATGAGCCTGGTTCCGATCGCCCGCTGTCCTCCGCTAGAGGTATGTGCCCCGCTACAGCCTGCGGACTAACCGACACTGACCAGTGCATCCTGGATTTAGGTCGATTGGGATCCTTATCATCTCGGATTCAAACTCAAGGCTCCCAGCCCCGTCCGAGATCGAAACGGGAGTGGCTCCGTGCCGGTATCCATACCTGCCTATCCGTGCTTTGCCAATTGATTGTGCTCGCTTTTGTCCTTGGCACCCTGGTCTCGCTTTTCCTTTGTCTTTTTTACCCCAAGACTTTTGATGTGAAATGAGGCCGGTGTGTGGTGGAGTTGGCGGGGTAGGGAGGGAGGGGGAGAGGTTTGTCCAGAAATGGCCAAGGTTCATGGGGGGATTTGTTTTTGTTTTTAATAATCTGATCTGGTTTGGAAGATTGTCTTCCCTTTTAGAATTAGGTGATATGCCTAAAGCGACTGGCTTTCTGTAACTGGAGGCTGAGACAGGAAGTCACCTCCGGAAGCTCAGCTTGCTTTCTGCATGAGTTCTCGACGGGCAATCTCGGGGTTCAGATTGTTTATAGGTCTCCATGCCTGTCTATTGAATCTGATACTAGTGTCTTCCTCGCTCCTATCTATCATTTCTCTCGTTCCACTTATAATACGCCCAAACCCTGCCTGACAATGCACGGCCATAACATCCTCCTACCTCTCATTCCAGGAAAGTCTACAACCAAACTTACGACCTTCAGCACTTGAAAGACGCCGACGGGCGGAGGTGTGCGCCTCGGCATTCCTGGGCCTGGATGTGAACGATGAGTCCAGTCTTGCGTTTGTGCATGGTACGGCGAGAATCCCATCTCACTCCACGGCCTCACCCCAGTATGCTATATGTTATTCAATAACATAAGTGATAAGTTACAGAATAATGATCTAGTGATAGGACCCAGTCCCACGAAAATCTTCCTCGGAAATAGACTGGGACCGGAACCGAGTCGAGGGCTCTGCTTAGGAACTTCTATCCGGCGCCGCGTCATTCTGAGTTTGCTTTTAACTAACCTTTCTGCTTCTCTTGCCGCTTGCATGGCGTCTTTGAATTTACCTTCTCTATCGTCAGGAGCTACAGGTTGCACAGCTACTTTGACCTCTAACTTCGGGCCTCCTCACTGAGCGTTCCATGAACATGGAGACCCAGGATCAACCCTTCAACCCGGGGAAGACGCCCGCGCCCATCGAGATGCACGGTCTCTCCGCCTACCCAGAGTTCTGCGCGCAGTCATCCCTCACCACGCTGCCGCCATACGCAGAGCTCGACCCTAACGTTGATCTAGAGCACGGAACCAACAACACAGACTCCGAGCAGACGCCCAATGCCGACACTATAGATCCAGCTCTGGGCCGGACGCAGACAGGGGTTTTACGATCTCTCTCCACAAGACGGACACCGTCGGGACGGAAACGGTGCACCCCGTGCTGGGTTATCGTTCTCATCGTCCTCGTGATACTCGGAGTCTGCATTGGCGCTCCTGTCGGTACGATCATGGTGAAGAAGAAGCATCAGCATCAGCAGGGCTTGGACCATATTCGACACCCTACACCGGTACCAGTTGCAGGCACGAATGACACACTGCCAGCGCCAGCGCCAAGTTCAGCGAACAAAGCCAAGCCTGGCAAGGGAACTGAAACTGGCAAGGAACCCCCGGCTCGGGAGGGAACAGCGTACGCTTATACGTCGCATGTCCATGATTGGTTGGGATGGATCTTACATGACCTTACCTTTGGGTTCTTTTAGGACGGGGTCGGTTTTGCTTTACTTGAATGTATGTGTTTAAGCTGGGGCCTTTTCTCCTGGTTGATGGGTGACTTTGGGGTTTATTGGCGACGGGGTTTGTTTCTATTGCTTGCTTGATCCTTCATTCACTGAGTAGTCTGGCTATAGCAGTTTATAACTAGCAATTAAACAACGCCCTGCGACTCTCTCCTCACAGTCCGTAGAGCAACAGGTTCTTTCCTGAATTGCAACAGGAAGATGGCTCCGAAACTCTATGCAGCGGTAAGACCGACTACTCAAGGATCCTCATCCTCCAAGTTCTATTTCTCTTCTATAATCATCAAACCTTTGACGTTTTCCCTCCGTATCCTCTGCTTTGGGCTCCGCTCTCTCAGCATCCCACGACCATGCACGACAACACTTGCTCCAATGACCCGGGGGAATCCTCCATCCCCATCCCCATCCCCATCGAGATGCACGACGTCCCAAGGGACCCAGAGCCTTGCGCTTCGACATTCTGTCCTCACCTTCTTATGACTCTCTCGACTCCGGTCAGGAATATGGATACCGACAGCAAAGCACACAGCTGAAGTCCAGGTCAAGTACCTTACTCAGCTCGAGCCGCAACACGGGCCAGATCACGTCCGCCCTGAAGCGGAGACAGCCAGATTCAGGCACAACATCAAATCCAACAGTTCTTCAACGTCAGCTAATGTCAGCCCCGATTCCTCAGGCCCTCTGCGTAAGGCGATATGTGTACAAGGTTTTGAGACTAGCTAGCTGGCTCTTACCCTGAACCGGATAAAAACCCCAATGTCAAATCCCCGCCGCAACTGCACGCGCTGCCCGAGTGGCATTTTCACTAGTTTACTTCCTCATCGGCTGCATATTTGTCGGAGTCGTCTCGTGGGCTATTTGGTAGGATTCAAAGACGGGTTGGTCCTGGTGAGGTTGGGGGCTGCTGCTTTGTTAACCATAATTGTCATGGAGAATTTGAGTTGGGTGGCGGCTGGAGTCGAGGGGGAGGACTAGATACCTAGGTTGATAGGTACAGCTTCACGATGGCTCCTTCCGTAGACTGGGACCTGCGACTGAGCGGAACCCAGCATCTTCACCGTTCTGCGGCCATGATTCTCTCTTCAACTCTGGCTTGAGGACTCAATCCTAGCCCCCTTGTTTCGTGTTTCCAAGTTCTAGTAGCTGACTAGCTGTCGCTGAATATGGCAAAGCGGCCAGGCTCAAGGTCTTCCTCAATCAGCGGGACAATGGACGACAAAGATCTTCTCCTGAGTCCGGCAAGACGTCAACGTCGCATACCATTATCACGTCGAGTGGCAATACCATTTACACATGGTCTTCTCCTCCGTCAGAACTTGTTGTTCTGCGGAACCCCGAGGTGGATTATTACCCATCGAAAGATGCAAGCTGGCTGAGACATACGGACTGGCGATGGTCTTTAGAAAGCAAATTCCTATGACTTCACAAGCTGCAAACTTCGAAAATAGATTATGGGTCCGATACTTGTTCATTGCCATGCCTGTCATGCTCTTAGTTGTTGGGAATGACCTTGGTGTCATCTTAGTCCGGCTTGTGGTGGTGTAGGAACAGACCATGACCGAACGATACTTTCCATGAGCGCTAGCAAGACGGGTCATTGGGGCGAGAGTGAATGGAACTGAAACTACAAATGAAAGGCTTGCTCAAACCCGATGGTGGTGTGTGACTGCCCGAAACAACCTCCCAGCTGACTTGGCTGGTCTTTCCAGCATTATTATTATCATTATTATTATTATTATTATTATTATTTCGTTCCCGGAGCTTTCCCTCTTTTCCATTTATATGGCTCCTTGTAGAGAGCTATTTTCGATGGTGGGTGTTTCGTATGCGTAGGAGCCTTTGATTCTTTGAATAGCGTCGGCGCATTGAGCAATGTCTCAGCTTCTTGACCCCCTTTGTCTTTATGGCGCAGCGACAGGAGGTTAATTCTATGACGCCAAGTCAAAGAATCGCACACGCTCTCTGACAGTGCGATACTTAATTCGCCTACTTTTCTCGCAGTGTCGTCTTTTCTCTTCATTATACAACTCCTGTCCATCTACGACCCAGCCCTAGTTACCCCATCTACTTCAATAACAACGAACAACAAAAAGCAACCAACAACATGGCTATCATCTCCAAAGCACTCAAGAGTCTTTCCAAGGCTAGAAAAGCCTCTCAAGGAAGCGACAGCGAAAAGGGAGCTATCAACCCCATCAACAAACCAGCGTCCGCTTCCACGCCCAAGACCGCAGCAGCGGAACCCTCCTCTGCAGCCAGCGATCTAGAAGCCCAGGACGGTGAGCTGACCTTCCCCTTCCTCTCCCTATCCTTCCTCTTTCCACCCAGATTTGGACTAATTCACATTTCCAGCTGCAGCAACAGACTCCGAAGAACCCCCCCGCAACAGCAAACGCGACCGCCTCCTCAAATCCCTCAAGAAAGTCTTCAAACCGATCAGCGTCGCCGCCGGCGCAGTCCTTGTTTGTGCGGCTGGCCTCGTCTGCGCGCCTATCCTGATTGCCGTGAAGGTCACTGGCGTTGTCCTTAGCATTGTCTGGAGGGTTGTCGGGCCGATTATTCTTTGTCCGGTTGCGCTGCTGTGTTGTTGTTTTGAGCTGAAGGATTAGTAAATTCGTCACGTCTATGTGGGATGAAATGGAATGAGGCAGAGTTTATACGGCGTTGGGTTGAGGGGAGGGCGGTTCCGGATTGGTTGCGCATGGCTTGATATGGATGGGTGGGGTGCATTATGGCTGGAGGACTGGCTTGGGTTTCTTGTCTGCGTCTAGATTGTTCTGGCTTCTTGTTTAAAAGCTTAATAGGTTATTACGTCGGCTTTGGGTGTCTTTTGCTCTTTTCTCCTCTGCTAATTCTTCCTCCTTCAGTCTCAACCATATCTCCAACCCTGGTCTCAACATCTACCAACTCCTCAATCCAACTCATCACGATGGACCGCCGGATGGCAATGCCATTAACAACATGGACTCTACCCTCTCGTTATACCAGGGAGGCATTGCAACCAGACCTTCCTGACTTATCCTCCGCTTCTCTATCCACGTCCCAGCCCGAGTCACGCGACTCTGAAGCGTCCGACTACGAAGAGATGGAGGAAGACACAGAAGACGAAGACGAGAACCCAAGCCCGTTCCAGCCCAATTTTGGAGGCATGCAGAACCTATTCAGGAATATAGGTGATGATCTAGTCGAGATAAGACGACAAGTTGGACGGCTCCGCGCCTCATATGCTTCCTTGTTTCCCTCCTCCTCTTCCCAGGATTCGGGTCTCAACCCTCAAACCGATACTCAACCTCAACCTGGACAACTCCGCCCATTTCTCGCCGATTATTCTGCTCAATCTCAAAACCCTTCCCAAGACGAAACTCCAGACCCAGACATAGCCAACAGACCCCATACCACCGTCCGCATCCGCGCAACCGATCCAGACGTCGCCACTAACCTCCGGGATGCACTCGAATTCTCTATCAGGCGCCACCAGAACGATGCATTGAGGCAAGCTGCTTTGCGGCGCTCCTCCACCTCTTCGGTGGACGTGCAGAGATGGTACCCGCCTAGGTTGGTTTTGGATTATATTGAGCCGCGGCCTGGCGAGGGGGCGGGTGGTAGAAGGAGGAGGAGATGGAGGTGGCGTGGGGGTAATAGAGGTGGAAATGAAAGAGTAAATCGGAGTGGAGAGGCTAGGGGGAGTGGGCGTGATGAAGATGCAGGAGCAAGTGCAGGAACAGGCGGAATGTGCGAGTCTTGCGGGTGTCGTTGCCAGGAACGGATGCAGCCTGCGCTGGGGTTTAGGGTATGTTGTCTTTACGTTCTTACATTCTACAACGAGCTGTTACGGTAGGGCTGTGCTAACCTTGCCTCTGTCGATAGTAAACGAACCAGACTATTCAGACCGGACAGGGTAGGGCAAGGTCTTCAACCCCTTGAATCGTGAACGATTTGATGGGCATCTGGATGGCTCTTTTGCTGTAAAAATGTTCATGCGCCTTCTCCCAATCTGGAGCCATATACTTGCATTTTTGTTACTGGTTTGGCCGTATCTTCGATTTTATATCGGTTTCCAGCTGGGCGATTGCACTGCTGCATTCTTACTTCTACCAAGCGTAACTTGTCTTGGGCGGTACCTATTCGCTGCCCTGTTACAAGATGTTATGATATCTAGAATTACATTTAGACCGCGGGCTACCTGTTTTAATTCGGCTTTCGTCCAGTAGCAAAGGGCCCTCCTTACAAGCCGTGAATACCTTCCTCGTAGGTTTAAGAGAGCACCTTCTGTTTCTGGTGTTCCCATATGACCACAATTCTACGGCTTCGCTCCTCCTAGTTGAGCATTAGTATCATCAGTATTGGTCAGATAGCTCCGCAATAGTTCCTTATTGTTGTTATAGGAGTCGAATCTCTACTCCATCTATTCGTTTATTCTGATCCTTACTGGGATTGATCTATACGGTAGGATGGAACTGACTGCCGCTTAGAGTTCCCGTATCTCTCTTCCATCCAATTGCCCTAGGCTTGATGCTAGTCCTAGGTATGTAATGACATCAACGTTAACCGGATTCGTGCCTGAATCCAGAATCTTCTTTTCTACACCCTGGACTTTTTCTGCTACCTCTCCAGCTTCCATCCCCTGGACAGGAGATCCGGCCCCTGATGTTACAGGATGCAAACCGCAGCCTTGAGCAGCTCTCACAGCGATAGCGCCTTTGATTTTGAGCTTGATGACGAGCCCGATTACTCCCTGGAGGATTTTGAGACGAGCTACCACCCCTCACATCTACCGCCGACTCCGCCCTCGTCTGGGTCTGAGTCTGAGTCCGAGTCTGAGAGCGAGCCCAATTCCGTATCCGAGTTCGAGTCTGCTTTTGAGTCCTACTCTGAATCGAGCCTCGACTCTCATCAGTCTAACATTGATTCTGGTCCTCAACCCTCAGCGATGTTGCAGCGATCCCAAAATAATCAAAGCGCTCACAAAGGCCCAGTCGCAACCCCAGAGCCAGTCCCCGTCTCAGCCCGAGCCTCACCTCGGACCAGAGCCGAAGCCATAGCTCCCCACCTCCCGTTCCTCTACAGAACCGCGCTGGCGACCATCCGGCGCCAGGAACGGCAACTCGCGCACCCACGTCAAGAGGCCGCGTCCCCCTCTCCACGGTACATCTTCGTTGAATCGCGCGGCCTCGACACCGTTCGTGCGATACGGCGCCGCGCAGCACAGGAGGGAATTTGGTTCGTTTCTGAAGATGGATTGTTCTGGGAGACGGGTGGACAGGCGTGGTTGACTAGGTTGGTAACCAAGGAGAGGTCGAGATGGGGTTTTCACACATCCATTCCGGAGCTCTGTCGTGCTGCGCTCAAGTGGGGGAGAGAGCGTGCTATAGGTACTGTCATGGCCGAGTGTCCCCTTTGTGGATGTCAATGTCGTGAGAGGGGAAGGATGCCTGCACCGCAAACAAGTGCACGCACCCCTGATGATGATACGGCTCATTTCTTGTACATCATGGCCTATTCCCTCGTGGGTTTTCCGGCGGCGGGGTTCCTTGTTGGGATTATCCTTGTGGCTTTGGCAAACTGGCTTGGTGTGAATGGAAACGGCTAGGGTGATATGGAAGTTTTTTCTTGTCTTGTTCCTGCTCTTGTTGTGTTTTATTCGGCTGATTTGGCTTCTGGAGCCTGTTCTGATTTATTTGAGATGAGTTGCCTGGACGAAGTGCGGGTATGCGTTTCTTTCTTTATTAATAGCTTTGGGCTGTGACTCTTTTGGTTCCGTTTATGTACTTGCTAGATATTACGAGAGACTTCGGGAGGTAATGTTTTTGATCGCCATTAGATCGTATGATTACCCATTGACGCTAGTTAAGACCAGACCAGTCCAGTCCAGTCTAGTATCCTAGGATTGTGCTTCGTGCCCCTTTGCCACGTAGGCAACTCTCATAAAGCTCTCCAGAAGCCCCGCTTTACGAGCCCTAAGATTGACCACAGTTCTCCGCCTGTGTATCTCGCTCTTCCGGCTCGAAACACCGTCTATAGAACTCATCAATGGATTGAAAAGGCGGATCATTTCCTACCGGAGTTTAGGTCCCTCTTCAGTCTTTGCTATCCCGATGGGGCGGCGCAGTGCTAAGTATAGTGCTCAACCGGGGTAAACGACTGAGTAGCCTGGGTTCTTCTAAGTGGTTTCGCAGTAGTATCTGCTGCTTCTTCCACAGCTCAGGCTTAGCACTCTATGACCATACTCTGGTGTCTGTACATGGGATGTACAGTTTTAGGATGCTGGTCGACTCCGCACAGAAGGAGCGCCCGGTCAATGATTCTCTGGGTGCCGTGGTGGTGTGCAAACTTAATGCTCAACCCTATGAAGAACAGACATATACTGGGTCAAGTGGTATACCGTCCATCTTCTCTCTTAATAAACTGCAGGAGCGCGACACAGTCACAGAATGGGCCCCTCAGCCCCCTGCCCCGACTACCCTCCCTCTCTCTCTCCATCGCCATCGCAGTCAGACTCCGGGGAGTCGCTCCGTATGCTCTTCCCCCACCTAGCTGCATCGCTTCTTTCCATTGTCACGGTTTAACGAAGAAACAACAGCAACAGACCCCACCGGCCAAATCGAATTATCCCTCCTAGACAGCACCAGCCATGCCCATGCTCACCGCGGCGAGTCCAGTCGAAACCGAAACCACATCTCGTATCGCACACGAACCTTCGCCGAATGGCTGGAGGACCTCAACACTGACCCCGTCCCCTGCGGGTACCTGGTGTTTATGCTTATTCTGGTGGCTTGGGCTGTTGGGACTGTTATTCTGGTTGGGGTTTGAATGGGATGGCGACCTTGAGTTTGACGTTTTTTTAATGCACTGTAGATATCTGCAGTGAGATGAGACCTAAGTTTGTCTGAACTGGGCGGACGTGTGTGAGCTGCAGGTGGTTATTTGATTTGATATGACTGGGACTATGGATATCTGAAGACCCCTCCTACTCTATCTATAATAATGTATAAACGCTGATTTGAGACTTTCAGTGCTCGTTCATAAAGCTCTTTCCTGGAGACTCGTCTGTATGTATTCTATATGAGATAGGATGCTGCCAACCATATGGTGGTGCTGACTGACATCCGCAATGGTCAGGAATTGGGATCCTATTTAGTGGTCTCGAGTCTACCCAAAACCCTATCTAACCACTCTATCGGACTCTACTTCCGTCGTCTAGCCCGCCCACAAACTCCGGCATCTCCTAATCCTCCCGTCTTCACCCTCTCCGTTGCCTCTCCTTGTCTCTCTAAATCCGAGCCTACTTACATCAAGACCCTGAACAACCTACCTGCCCATCATGACAGGAGCAAACCCCAGTCCCCCAACTTCATCCTACTTACAGCAGGCCGCCTTATCTAGGAGTACACAAATTCCAATGCCCTCTCCTCGAAACGACCGAGTCTCAAGGCGCCCATCGCTACGGCTGAATACTCAGGGTCCCTGGCTCAACCAAACCCCAGTCTCAGGACCAACCTCCACCTCTTCCCGCTCCTTTTCGGCCAACGGAACGCCTACAGAGACCAGCGCCGCATCAGGGTCCTACCCGGCCCATGCCAAAGACAACGACAACGACAACGAGTCATCTTCCCTAGGCAGTTCATGGGCGCGCATCACACCGTCACCCACGGGGAGCTATTTTGCCTCTGAGGATGGCGCTAAAGTTCCTATTCCAACTCATGATGACCATGATCATGACTCTGACCGCTTTTCATTCTATGAGAGCCTGCCTATAGAGGATCGTTACCAAATTATGTATGGTTCTGATTCTGAAAACGGAGATCTGGAGCCCTCGACTCCTTCGGTTACTGCAGGTGGGCCTAGCTTCTCGTCCTCCGGCTGCTGCTACTGCTGCTCGCGGGTTCCAGGGCATGCAGAAGGGCGAGAGGGAGACCGAGAGCAGAACGAGGAACGTGGCCAGAGTGTGAACTTGACCCTAAACTTGGACTCGAACCTGGATGTGGGTGTAGGTGAGACAAGTACCAGCGTGCTTCACCTCCCAGTACATATCCCATAACCAAAGACATCCTTACGCTGACCAAGGCCTGAGAAAAGCAGAACGACCCGAACCCAACCCCCCACTCGCAAATATCATCACCATCAACAACACGGAACGCACCATCCCGCTCAATCTCACCCTCACCACGATTCTCACAATCCAACCCGGCACAAGCAGCAGCATCAGACTCACCAGACAGAACCGACTCCCCTCCCCCGATTCCGACCCCGTCCCCAACGCCAACGCCATCCGAATACCCACGAACACACAACAACCCCTCCATATGTCCATCCCCGTTCCTCTCAATCCTCCTCTCACTAGCAATATTCCTCCTGTTAACACTAACAACCTGCCTGTTCGCGGGGGTGCTGCAATCCAGTCCCCGCTCACTACCCTATATACTCCTCCTCCCAGCCTGTGTTCTCATATTCGGGGTTTGGTTTGGGCTGTTTTTAACCGGTTGTTCTTTGACGCTGACACGAGGGAGTACGCGAGAGGGCGAGGTGTCTCCCCGTTTTCGTTATGGAGACACGGACAATTTGGACTGCGATGGGGACTGGGATGGGGATGGGGATGGGGGAATTGTTTAGCGCTGATGTGCTTGGCGCATTTGGGGGTGGGTTTTTTGGTCCAGCGGTTTGCATGAGAATTGGGTTGGGTCGACATGGCATGGGCGGGGAATATGGAGATGATGCCCTATAGTATGTCGAGTGAGAGATTCGGTACTGGATGAGGGTATCGGTATCATGCTGAACGGGTTGGGCCGAGTGGGATTGTTTGGGGACATAGTGGGGATATTCATTTGACACGGTGGAATGCAGGTGGAATTCTTTAGTTCTCTGCTTGGTTTCTTCCCTCATTTTGTTTAATTTCGTTTCGCGGGCATTTTGGATTCGTCTCACTTTCTGTTCAGGGGAGCTCTCACATCACTCTCACTGGAGCATCTCCTGGATCTACTTTGGAAGCTCACCTTCGGCTTCTTCTCGCGTTTCAAAGGGGAAGCATGTATGAGGACGTCTTACACGTGTTAAATCAAAGTAATAATAAATCGAACTGAGGCTTTTCTTCTGCTCTTACTCCACGACATCAGTGTTGGCTCGTTCAGACCTGAATCTGATCTACAAAAAGAGTCCATCTCACCTACCTCACCTACCTCTTACCACCTCACCAACGAGTGAACCTCGACGTATCCTCTCCAATCTACGCTCTAATTCTTCTTATTCTCCTTTTCTTACACCTTAAATGAGGCATCTGCCGGGGATGGATGTCTTGCAAACGGGACATCGCAGGCTCAGGCTGTGCAGGAGTCGCGCGAGAGTCCAGAAAGCCTAAATGCAGACTTGGAGGACCAGGCCATGGAGGACGCGCCTGCGGAGCTGAATCCCCAAAACACAAATATTGGTGCAGAGTCGGGTGCGAATCGTGACGGCCACAGTTCCATGGAGACACACAAAACGCAGGATAAAGACCAGGGAGCAAAAGCAGGCGGAGGACCAGGCAATACGCCTGATGACCAAACGCTTGAAGAAACTTCTGCAGCGAAGGTATATGAGCTCGAATCTCCAGAGAGCAAAGAGTCGAACGGGAAAAAAAAATGACCATGACCGACATACCTCTAGACATCCCAGCAACTTCAAGCGCGGAAAAGATTGACGTCAACGCCAGCAGCTCGAACCTTGGTGATATGGAACAGGCATCTAGTGCAGTAGCACAGGATTCTGCGGCTGATCAACTTGTTTCCGATCAGGAACTCAACCCACCGGAGCCATGTCCCTGGTGTGACGACTTCACATACGGACTTGCGGGATTCCAGCCAGAAACAAACCAGGGCGTGATGTGCAATAGCTGCAAAGAGCAACGTGCCAGCGTCAACAGATGTCGAGGCCACCACACAGCTCCTCTCGACGGGCTCAACTCCGAATCATTCGACTTCAAGGCTGCTTATGACACCCTGTGCCCAGGTTTTTCAACCGTGCGCGTGGATAGGAACAAATGGTGTAGTTTGTGTCCGACGCCAGCTCTCTTTCAATGTGCAACACAAGCTGCAGCCGGAGCTGGGAAGGAGGCCGGCGGACCTGGACCTGCATGCGGACTCTTGCTTTGTGAGCCCTGCAACATTTTGTTGCAAATTTTCAAAAATGTGGCGCTGGTAGTTGCGAAGAACAAAGTGGAGGATCCGGTGGATGGAGCTCGGGCTGACGTTGGCTTTCTGTTGCCTGGCAGCTGCATATAAACAATGAGACTGGGAGTTGGGAATCTGGAACAGAAGCTTGGGCGGTTATTTTCAGGAGTGTTAGCTCATTTTGAGAACAGTTGATATTATCCAAAATTAATAAGATCAAAGTAGTCAGGTCATTACAATAAAGTTGAGATTACGAAGTGAACCTTGAAGAAGTTATCCAACAACCTTAGGAGCTTAGTAAGACGGATGCAGGTTTTCCCATTCCACAATAATGATCAATTTTCTGACTTCACCAGCAACCCGCCTGTGCCCATTTCCTTTGTGTTCGATTCCTGGGGCTCTGGATCGTCTTTGCCAGTATCCGCCCTTTTCTCGCCTTGATTTCCCTTCCATCGTGTTACCTAGAGCTGCCACGCGCGCGGCTCGCTTCACGACGTCTTCCACAAAGCGCCGCAAGGTAGCGGAGCCTCGCAGACCAGCAGCCCTGCCGGGTTTGTCGTCTGCCTCTGCCTCTCAGGCCGGAAGACGTCACGCATCCTCTCGCTCGCCCTCTGGTCCTCGCCCGCCCTCCACCTCCGGCGACTCCTCTCCCTCCCCTCCTCCTCGCTACATCCCCGCCCATCTGCAGGACGAAGTGCTGGGCAATCGGCCCCAGACAAACACCGCTCGTTTGCCAACCCCGGATTCCCCGACAAGCACCGACGATTCGCCCTCGGCTGCCTGTGCGGGTTTGAGTCTCGCTAGTGACCCTGCGACCGATATGTCGAGCTCAGAAAAGAAAGATGACGTCGTCCCTCCGACCGGGCGCGATGCCAGATCTGCCTCGCCTGCGAAGCGGGCAGCGCCCGAGGCTGAGCAGGATGTCGAAATGAGCAGCGGACCGGGCGCGAAGGACTCGCAACCACAACCCGCTAATCCCGATCAGATGGATACGACTGGCTCTGAGGATGGCTCTTCAGGGAATGATGGAAACTCTGCGTCCGACAACGCCTACCAGACGCCGTCTAGCATGTCGACCTATACCGCCCCTGTAGCCGGCACACAAGAAACTACAAAGACGGAAGCTTCGGTGTCGCCCGAAGAGCGCCCTTCCTATGATGACCAGGTCGCACGGGTAACATGTTTCATGATGCAGCCACTGAAGGAAGGCCAAAAAGGATACGTCGTTTCGATGTCATGGTTGAAGCGGGTTCTTGCCCGGAGCTCAACTCACGCGGACAAGATGGATAAGACAGCTCTGGAGGGCGAGATTGGACAAGTCGACAACTCGGACCTCGTCCTTGTTACCGACCCGGTGAACACAGGCTTCAAGGATGAGCGCAATGGGCCGTTCATCCCGTTGCGTCCGGGCCTACAAATGGGCGAAGACTTTGAGGTCATACCTCAGGAGGGCTGGGATCTAATTATACAATGGTACGGCCTGGCCGAGCAGTCACCAGCCATCGTTCGCTACGCCCATAACACCGTCCCATCAGGCGATTCGGAGAACATTCAATACGAAATCAACCCTCCTATCTACACCCTTCTGAAGCTTTCGAATCCGCAGGGAGGAGTTACTCCAGCAAGTCTGAGAGAGAAAAACAAACCGCCTGTAAAGACCCTTGCCAGCCGACACACCAATTTCCAGACCTGGTTAGGACGCGCGAAGGAATTGGTGAATGTTGACACCTCGTGCAAGGTTCGTGTTTGGAGAATATTAGGTGGCTTGGGCAGCGCCGCTGGGTCTGCCGCCATCACGCCAGCTGCATCTCGCAGCAACTCCCCAGCGCCTTTTTCTCCGCTTGTGTCAAATGTCGGCAACAGCTGTAACCTCGATCTCAATACATTCCTCTCCCTTTCAGAAGGAACTCAGAGAGAGTCACTGAGCGTCAAAGACCAGTCGGCCAATGCCAACTACAACGGCAAGATGACGCTTGATCTCGCAGGGCTTGGCGATGGCGGCGTAGTTGTTCTCGAAGAGAGCGTACCTATTTCTGGTAGCAATACTGAATGGGTATCTGACTTGTCTAGCAAGACCCTAAGCCGCCTTGGGGTGCCGACCGGGAACCTAAAGACGAACAAGAAAAACAAGAGTCCGACAGCGAGCGGCCGGTCATCTCCAGCACCAGAGACGGTCAGAAAAACCCGTAAAGACGGCAAGCCCCGCGGTAATACCGGTTTAAGCAATTTGGGCAACACTTGCTACATGAACTCTGCACTGCAGTGTGTTCGTAGCGTAGAAGAACTGACTTACTACTTCCTGAGTGAGTGCCTTCCCATTACTAGGTCGCTATTTCCCCGCTACTGACAATTGAAGACGACGTTTATAAGAAGGACCTCAACCCCAGCAATCCTCTAGCCCACAACGGCGACGTGGCCAAGGCATACGCCAATTTGCTGCGCACGATGTATGACCCGGCTGGTCAGTCGTCCTTTGCGCCGCGAGGCTTGAAGAATACCATTGGTCGCTACGGTCCGGCATTCTCAGGATACGGCCAGCAAGACTCGCAGGAATTCCTCCTTTTCCTCCTTGACGGCCTTCAGGAGGATTTGAACCGTATTCAGAAGAAGCCATACATTGAGAAGCCCGACTCCACGGACGAAATGGTACATGACCGGAAAGCACTAGAGGAGTTTGCAGATCAATGCTGGGACATCTACAAAGCTCGGAACGATTCCGTTGTTACGGACTTGTTTGCTGGTATGTACAAGTCGACTCTTGTCTGCCCGACTTGCGAAAAAGTCAGCATCATTTTCGACCCGTTCAACAATCTCACACTCCAGTTGCCGATTGAAAACCTCTGGAGCAAGTCGATTTACTTCTTCCCCTTTCAAAAGAAGCCCATCATTATCGATGTCGAGATCGACAAGAACTCCAGCGTGAAGGCGCTCAAGGAGTTGGTCGCCAAGAAAACGGACACCAATCCCGAGCGGCTCGTCATGTCGGAAATCTATAAGAACAAGTTCTACAAGATGTTTGACAACACGAGTTCAATGGCTGAATGCCAGATTGGTGATGGTGACGAGATTGGTGTGTTTGAGGTCGAATCAGCGCCAACAAACTACAACCCCGACAAGCCTACAAGAAGTAGCTACTTTTCTTATGGCCGATCATCCTACGAGGAGGTGCCGAGCTTTGACTCGCCCAAGGCAGACCGGATGATTATCTCGGTCTTCAACCGACACCACCGGCAAACCGCTTACCGCAAACAGCGCGAGTTCTTCGGCGTTCCTTCATATGTCATTATCAATCGAGAGGAGGCCACGGATTACGACGCTATTCTGCGCAAGATTCTTGCTGAGGTTGCCACAATGACAACCAAGGACTTCCTCAACGAGAAGGTTGTTGAAGAACAACAAGAAACAGAAGAAGACTCGGATACTGTGGTCATGAATGAGGACGATGCCGAGTCCGCCGACTCCAAAATCAAGACAGCGTCTGTCGATGGCGAGGAAGGCATGGTGGATGTGTCCATGCGCGATGCGGATCAAGGAGATATCACAGAAGATTCCACTCCTCAGTTGGAGAGCTCTGTGCCCGCGCGATTCCACAGCCTCTTCGACATCAAGATTGCGAGAACGAACGAGGCCGTTCCTCTTGGCTTCTCATCCGTAGACGAGAACAAAGAGTACAACTCGATGACATCGCGCATTCAGAAGAAACCCACAGTCAAGGAAGAGAAGTCGGACAGCGACGAATCGTCTGAAGAAAAGGACGATAAAGAGTCAGATGACGGGATTGACGTGCTGGGTAACACGCGGACAACAACGCCGAAGCCCAAGGCCCAACGTCCACTTATCAACCCTGGCGAGGCCATCGTACTAGACTGGCCCGACGAGTCTTACGAAGCTCTATTCAGTGGTGACCATAGAGACCCCAATGGCCCTCGCGGCGCTCCCACGTGGACAAACATCGAACGTATGCCAGACCCAGAGCTGACCAGCCGGCGTCAGCTGCGAAAACAGCGCAAGAAGAAGGGCGTCACTCTCAACGAGTGTCTGGACGAGTTCAACAAGGAGGAAATCCTCTCAGAGAACGACGCGTGGTACTGCCCGCGCTGTAAAGAGCATCGGCGCGCCAGCAAGAAGTTCGAGCTGTGGAAAACGCCGGACATCCTTGTCATGCACTTGAAGAGATTCAGCGCCAGCCGTGGGTTCCGCGATAAGCTAGACATCATGGTCGACTTCCCTGTCGAGGGTCTAGATCTAACCGGCCGAGTGGAAGCCCCTGAGGAGGATAAGAGTTTGATCTACGATCTCTTCGCCGTGGACAACCACTACGGCGGTCTAGGAGGAGGCCATTACACAGCATACGCAAAGAACTTTATGACTGGCCAGTGGAACGAATACAACGGTAAGCGTCCTGTCTACTTTCGAAAACAATGCACAGAGTACTGACAACCCAGACTCATCCGTCTCCCGACCAATTGACCCCCAAAACGCCGTGACATCATCCGCCTACCTCCTCTTCTACCGCCGCCGCTCCGACCGCCCGCTAGGCGGCAAGATCCTCGAAGAAATCACCGAATCGTCCACGCGGCCCGGCAGCGAGTCCGACTCGCAGGGTGAATCGCGCCCGCCCTCTCCCTCGGGGGAAGGCCGGCGTCTCGGCGGCTCCTCCCGCAATGGGTCGTCGAGCGCCTTAGCCGGAGTCGGAGCAGCTCACCAGTTGGGAGATGGTGGTTTGCGAATCGGAACAGCGAAGAGCAGGAATGACGACGGTGGTGATGAAAATCTCCCGGATTACTCCAACAGCCCCGCATACGGCGAGCGCAGTTTCGGCACAGGTATGGACATAAACTTCAACTACGATGATGATGGAGATGGCGACTACGGCAGTCTCAACCCGTTCCACAACTCGTCAACGTGGTCCTTCAGTCGAATTCCGGACACTTCTCATTCTCACGCTCATGGCCTCTCACAGATTAATGCAACTGAGCTCCCGGGCTCCCTCCTCGACGACGACCACGACGATGCACTGAACATCAACCTCGACGGCGACGAGGACGCAGCAGATGACAACGACTCCAACAAGGCTGTCGGCGGCGGGAACGTCTCGGATTCAGACTACCGCATGGCCGAGCTCGCGGATAGTCCGCCGTTCGAGGGCTCCGTGAACCCGTGTCCCGGCACGCCTCTGGAACTAGATATCGATAATGATCACACGACGGATCTTACGGACCTGCCGCCTCTTGTCGATGTTGATGACGACGTCGATACGAATGTCAATGTGAAGAATGTTTATGCGGATGTTGATCCCGACGACGATGAACTTCCTATTGTGGAACTGCGTGTTGATGGGGAGGAGCGACTTGATTAGATTTCTTACGTCTTTAACCTGTTTCGATGAACGAGCCGAACCGAACTGATTTTTGGATGCGATGCGATGCGATGCAATGCAATGCAATGAACATGAACGAATGGATGATCGAGCTTACTTAGATGGGGTTCTCGCATACCTGTCTGTCTGCCTATGAGTGGCAAAGCAGGCAACGAACGGCAACCCAGGGTTATGGTCAGTTGAACGGTTGCATTAGTATGTATGTACGCGGACCCAGGCGGGATGCATATAATATCGCTTCGCCGTCTTTCTGCTTGCATTTGTTTTTACTTCTCGTCTTGTTTATGGTGGGGGGTTACTTATACCCACCCTTTGCCTTGCCTTTTTTCTGTTTTCCTCTTTCCGGTTGTGCATACAAAAGCTTTGCGTGGCGTGGCGTGGCGTGGCAATTCTAGAGCAGAATGTGTCGCCGCAGCGGTCATGGGGGAGACCTTGATGGTGTCAGTGTCGGTGTCTTTGTGTATAGGATGAGTCTGCCTAGAGGTGGCAAATAGATGAGTTCTTGAGAACCACATTTTCATGCTCTAGCTCTAATATTGAGGGCTATAATCCTCTAAGCAACCAATTAACGACTCAAGGAACTGAAGCTGACGGTCAGGAATAGTTGGTGGAACGTCTAATCTAGAATGTATTCGCCATCGAGCCCTAAAGGCTATCTATGCATAAAGATGCCACGAATCCAACCCATAAACTGATGCAAGCATTCTTATACATGCCAGTCCCGCAATGAACTCCCTGAAACAACAGATGTGCGAGAACAATAAACGCTCCTTGACCACAATAAACCCTGGAAGTCCCGAATACCCGCAATGTCATAACCACAGTCCATGGCTCAACGGTGCCATACCCGTCGTGGAGACCTTCTCACTCCAGCATAAGCATACGCAACGACCGGCTTTCGACTCTTCGCCCTGGTCTCATTATCTCTTGCCGTCCGCTCCAGATTTACATTCTCGAGGTTGGAACTCCCCTCCGAATCCGAAAAGAGCGAGTCAAAAGACATGGACGAATCAGTCCTCGGTTCGTCACGCCTCTTGTTCTGGCCCCGCGCATGCCATTCCTTTTCGGCGATGTCCCGGCGCTTAAGCTTCTTTCGAACTGCTTGGTTTCCATCCGGCAACAGCGGCTGAGCCTCTTGGGAGTTTCCGTCAAGAGTGACTCTTGGCCGCGGGCTCAAGCTGGCGACCAAACTGGGGCTCGGGCTCGGGGTCTCACTGCGAATATGAGCCGGTCCGAGGTCAAGAGAGCTAATATCGCTGTCACTCAAGATACCGGCGTCAAGTGGCTTCAAGAATGCATTGACCGGCCGGAGGTTGGCATTGATGTTCCTGTCACTCAGAGGTGTGAGTGGCGTAAGAGGGGTATGAGGGCCGGACAAAGTGCAAGTGCTCGATTCAGACTCCGGCGAGGATGACGACGGAGGAGAAGGCGGCGGAAGTAGAGGTGTCAGGCCGGCGAAAGATCCGAAATAGTCCATTGACTCATCTGGTGGAGGTGAAGTACACAGAATGGTTGGGATGGGCGTGGCCGTGCGAGTCGGGATGGGGATGGGTGCTGTCGAAGTCATGGCGGGCGACTGGGGTGGAGTGGGCAGAGCCATTGCGATGATACGTATGGAGTGAACGAAAGACGATGGTCGGATATGCAATATGGCTATAATGACCGTGGACGATGAGTGACTGATTACAGAAGAGGAAGAAGAGGGAATGAAAGTGAGAAGGGCGAGGGAGTCCCATAAGGTGTTGATGTCTGTATGCGGAAGGAGCCTAGGGCACCTCCTGCCATATACGCCGTTCAAGGTCTACGTCTGTTACTAGTTAGTCGTAGGTTAGTCGTAGGTACCCTAATTAATCTTAGATTGAATTCTTCTGACCAAGGAAATTGTTGCTGATGGTTCTATTGTGCTGAAGGTCTTCCTTGGCGGGATGGAAGACGCACAAAATATATAGAACTGTGACCACAAACATCACACTTTCAACAACTCCACAGATAATAAATAATACCATGCTATGTGTCTCAGTCCACAATATACTACCATCTACTCGGTCTACACTTTTTTACCGATATTCTGAATGGCACCACTACCATAGCTGAGTGGTGAAATCCGGGTCTCTGATTAGTCAATCCACGCCTCTGAAAACCAAACATTTGACTCATCCCACACCCTGAGCTTCAAATTATACTTCCCCTTTATCCACGGTTGATCCCATCTTTCTCTATGTAAAAAGTCAAAATGGCACTGCACACTCACAAAGCACCCTACACCGCCCTCCTCCAAGCCCTAATCCTTCACCTCCCAACCTCAGGCCCGCTCCTCCGGCGCCTGCAATACGAGGCCCGACACCCATCACCTACAGCCCGAGTCCTGACTACATTCGCAGAAGAGGAAGATCCAAATGCAAATGCAAATACCTCCTCTGAACCCCAGCCATGGCTCGCAGCCTACGTGGACGTCTACTGTGGCCTCGCGACACAAGCGTGGATATTCTCGAGTACTGAGTCGAAGGTTACCTCCACCTCTACCTCCACCTCTACCCCTACTTCTATAATCTCAAAAAGAGAGCGAGAAATCACAAAAACACAGCTTTTTTCTCTATTCACACTCATCAGAACGGATCTAATCCCGCCGTATCTGGATTTTCTCGCTTCGCAACCACCACCGCCACCAACTGAAAAAGAACAACAAGGCGTGAAGAAACTCCCCGCGCACCCACCATCCTCAATTTTAGTCGGGACAGTCCATGAAGCCCTCATCGATCTTCTTGTTGAACTGACCAAGGAGACGGACACGGATACAGAAACCAAGGCAGGGAATAGACTTCGCATCCACCGCGGCCCGGACCTCCTTAATGCAAAGTACTGTTTCCCCTCTTCGGCGTTTGAATCGGGCTCGCAATCAGACGCTGACAATCCCGAAACAAGGCTACGTATTCACCGCGGCCAGGATGTGCTCTATAAGAAGTATAGCTTTCCCTCGTCTGCATTTTCCGGGGATGAGAAGGCTACGACTACGACTCAAACCGTGGGAAATGAAAAGGCGAACGAGTATATATACACATTCACCTCCTCTCTCGGCGCCTTCGGAATTCAACGGCACCATCTCGACCTAGTAAAAAGCCGCACAAACATCCCGCGGTCATCAGGGACCTTAATGGCGATGGGTGGGGTGGCGTTATACCATCGGCCTTCATTACCATCACCAATTCCTATACCAGACAAAGAAAAAGAGAACGAGATGCCCATAGCATGGGCCTTCCTAGGCTTCGATGGGAGTCTTTGTACACTGCACGTTGAGCCTGAGCATCGTGGGAGGGGATTAGGGGGGCTTGTTGGGAGGGAGGTTATGAAGAGTGGTGGGGAGGTTTTTGGGCCTACGTATTTCTTGGATGGTACTTCTCAGGGCAGGAATGGGGAGGGAGAAAGGGAGGGAGGGCAAGAGTGGTTCTTTGCGGACGTTGCGGTGGAGAATATGGCTTCGAGACGGGTCATGGAGAAGATGGGGGGCGAGGCGAGGTGGAATGTTGCGTGGTTGGTTATTGAGGTTGATATATGAGGTGATTTTGTATTGGAATGAAATTGGTATGTTCTTGTCTGGAGTTGGAAGATATAGTCCGGCTTTATATATAGATTATCATGTAGAAAAGGAAAGAAAGATTAAACAGAGACCAGAAATGAGAAAAGAAATCTATATCTATATCTAGAATAAAAAGAGTATATAGCAGAATAGAGGAGAAGAAACGAAGGTATATAATGAAGCCCAGCCCTCTAATAAACCGCAACAGGCCAACCATCCACATACGTCAACCTATTATATCCAAGTCGCGCTTCGCTAAACTCATAGCTGACGGAGGAGTTCACTGCCAATCTCGTTAGTTTTGATCTGTCTCGAGACAAGATGGTAAAGAAGAGTGTATGGTACTCACAGTAATGATAATAAAGGATATCACTAATACCGTCGGTCAGAATCCCCTGCCCACCCGGCGCGAATACATCTCCGTTAGTCCCGTACACAGTCTCGCCGCCGCCGTCGACGAGGTCAATTCCGGCTTTATCGAGGAAGGGGCCCTTGGCATTATCTGAGCGGCCGACGCGGATGCGGTATCTGCTGTTATTAGCTTTCATGTACGATAATCCCAGGGGAAGAAGAGAATAGGTGTAGGTAGGTAGGGAAACATACTCCTTTCCCGTATTCCGCATCGCCGGGTCCTTAAACTCGCAGCACCGTCCCCAGCTAAACCACATATAATAGTATGGCGCATGGTAAGCGAGATACCCGCCCTCAATGGGGTGGCCTCCCGTGGGATCACCGCAAACGGTACTCCCGTTCTTCGTTTTCTTTGCGTTTTTCGAGTTCTTCCTGCTGCGCCAGACCTTGCCCGGTTCGGCACCGAGGTGGCTTGCTTCGAGACTTGTTGGTTGTGAGGACACAGCCTGATTCTCTCCCTTATCACCGTCTCCACCTCCATCTACATCCTGAACTTCTGTCGGGAAGCCAGCGACGGAGATCAAGTCCTCGTTAAGTTCAACCTCCCAAAGGCCGGACCAGAAGCTACCGAAGACGAGGTAGGGTGTACCGTCAAAGTCAACGAAGACGTTGGGGTCGATGGCGTTGCTCGTGTTCAACGGAGCAATCTCTGATCCCTCGCCTGTGCCAGACTGGATGATCATGCCGTGGTCTGTCCACCCTCCTGGTCCGGGGGAGTCAGACGTCGCAACACCGATTGCACTATCGCGACAGCCGGCATTGCTGACAGAGTAGTAGCAGTAAAAGATGTCGCCAATCTGGACCGTGTTCGGGGCCCAGGGGGCCACCCGGTCACCCTTGGGGATGACGCTGTCGCCGTCCAGCAGCCTGCCTGTTTGGATCCAGGGTCCGTCGAGGCTATAGGACTCGTGAATGAGGATCCCTGGGCCGACGCTGTAGGAGTAGTATTTGTTCCCAACTAGGATAATGTTGGGATCGTGGATCTTAAAGTCCGTTCCGTGGGTGTATGGGTACGGGGAGGCAGCGGCAGAGCCAGAAGGAGAGGGAGAGGGAGAAGAAGTGGGAGAAAGAGAGCCCGACGCAGCAGGAAGGACCTCTTCACGGAAGAACTCGGTGCCATTGAAATCAGTAAAGAAAGGCCTAATGCGCGCTGAAAGCGCCAGCGAGAGGAAGAGGAAAAGAGCGAATAGGACAGCCATCTTGAGGGCCCGACGAAAGCGACGGCTCAGAGGCAGTGGCGGCAAGAGGAGCGACAGTCGGCGATGGCGAGAAGAAGAAGCAGCAGCAGCAGCAGTGCCCGATGAAACTATCCTGGGCCTCGACCTGAAAGATAGAGAGATCCGGGGCGAGGTCGACGAGGATAAGAACCCGCCTCCAGGACGCGGAAGAGGCCATGGTGAAATACTGTCTGTCGCGGTGACTTTTGTGCCCTGGGAGTCCTCATCCTGGTTCTGGTAATGGTATGGGTCGAGCATCCTCTCCCTCCTGCTGCTCCTGGCCCTGTCCCGTCTGCATGCAACCTATGGATCAGGATCTACGAACTGCCGTACCTTACCCGGGTAGGGGGAGCTTGGGACCCATTGTTTGGCAGCTGGTGCCGAATGAAAGGCGATAGCTAGAGCTCTAGAGGAGCATTAGGGGATCAGTTCATCGTTTTCGAGAGCTAGCTCAGGGATATGACACCATGATCGACGGAGAGAATGTTTTGAGTGTCGAAAGCTGAAGGCAAGGATTTTCGCCGGATGCGGGAATTGTTGGTTGGATCAACCAGGTACGGACCACAGTTCAGTCAGGAGCAGGCAGCGAGGGTCTATCCAAATTTTTGATGCGATGTGGCAAGAGGAGGAAGAGAAAGAAGTACTAGCCCAGAACTGATTAGTGATTGAGGAGAGATGGCGTGGGGGAGCAGGAGGATGGTGCGTTGTCGATCCAGTCGCGGCAGGCCAAGAGGCCACGCTTGATCCACTGCGTCGCATGCAAATTGGAAGACAACTCCTGGCTCACAGCCTCACAAGTCACGAGTCACGAGTCACAACCTTCGCAGCGAAAATATTGAAAACAATGCCCTTGTTCCGACATCCGACTGCGGTCCTCTGGCTCTGCTCTCACGGCGCGTTCCACTCCTGAAAAATTGGCGCTCAACCGATCCACGGCGACTTTTCGGCCTACACTTATCCAAAGCACAACACCGCGCATAACATCATAATGGGGATACAGGGCTGAGTGGATCGTCGGTCTAGAACAGACAGTACTAAATGCGCAACGGGACTCAGGAGAAGATGTGCAACTATTTCAAATAAGTTATAACAGATCGTCCACCAGGCACCAACGCCGTGTTCAGTTACAGCCACAAGCATAAAGGATAGAATAACATCATGTCAAAAGTACTCCATGCAACTACCGCGCTTCAATTTTATCCACCTCGTCCTTGGCCTCCGTCCATGTCTCGAGATTTTTGCGCGCCCAGTCCAGGTGGCACCGTGCGTAGGCGACCTACATGGCACTCATTAGCTGTGAAGAGATATATGCCAATGCAAGTTCACTCACCATGTACCGTCGGAGGTCACCCTCTTTGTCTTTCTGAAACCGCTTCAAATCCTGCAGTACTCCTGCACTCGCGTCCTTGACATCCTTCTCTGATACACCCAAGGCTTGCTCAAGCTGTAGTAAGATTAGCATCTAATCTAACCTTAAACAAGCACGGACTGTGTTAGCCTACCTGGACCAAGCTTTCTTTAGTTTTACCAATGTGGTCCCGCCGTGTCCGCTCGGGATCGACGTCCACGAATCCATGGACCGCGTGACTGATCCGTCCGAAAATCTTGTTGGCGACAAATGTTCCACTCGATGTCTTGCGGTGCGCCGTTGGTGACGTCGACGTCGACCCAGAATCCGGGTACCGCTGAGGTGGATTATCAGCATGCGTTGGTGGAAAATCGGAATCAATCGAGGCAGTATCGTCGCCGATCGGCCGCGACTCTCCTTCCGTGCCCCCCTGGCTGCTGGTTACCGATGATGTGGACAAGGATCGCTGTTTTGTCGGGCCCTGGGGCGAGTTGCGGTTGAGATACTGCTCGATACGCCTGGCTTCCGCCTCACTTCTTTCCAAAGACTCGAGCAGAGTCTTCTTCTTGGCCAGCTCATCCCTCGTCATGTCCTCTTGCACTCTTTTCAGCACTCGGTATCGTAGAACGCTGCGAACTACACTGGCGAACTGAGCGCTCTCTCTCATCGGTTCTGCAAAGTTCGCGCCCAGCGCAACCGACAGCTCTTCCGTCTCAATGTAAGACGTATCCGCCGCTTGTCCAACTCGCTCAATCGCAGTAGCAACGGTCGGGGATTGTTCTGATAAAGAGAAGCCGTTGTACCTCGCTCCAAGTTCCATTAAATCCGCGGACAGTCCGGAAAGATGTGCAAGCGTTCGACGGTTGACTTTCTCCATGTTGCCTTGTAGCAGGAGTTCCAGCTCTCGAGTAGAAGCTTCAAAGTTGATAAAATATGGGTCGAGCTCTTTCTCGCTGAGTTTTCGCGACTCCGGAGGGAAGCGACCCAAGATCTCTGGGCCTGGTGTTTCTTCGACGGGAGAAGTTACTGTTCCAGACGCATTCCTCAGCTTTGCGGAAGCAGAGGGAACGGGTAACCAAGCATGGGCAGGTGTAGGATTCGCGGGGTCAAGGGGAGGTGCCTTCAAGTTGTTCTTGGGAACTGAGGATGCCGGGTGGGAATGCAGAACCTCACTCTAGACACGAGTTAGTATTTTTACCAACTCCAAACGCTCATATAACATACCCAGCTAACATTAGGATCCAAGAATCTCCACCAAACACCGTCCTCGCGAATTTCCTTCATCCTCCGACACCGATTCAGGAAAACGGCCAACATTCTCTTGCGGAGGTCGATAATTCCGGCATCTTCTTTCGCCTTCGTCGGCTTCGCAGCGTAGTCGGCCATCGAGTGTTTCTCGGGGATAGGCGGCACAATCAGGGTCGGATGGAGGCTTACAAGCGTCGACCGCAACGAAGCAAATTCCGAGTACCGCCGCCGAACTTCTAGATCCTGTACACCTTTAGCAAACCTCCTATATTCAACCCGTAGCAACATACCCCAGTCCGTATCGTGTACACGATGAAACTTCCCCCGCCCTCGTGGTTCTTTCCGGCGTCTGTGATGATGATCGGCATCTCCGGGTTCTCGTAGAGAAGCTGTTCGATGCGGCTATCGTACACGCTCTTGCGCGAGTAGCCAGAGGCTCCCTGCCGGGCGGCATATTCTCCATCTTCGTCATCGCTGGCGTCGTGATGTTGTGAGAAGTCGGAAGTGTCGGGGTTGGAGGATTGGCTGGAAGGAGGAGGGGGGTAATTGGGATTGTAAGCTGCAGAAGTCAGCGGGATACATCATTTGGCTTCTCCAAAATCTTACGCAAGTCGAGAGTAGTCGAGTGCAGGGACTCCGACAGCCGGGCTTCGCTATCGAATGCGCCGTAGGGGTTGTTGTCTTCGTCGTTCCACATAATTTAGGTGGAGGCTGTTAGGCAGCCTTGATCAGGATCGCGGGGTGAAGGTTCGCATACACGGGGACTTCAGGCACCAAATGTGATTTGCAATAGAGAATATAAGTATCCTATTCGTATGCAAGGCGCAGCAAAGATCGTCGGCAAAAGTCAGGCAAAGCAGGGAGGTTGCATGAAGCTCAACGTGAGCGAGCATCGAGCGTCCTCCGTCGTCACTGGCCAGTCTCACCGCCCGCCTGCGGGGAACAAATCCACAACGTCACTCTCCTCCATCACCACCACAACCAACTACCACGATGGCTCTTGAGCAGTCTGTTGATCTTGCTGTCCTTGGTTATTGCTGAGCCAATGCTGCCCACTATTGTTATTGGTATCATTGCCAGCTTGGTTGTTGACTTCTGCATTCCAGCCACCTCCACCACTATCAGGCTCATTGTTATTATTGTTGTCGTTGTTCCCCCATCCGTAGTCATTGCCCGCCGTATTCTGTGCCTCGTTCCCACCATTATCCGCAGCCCAGCCTTGAGCATCGCCATTGACACTGTTGTTGCCATTGTTGCCTCCACCATCATCCGCAGGCGGACCAAAGTCCCAATCAAGCTGTCCCGGATCCTGCTCCTGCTGAGGCTCTGGCGAAGGTGGAGGTTGAGGCTGGCTCTGTTCCGCAGCTGTAGCCAAACCATCTATCGCAGCCCATCCTCCATCATTCGGAGCAGGCTGCGTAGACCCGGCCCTGCCAGAAGCCGGCGCTCTCCTCCTAGCAGTAGCATCCCTCGTAGATCGTGCATCCAGCTCTGTCTCCTGCACTCGCTCACTCGCCCTCTCCTGCCATTTCGTCCCATTTCCCTTCTCTATCTTCCCCCTCCCCCTCTCATCTCGATCCCGATCCAAGCCAACCACAACCAAAGACCGCTCCCTTCGTCCCTCTCTACCTCTAGACCTAGCACGACTCCTAGTCCTCCCCCGACTCCTTGCGCGACTGACCTTCCTCGCCCGTTCTTTTTCCCGCTCCCGCTCCTTGAAAAGTGATGCCGAAGCAGCCTGAAGCTGAACCTGCTGAATCCGCTCCTTCTGCGCCTCGACACGCCGGATCGTGATCTCTTTCTTGAGGTTGCCACGTAGGTAGTAGAGATATGTCCCGCAGGCGCCTATCACGGCTAGAGCCGTCACGGTGATTATGGCGATTATGGCATTGTCGTGCATTGTGGACTGTAACTTTGACGGCCGGCGTCTGGTTTGGTGTTTGGGGTTTGTAGAGGGTTTGCGGAGCGGCCTACCCATTGGCGAAGTGAGTTTGTTAGCAGTGAGATTGGTTTGGAGCGAATAGGGTATTGTCTGGATGGTTTGGCTCACTGGGGGGTTCTCAGTACGACTTTTTTTTATGAGACCCAGGCTGAGGTTGTTGGAGGTAAGGGATAATGGTAAATACCTAGAAACGCATATCGGTAATGAGGGAGGACATGCTGCTCTGATGGCCGGTGAGAAGTAGGTAGACATGGTTGTGTTGTAGCTCAGTCATTGAATGAGGCATTAAAGCAGACAGGCCCCAGGAAGTGAATGGCAGAGAGCAAATAACAAGAAGTTACTGTCAATGCAGTAACTGCGAACATAACTCGAGCCTTCAAAGGACATAACTCATCAGGTCAATTCTATCTCCAGCTTTTGTCTATACTCTAAGCATCCAAAGCACCCTCAATCCTCTCCAAAAGATCAACATGAAGCAAACCGCTCCTTCCAGTCTCCAACAACGTCCTCAACTTCCCCTTGAGAAGGCCTTGAGCATCACCGCCCAAAGCCCCTCCAGCTGAAGCACTGAAACCCCTCGAGCCCATAACACTAGCAAGGCTAACCACCCTCACAGCAAGGGTATAAGCCTCCGGTTTCGCAATCCAACCGACAAGTCCATCCTCGCCATCAGGCCGGGCAAGGATATCCGAGAAACAAGTTAACCCGTCCGAGACCCAGCTGAAGACATCCTTCAGAAGCTGCTCATCAAGCACCGCCAATCGAGTCAGAGCCTCGCACCATAAATCAACCTCGCGAACCGCCTCAATGAACAAATTCTGCTTTTCTTCCTCGAACAGAATTGTGCTTTCTTTTCTTAGTTCTGATGTGATGTAAGAAACTGGCATCAGGGTCGTTTCGCTCTCGCTGCTTCTGCTTGAGTCACCGATCCGCGGCTCCAAACCGAGGATATACCGGATTGCCCTGGTAGAGAGGAGTTGTGACTGGGTGTAATTGTCCGCGAGGAACGTAGCGAAAAGTTCGCTTGCGTTAATGGGCGACAGCGTGACGGCCTTGCTCGGCGAAACAGATGAGTACGAAAGGATCCAGGATGCCGTTGAGGCTGCAATGTCACGGAGTTCCTCGTCGTCGTCGTTTAGAAGGTCATAGAGGATGAGATAAATCTCTAGGAAGGTTGCATCTACGCGCGGCGGCGTGCGGTGTGGGCGATATGTGCGGGCAAAGGCGGATATGGATGTTGCTGCCGCGTAGCGGGTTGTGAATTCCTTGTTGGAGAGTTAGCGTTGTTTCTATCTCTAGAATCCAGGGTTGGGATGTAGCCGTACCGTTTCTTCACTCAGCGCGGAGCGCAGCCGTGTAGCCCATTCTTGGATCTCGGTTTCTGAGATCTGATTATTGGAAGAGAGGGATTTCGATCCGATGAGGCAACCTTCTAGTTGTAGATCTGCGTCTACCCGATCTCTATTGAATCCTTGCTTGGTCGAACCGATCCGCACTTGCGCGGCTAGGTCTGTCCAGGGTAGCGCCACCGTTTCGAGCGCAGTGTCTATGGATTCGAGCGCAGTCTGGAGGTAGGATGCGAGGTTCGAGATCGCAGGGGTTCTAACTTCTAATGGAAGCCCTCCAATGATTATGGAAGTGTAGAGCTTGACCAGTTGCTCACTGTACTTCTCGTTATCCTTGAAGAGTCCGTGAAGTCTTTCCAAGACCCACTGGCAAGCGTTGGGGTCAATAGTAGCGACATTGTGGACGAAAGTCTCAAAGTTCGCAGTATCACCCTTCGTAAGAGACTTCAATATTGTGATCCAAGCAAGCTGTCTGCGGAGAAGCGAAAAGGCACGTGTAGTACTTAACGTGGTGAAAGATGGGTTACTTGAATCGAACACGAAGTCGACGGTATCTGGGACCTGGTAGGTGTTGAAAATGAAATCCAGTAGGTCGACCAGTTCACCTGGTCATCGTCAGCTACCGAGCTTGAACCACTCATGAATCACGGCATACCTTCAGCACCGGACTCAATACTCCTTTCAACAGCGTCGCTAAGCATCTCCAGCAAGGTCGTTTGCACAAATGGAGAACTGGCGGAAGAATATGAGGCTGCAAAGACCGATTGGACGGTCGACTTGACTCCTTCAATGCGCTCTTTGGTCTGTTAGTAAATGGTTGGGAATGAGAAATTTAAAGACATACCATTCCAAAAAGCCGAAGGCGTAAAAGCAAGCCGACGAAGCGAGTACCTGATGCAAAGAGACTCTCCATGGAGGTAGTTCTGAGACTCCGAGTCCCGCTTATCAAGCAATGTCTGGATGTCTTGTACGATGCTTTCTCGAACCAGCAACGAAGCATAAACCCTAGCTGCGTGTTCACGAATACCCCAAACCGGGCTTTTGAGGTGCTCCCGTATCAGCTTGAGCAACATGGCATCCGTATCCGCGTCCGCAGCATTCGGGACCTTTTCAGCAATGAGTTCGAGGGCTGGAAATACCCGCTCGGTGACCATAGCAGTATCGGCGTTCTCGGCTTCGTCTCCCTTTTGTGGTGGAGCAAGTAAATTGGAGAGTAATGGGACAAGGCCGGGATACTTTTGAAATGGTATCCGGGCGCCTGGCTCTGATCCGGATTTACCGCCAAATCCTTGGTAGTCGTTGCGGCACATGCGGTTCATCAGGGCGCGGAAGAGCATCAGGCCCGCATTTCGAAGGGCCCAACTAGATGAATCAGAGAAGAACTAGAAACACTGTTTCGGGGCACTTACATTGGTGACCCCATACGCTCGGCAGAGAGATTAAGTGCAGGCATGAGGAAGCCTTCTGCATGAGGTGCAAGTCTGGCGTTGGTGAATGCCTCTCGGAGACAGTTCATCGCATGGACTTGAGGTAGTTCAACATTCTGATTCTCGGCCTCTAACTGAGCCGGAAGGTGTGCTACTTCCTGAAGCTCACTGATGATCTGCTGGAACGCCGGGCCACCAGGGTTCGAGAGAAGAATTCCTCCGATCAGAGCTGGAAGTCCGGCAGAGCGTCGGGTTAATTTTGAGGCTGTTTCGAAGATAATTTTCTTCGCTTCCTGTACGGGATTGGTCACAAATAAGTCCTTCCTTATGATAGTCAAGGCCGACTTACCTGATACCAAAGAAGGGGGAGTGCGGAAATTTCAGCATTCTTTGATTGGCCACATCGCTGACAACATATTGAGAAAGTCGAAGCAACCGTTGAGAAAGCCCCTCTGTGACGGAGCTCGGCAAGTTGGGTGAAGCTGGTTCTCCCGATCTTTTCATATTCGGCTCTTGTCAAGCCAGCCTCGCCTTTGGGTCCATATGTCTGGTTAGACAACGTAGCGTGCAAAAGGAGGCTTTTCGAGTTAGCAATGAATAAAAGCCGGGGAAGATAGCGTACCTTGACTCCCGTAGCGCACGCCATGAGTAGGAAAGAATATCCTTCGGACCGACTCTGAGGTCCTCGATAGGGTCAGCAGCATGACCCTCCGGCGAGTCAATGCATAACTGGGACTTGACTTCCTGCCAAATTCTATCACAAAGCGATGATATTCTTGTGTGGACTGACTTCCAGTTCTCAGGTCCAGGAGAGCTCTCAAAGGAGACCAGCGACCAGAAGTTCTCGGATGATACGATGTACCTTAAGACCCGGTTAGATATACTCCAACAATTGAATGGATGTTAAACCTACTTACCGTAACGAGGAAAGATAGCCGTGGAGAGGTGCATCACGCAAAGAGGAGTTGAAGAGGCTTTCCGACGAAGACAGTTTGTCCTCCAGTTTTCTCAAAATAAATTCAACAACTCCGATCTTAGTCTTCCACCATCCAGTGCCTTGAGGGTCTTTTGCATCCGCTGTGGAGAAAACAACACTGTACAACAAAGCAACAGTATCGGCATGATCGGCTCTGCTTGTATTGCTTGCCAGGGTCTCTGCTTTGGTAATGGCATTTAGCAATTCAGGCTTCTCACTCCGTCCAGCGGTATCAAGAAGCACTGATCTCGGAAATATCTTCAAGAGGCTCAGAGCTGCTGTGCGCACTTCATCAAAAGGATCCATTAGAAGATCCACCAGTAATCTCAGAAGCTTCGGTCCAAAGATCTCCACGTGGAATTTCCAAGGGTTTTGGAGGTGTTCGGGCTTGCTTGACATGGCGCCGATGAAGCGTTCATCGAGCCCGGATTCGAGGAATTGATAGATTGTCCTCAGCGACATGATATGCCTGTGATAAGAGGCTGTGGTTCGCAGGTCCGCCATCAAGAAGTTCAGATAGACTTCCAAACATGACCGTGTTTCAGCATCATCTCTCTTGAATACGATAGGTTGCTTCTTGCTCTGGGTAGTTCGTGGCTCAACTGGATTCTCTACGTTTGCGAGAATACCGCCCTTCAAGCGAATTATTAATGCACGAACCATGCTCAGGATCTCCCCCCTTGTGCCTGGGTCCGACTCCGCATGAAGAGAGGGCAGACTCTTAGTGATAGCCCTTACAGCGGCCGAAGAGAGTGGTTTCGTCGTTGATGGGGCAGTGATCAGCAACGACAGTGCTGCCATCTTGATGTTGAAGTCATGGTGAAAAAGAAATTGGCCGACAAATTCACTTTTTAGGATCAGCGGACAGTTTTCTGTCGGTAATTTCGTGAAATAAACTGATAAAGTCAGCTAGACGGTCCCGCCATCAGGCACTTTCTATACTCACAATCATCGTGGACGAGGCCGATTTTCTTTCCTACTTGCAATGATGCGAACAAGACAGTCAGCTCATCGGATGAGGAACTGCTCATGTCCCCAGAGAGCAAGCTGTTCAGTGGTAACCTCTCAAGGAAGCGCTGAAATCCCTTTGCACTGATCCCGAACAAGCGCAGAAGAATATAGTTGGACATCTTCTCTAGAAGCTCGAGGTTTTGCAATAGAAAGTGCTTGACCGGCTTCACCCAAGATAAAGCAAGCCTCTCTTTATCTCCGTTAGACAGCAAAGATCCACCTGGCATTTCCAACTTCTTGAAGAACATTGCCATCACTTCCCCGGAGGATGATGCCAGATCGAGAGCTTTGGAGCGGTTCAGAAAGCCTAGAATAAGGATCTCAACGGCTGTTACCCTGGATTGCAAATCTGAAGCCGCTTGCTCGGCTGGCTGCCGCAGGAGTCCAGAAACGTCTACCCAGGAATTTCGGCATTCTTCTTGCAAAACAATTGGCCATCGTTCTGGGTTCCGCAAAAGCCAGCCTTCTACCAGTGAGATCATCTCAGTAGGTAGTATAGCTTTCTTGCGCAATAACGTCTCGACTGCAATAAAAGAAGGTTTTACTCGATTTCGAGGCTCACCGAGTATAATGCTAGGGAGGGCAGCATTCAGGAACGCTTGTTGAATTGCATCGCGACCCGGTTCTTCACGAGACTTGGCCATGATTACTGCTAGCGATTCCAGTACTTGTTTCATTGGCCGGGGCCTTACGTCTTTGAACCGAGTCAGGAAACTGTCAAAGACCGAAACCAAATTCTCCTGGGACCGAGCGAGCTGTCGTGTTTCAGGACATTGTGATACAAATGCCGCGTCGAGAAATGCACTCAACGCATTGCAGGCGGCGGTTGTATGGCTATGACTGATGGATGCTGAGCTAAACGCGAGGAATAGCGATTGGAACACTCTCGTTGATTTTCTGCATATAGCGTCAGATATGTATCCAGCAAGCGCGGTCAGACAACTAATATACTAGGGCGCATCTTACTCAACATCTTCACATGTATGGGTGAATTTCACCAGGGGACCCTTAGCAATTTGCTCTAGTGTGGCTTCGGGCAGTAATTGTATATTTTGAGAGATCTGCTCCATATCTAAGAGCCCGGCGGTAGCCTCGGAGCCACGAACAGGTTCAGTCGCCATGGTTGTTGCCATGCAGCATGCCCGTATGAACAAGCCGACTGATAGCAACCAGATTCGCCGAACAAGTTGCTTTCTGTCGCCCAATCCCCGCCATCGCTGGAGCGTACCTCTTTTTGCCGCTTGTGGATTTTCGAGGTGGGCCCGCGAAAAGGGATTAGCTCCGGCACATCCTTTCTCCGGCCGCCGCCTAGCCGGCAGGTCACGGGACTGAAGTTTTTACTCCCGAATCCTCAGATTTCCAGTCCCAGCGAACTCGGAGGCGACGACGCGAAGACCATCAGTGCCCGGCAGAAGCTTGTTCCAGCTATCTCCATCTCTGTTTCCTGTTCTTCTATTCGGATTTGTATTCTTCATTCTCTTAGTTCAATTCATTACCGCTCAAAATGCCGATTTGGGACTCGATCAGCGGCCGCAAACAGGCCACCGACACGGAAAGCTTCAATGCTCCAGATGCCACCGCATTCCTCGCTGACCTTCCCGATCCCTCCAAGCTTCACCCCCTAGCTGGCCTGAACGAAGACACCCTCGACTACATCACACTTGAAGACTCTGCGCTCGATCAGCTTCCCGGCTCACAATCCGTTTTACCATCGCGAGGGTGGTCCGATGACCTCTGCTACGGGACTGGAACGACATATATCACAGCGCTGACCATTGGAGGGGCATGGGGTCTGGCTGAAGGATTGAAGAAGACGCCAGTGACCGCGCCTCCCAAGATTCGCTTGAACGGCGTTTTGAACTCGATCACACGGAGAGGACCTTTCCTCGGAAACTCCGCGGGTGTGGTGGCTATGGTCTACAACGGTCTGAACTCGTTCGCCGGCTATGCCCGCGGCAAGCATGATGCTGCCAACAGCATTGCTGCTGGCGCTATCAGTGGAATGGTCTTCAAGAGCACTCGTGGTCTCAAGCCCATGCTTATCTCTGGTGGAATCGTGGCCGGTATCGCCGGAACATGGAGCGTAAGTGTATTAATCGCGTATAGAACGTCGCAAAGACTAATTGCATTACAGGTGGCGAAGAAGGCCATTCTTTAAACGCGTTCCGACTTTGTTATAACGCCCGTCTTTCTCGTCTGCTGTGGCTCAGCGAGCGGAGATGATTTTTAATCTATATTTTCATATATTCTGTATTAGAACGACTGCCTTTGCCTTTTCGCAAACTCTCCTCACTCTGGCGCACAGCATCTTCTACAGCATTGTCCATGGTTTTGGGAACGGGCATGGTAATGGGTTTTGTTAAATTTCTTGTACATATACCAGACTCCTGTGTTTGTGTTCTTGCTGGCGAAAACTGTTGCAGGTTTCAGTCCGTCTTACCAATCGCCTTTAATGTTGTCAGGAGCATTGAATGAATCTAACTTGAATATGAAACCTCTCCATTAGGGTGATCGATACGGTTTAGTAAATTAGTATCGATCTAGCATTTAGGGCTGTGAGGAGCCTCAGAGTCTAAAGTTCATCCAGGTCCACCTTTCATTCTCTATCAACCGTAGTACACCCATTATTTGTTTCTGAAATCCATCACTCTACTCGGCAAAGGTACTAAAGACTAGTGTTAAAAAGCTAAAGTTTTCTCATACCCGTCCAACTGGGATGATCTGCAAGTGGCGTTCACGAACATCGAGCATTTCTCCGGCAATTGCCATCGTGCAAGCAATAGATTTTGCAATTGATAGATCACAAACACGATCTCTACTAATAATGCTCAGACGCGGTGTGTCCTGCAGGATTAGTACAGACTACAGACAGACAGAAATTGGGATCTCCGAGCGTACGTACTGCGGCCGGTCACGGGTCTTGTCCTCATTAGATTGGCAAGGCTGCGGTCCCGAACAGGCAATCGACCTGCCTGAAGTGGCGACTCGTTCAGGATCTTTGCTGAATGCGGGGACGACTATTCCCGAACAGGCGGCCAAAGGGCCCGGAACAGCCCGCAGTTGACGCAGTTTACGTCGACGGGCCAGAAGAAGTACTCAATCAGGGAATCAGCTGACCCCGCTGGACCAGCCCGAATTTTCCTGTTCAACACCAAGCGCCAACTCCAAGCTTGCAGATGGTCGCTTTAAACTACGCCGGCGGTTCTATTAATATATTTAATATTGCCGCAATCTTACTCCGCGCCGATTACGTCGCTGTTTGATTCGGGAGTAATCTCGCGACAATATTACTAGGTCTACTCGGCCCTGACCAGCCCCCCATCCGCTTTCAACTTCCTTCCTGCCTTGCTCTGCCTGCGCCACTGGTCTCTTTCTTTGACTCTCGTCCGCTTGAGCTGAAGACAGACGCCCTGATGCGCTGAGCAGTTATCGTCGCTGATTCGCCCGCTCTTCCTTCTAGTGAGGGTTCGGTTCTCCAACCTCCACTGGGCTTGACCTTTGAGAACTCCCCCGATCTCTCCCGCACGGACTCGCAAGTATGGACTCTGGCTTCGTTAGATTCGTTTAACGACGAAAAAGGTCATCTAATACAGATGCAGCTTTCCAGGCTCCATACCTTACTCGTTCGATGGTTCACCCAGAACCTCAGCAGCCGACCGAGAGGTCAGGGTCCGTTGGTAACCAGCCCGAGTTACACGAGCGTCGCGCGACAACGGCCTCGAGTGACAATGAGCTCGATTCAACGGCCGCCGTGAATCCAGGCCCTCAGGGCCTCGGTCTCGATACCGCGACCACGTCTTTATGCGGCGAAAACTCTTCACCCATTTTGATCCCGGATGCGGCGCATAAAGAGTACCATCTACCTTCTCTGCAGATACGAACCGATATCTCGAATGTCCGTCATCAGTCGGACAGCCCTCATCGATTGAGCCCGCATCGAGAGGCCGACTTGTTTGTCCACCACAGCACGTCTGCAAGCAGCCTTCCGAATCGCACGCCGAGTCTTCGAGCAGTGATGGCTGGATCAACTCACAGTGGGGGTTCCCTATCTCCAGCTTCCCTTCTGTCGTCTCCTCAACTAATGGCCATGGGAGATATCACACCTTTGCCGTCGCCTATCAGTGGCGCGTCGCCTTGGAGGCTTCCTGCACGTCGCAACTCGCAGTCTTTGTCGCGTACCTCTTCGGTCGCTTCGAGGACTGGCTCGAGTCTGAGTCTGCGGCCGAGCGATCCGTCGCAGTTTTCCCTGTCTGGCCCTATAGAACCCCGATCGCGTGGCAAGACTACTGGGCCTGTGGACAAGCCAAGCGCCGAGAAACTGGACACTCCTGCTGCCCCGAAACATGCGCGCAACCGTAGTCTGAGCGAGTATGTTCCACCAGGTCGAAACGTTGTTATTAAACCTCGACCTATTGCTGTTTCCGGGACCGGGGTCCCTCAGGGAATCATTTCATCCTCGAGCACGGATTCAAAGTCGAACAGCCTACACCGTGAGCAGTATCTCGCCGTCCATCGAGGTATTGCACTGCCAACGGTTCGCCCTCCTACGCCGCCGCGAAGCAGTGGCTCTGGCGCCAGCGAAAATGAACCTGTCATCATCCACAAATCGGACGCGCAAGGCACCGAGGAAGTCTACTCGGTGCGGTCGACACGCACCCAGCAACTCCGACTGTATCGCAAGCTGCGACAGCTCGGACACGGAACATTCAGCCAGGTCTCTTTGGCGGTTCGGATTGAAGGGACTGACTCTGGTTACGGCCATCATGATGCCGTCCTCGCTACTCAAAAGCTAGTTGCAATCAAAATCATCGACCACGGCCCAGCCGGCGGGGCTGATGAAGAGCGTCTGGAGGTGTCGCTCAAGCGTGAGGTTGAAATTCTGAAAACCCTGAACCACCCGTCTCTGGTGCAACTAAAGGCTTTTGGGAGCGACGACAAGCGCGCCCTCTTGGTTCTGGACTATTGTCCGGGCGGTGACTTGTTCGAATTTGTCTCGAACAACACTCGACCTCTGACTCCGGGTCTCATCCGGCGTATATTTGCCGAGCTGGTGGCCGCCGTGCGCCATCTGCATGAAAATTATGTGGTCCATCGTGATCTGAAACTTGAGAGTAAGCACCCATCAGTTTTCTCTGAGAATATGAATGAAAACATGAATTAATCAAGCTCAGACGTTCTTGTCAATCTTTCTGCAGAATCACTGCAGAAAATCACCGATTGGCGTACATACGGCCGTGCCGTGGTCACTGTAAGCGATCTGGGTCTGTCTCGACGTATACCTGAACCCCCTGAGAGCCCTCTTCTCCAAACCCGCTGTGGAAGCGAGGATTACGCAGCACCGGAGATCCTCATGGGTCAACCGTACGATGGTCGTTCCACCGATGGCTGGGCTCTCGGAGTCTTGCTCTACGCCATGATGGAGAGCAGGCTTCCTTTCGACGCATTGCCCGGAACTCGGGGCGATCCTGCGAAACTCCGAGCTCGAACTCCTCACCGCATTGCCCGATGCGAGTGGTCCTGGTACCGATTTGCTGACAGTGACGGCGAATGGGATTCCGAGAAGGGGGCCTGTCTCGAGGGGGCCAGGGAATGCGTGGAGTCTCTCTTGAAACGGAGCACGAAACGCAAGGGTCTTGATGAGGTTGCGGCTATGGACTGGGTGAAGGATGCCATTGATGTGCCTGGCGGGTTGAAGCGAGGCGATAAAGAAGTCCCTTGAGCTGGTCTCTGTCTTCTTCTGTACCATTCTCTTCTTACTGCTCTTTTCGAGTGCTTTTTTTTCGTGTCTTTTTTTACGCTATGTGATGCATGAGTACTAGTCGGCAAACGCGCCGAACGTGTGACGAGACTTGGCTAGATCTATGTTATACCCTGAGAAATTAACTGTACTTTGTATACTCCGTCTACCCCGTAATGATACAAACAAGCATTGAGAGCCAACCTCAGGTTGCTGGGAACATGTGGACCCGTTAGTAAGCTCGGCAGCTGATTGGCGTCCGGGGAGGCAGCCACCAACTCCGGACCCGACTTCGCTGCGGAGAACTTCAGATCTCCGTCACTTTTCTGAGTCGTGACTCCCTCTGATCTCCTGCTCGCTCACTTCTCCGAGCGTTCTGCAATCTCCCCTCTTTATTTAAGCCTCCTGGTCGTGCGGTTGAGCAATCGCCGTGGTCAGTGATGATAACGACAATGCTTCTCTCACAGACACGGGGCCGCCTGCCCTCTGCTCTCCGGAGCTTGGCTACCAGAGCTGCCATGTATGACTCTACCACCTACCTCGTTCAATTCATTGTTTTATCATTGTTTACTGACTTACTGACTGTTTAGCCGCCCCCTCTCTACCACTATCCCCCGCTCCAAGGCCTCCGCTAAGGATGATGAGCCCGTCCTCAACAAGGTCTCCCGCCATATCACACAGCCCGTCTCCCAGGGAGCCTCCCAGGCCATGCTGTACGCCACCGGTCTCTCCGAGGCCGACATGAACAAGGCCCAGGTCGGAATCTCGTCTGTCTGGTACAATGTGCGTATATCTTAAGATGGCAACCCTTGCAATCAACATTGGGTATTAACATCGATGTTAGGGCAATCCGTGCAACATGCACCTTCTGGACCTGAACAACCGCGTTCGCGAGGGAGTGCAGAAGGCCGGACTGATCGGATACCAATTCAACACTGTTGGAGTTAGTGATGGAATTAGCATGGGCACCAGCGGTATGCGGTACTCGCTGCAAAGCCGAGACCTGATCGCCGATTCGATTGAGACCGTCATGGGCGGCCAATGGTACGACGCCAACATCAGTATCCCCGGTTGCGACAAGAACATGCCTGGTGTCCTGATGGCTATGGGCCGCGTCAACCGCCCCAGTCTCATGGTCTACGGAGGATCCATCAAACCTGGCTGCGCGTCCATGCAGAACAACGCCGACATTGATATTGTCTCCGCCTTCCAGGCCTACGGCCAGTTCATCTCCGGCCAGATCAACGAGCCGCAGCGCTTCGACATCATTCGCAACGCCTGCCCTGGCGGCGGCGCCTGCGGTGGAATGTACACGGCCAACACCATGGCCACAGCCATCGAAGTCATGGGCATGACATTGACCGGCTCCTCCTCTAACCCCGCCGAATCCCAAGCCAAGTACGACGAGTGTCTCCGCGCCGGAGAGGCCATCAAGCGCCTGCTTGTCGAGGACATCCGCCCCAGCGACATCATGACGCGCCAGGCCTTCGAGAACGCCATGATCGTCGTCAACATCACCGGCGGCTCCACTAACGCCGTCCTCCACCTCCTCGCCATCGCCGACTCCGTCGGCATCAAGCTCACAATCGACGACTTCCAGGCCGTTTCCGACCGCACCCCGTTCCTCGCTGACCTCAAGCCCTCAGGCAAATACGTCATGGCCGACCTCCACAACATCGGCGGCACCCCATCCCTGCTCAAATTCCTCCTCAAGGAAGGCGTCATCGACGGCTCCGGCATGACCGTGACGGGTCAAACCCTCGCCAAGAACCTTGAGAATGTCCCCGACTTCCCCGACGACCAGAAGATCATCCGCCCCTTCAACAACCCCATCAAGGAAACCGGCCACATCCAGATCCTCCGCGGCTCCTTGGCCCCGGGTGGCAGCGTCGGCAAAATCACCGGTAAGGAGGGCACAGTCTTCACCGGCAAAGCCCGCGTCTTCAACCACGAAGACCTCTTCATCGAAGCCCTCGAGCGCAACGAAATCCCCAAGGACGAGAAAACAGTCGTCGTCATCCGGTATACAGGTCCCAAGGGCGGCCCCGGCATGCCCGAGATGCTGAAGCCCTCGTCCGCGCTTATGGGCGCTGGCCTAGGTAACTCCTGCGCGCTTATCACGGACGGCCGGTTCTCTGGTGGTTCGCACGGGTTCCTTATCGGCCACATCGTGCCCGAGGCTGCGGTCGGTGGACCCATTGGTCTTGTTAAGGACGGTGATGTTATCACCATTGATGCTGAGAAGCGCGTCCTGGATCTCGACGTTGAGGAGACGGAGCTTGCGAAGCGACGGAAGGCTTGGGAGGCTGATCGCGTTGAGGGACGTCTTCCTGTTACGGGGTTGAATCTGAGGGGGACGTTGGGCAAGTATGCCCGTAATGTCAAGGATGCTAGTTCGGGGTGTATTACGGACGCGTTGGAGTAGGCTATCAACGTACCTATCTTTGGTGGAAAGGATGAAAATGTATATTTAATTTGTCCAGCTAGGTAGATAGCTGGTTTTGGTTTGTTAGAGCTAAAAGCGTTTTGGTTTCTTCAGTTCACTTTGTTTGAAGACCTACTACTACCTCTTGCTAACTCCGTGTACGTGCTATAAGCAGAAGGGAAGGAATCCTTAATCAAGACCGTAATGCGTGAGCTATACTATCTATACATCCCTAATCCAGTACTCCGTAGGTACTATACTTCTACTCCAATCCAAACGCATGTCCATATCCGTCCGAATCATCCGAATCATCCATACATACAAGTCCCACCAATATAGATCCCTCCTTTCTAGACCATGACCATAGATAAACAAGTAGATCACCAAGTCCTTTTCGACCCTCTCCAAGCCTGCACAAACGCTACCTTCGACGAAACACCAAGACCAACCCTCTTCACTCGCCCCAGCCTGGCAAGCGACTCCCCAATGGCGTCAAGGAGGTTTTTCTCAGCGGGGGTGACGTTAAGGTCAACCTCTCCCCCTTCCTCTCCCTCTCCCTCTCCCTCTCCATCTACTTCATGCGGCGCAGCCCCGGCCATTCCAGCCCGGGACTTGGTCTTGGAAGCTCTAATTTCATTCAAATCATCAAAGTAATTCGTCCCGAACGTCGAGTCCTTCATTTTATCAGCGACATTCAGAGGCGCCTGCCGCTGCGAACCAGCACCCGCACAATCCTCAACCGTAACCGGCTCAGCAATGCGCACACGAATATAATGCGTCGGTTTACTCAGCAATGCCCAAAGAAAACTAAGATAACACCCCGGCACAGGCGTAACAATATCCTCAGGCGAATAGCGCAAACTCACAGGAAACACTTTCGTCGTCGCGCGCACACTCACCAGTGACGGCGAGAGCGGGAGGATCGCGCGGCCGTTTGTCGTCGTGCATTCGGAGAAGGATACAATGGACCGGTTGGGGTACTTCCTCCCTAACGCTTCGAGACTGACCATTTTTGCGCCGCGCGCGGGGTGCAGCTGTGGCTGCGCGAAGGCGCGCAGGATCGCAGACAGGAGGGAGATGTGCTCTACTTCTCGGGTCGTCGGGTATGACGCCGTAAATATAGGGTCGAAAATAGCGGCTAGGTAGAGCGCGTCGATAGGTGACGTGAAGGAGGCAGCGATGACGGATCCGGGGCCGGGGAGGCGGGATTGTTGGCGGGAGAGATTCCTACAATAACAACCACTATTAACACCATACCTTGCATGTCTAATTCCATTTCATTCCGTCTCCGGCAGGTAGGTAGTAACTCAACTCACCCTTTCCTTACCCCATCAACCTGCAAATCAACCCACCATATACTCGGTATGCCGAGGATACACCACAGCGCGGCCTTCTTCCCCAATGAGCCGAGTGGCAGCCATTGTAGGATGAGGAAGTAGCTGGCAATTATGAAGACGAAGAAGGGGACGCGGAAGAAGAAGAGGAGAGCGCGGATTGGAAGCGGGCAGCAGCCTGGTGCTGGTTGGAGGGGAACGGGGAGAAAGGGTGCAATGCCGGAGCCTGTGATGATAGCAGTTAGTGCTGTGTTCAGGATGAAGTGTTCAATGGGGGGTCCGGACCTCGGTCACGGAATTGTGAGAATTTTTCCATGGAAGCGAGTGACGGGAGGTTATGTAGAAAGTTGGTAGAGGTGCTAATGAAGCTGTACTTGTTTGCTGAATTAAATGGCCATTGCAGATATGCGGGATGCGGGGAGGAGTTGTTAAGAGGCGTTGCAGGGTAGTCAAGAGGGGAGAGCTGCGGAGGACTTGTCGCTGTCAGATTCGAGAATTCAGCAGGCGAGATTTGAATGGACTCCAGGGAAAGAAAAGCGGCGGTGGTTTGTTGAGATGTTGAGCAGCCATCGTGGTGTTTGCCAGCGTTGAGCATGTGAGTCGCTGCCTGGGTGCCTTAATGCCTGAGAATGCTAGCTTACACTAAAGTATAGAATCGAACAATTGACTCCCCAGGCTATGTAGCGGGCGAGGGATGCGTGGAAGTTGATATAGTGACTGTCTTTATTCTAATTGGGCGCCTTCCTTTCTCATTAGAACACAAAGTGCCTTTCGATAACAAGGCCGGCTAAGCAGTAGGGCTCCAGAACCCTTCTACTATGTTCAAATCTATCAACACCAAGTCTATATACAAAAGATAATATATATACAAAGAACAAACCCCATCAAGCACACCCCATTAACTAATCCCCATGCTCCTCAATCTTATCCTCCGCCGTAAGCGGCACTTCAAACTTCCAGATAGCGACACCCACCAAACAAAACGCCGTAGAAGTCATCATCCACGCAAGCCCAACCCAAGGCCCACCAAGTTCCAATCCCAACTGAAACACATTCGTGATAGATAAACTGGCAATGACGTTGCCGATAGCCTGCAGTACTTCAATAACCGTAAACAAGCGCGCCGTCTCCTCGCGCTCCACGAGCGTCGTGATAAGCGAGCGCGCTAAATACGCAAATCCCGAACCAGACGTTTGAATAAGCAAACTAGGTATGAGCATTGCCACGCTCGGCGAGAGACCTATCCCCAGCGTGCCAATGGCAAGGAACATAATGCTTGCGCGGGCAAGAGTCAGGTCTTTCATGTTCGATTTCATGTCGCGCAGGAGATGTTTCGAGATGAAAGGGATAATGAATAGGAAGAGCGGGATTGTCAGGGCTGGTTTGAATGAGGTGAGGAGGTTCGCTTGCGAGATGGTCCAGTTGTATCGGGCTGAGATGTACTGGACTAGAAACCAGGAGGAGCCACGGCTGAGTCTATAGACGAGGAAGGCGGTTAGGAGGAGAAGGACGCTCTTCGTGCGGAGGATGAAGGCGTAGGGGCGGAGGTAGGAGCGAAAGAGGCTGCCTATAGCCTTTAGGGACAGGCGTGACTGCTGTCTTCTCTCCCTCATGAAGGGTGTGCCGAGATCTTCGTTGCCGTCCACGGGGTCTGCAGTAAACTTCTCCGATGATATTGACATCTTTGGCTCGTCGGCTGAGGATAACGGGTCCAGTTCCATCTCGCTGGGGTGCTCGTATGAGCGCGGCGTAATGGCATTCTTCGTCTCTGGCAAAAGCAATGCCATGAAAACGCCCACGATCGTGAGACTCCATCCAGCTGCAAGCGGGATCCACGGATTCAGCGTCATAAGCCACGAACTTGCAGCGCTCGACACAAAATCAGCACCCATGCTCGCAACTCCAAAGCGGAAGAACATCGCCGCCCTGACAAACAGTTAGCTTACCCTTAGCAAACTGAACTTGGAATGATGAACACACCTCTCCTCCTCCGTCGTAACATCCGCCATCATAGTATAAATAATCGCCATAGTCACAACAGGCCCACCGCCAAAAACAAACGTAACGCAAGAAGCCCAAACCGCGCGCAGCGGAAAAACATCAGAGAACCACATAACCCCAAAATTAATCGAACAGTTCAACACGAACCCAGGAATCCCAAAACACAGCGCCTTCTTCCTCCCGTACCGGTCCGCGAGCAGACCATACGGCGCCGCAAGGATAATACTCAGCATGCCCTCAAAGAACTCCATGTACCCCTTCACCGCGGCAACCTCGCTCTGCACTTCCTTCCCCTTGCATAGTTCTTCAGGGACTTGGCCGTCACTGCCGAGCTTTGAGGGGTCGAACTGGGAAAAGTGCTCGCGGCAGGCGATGGATTCGTAGATTCGCGTCATGGGGCCACCAGCCATCACGAAACCGACTTCTACTGCGAGCGTCATAATTAGTAGGGTGATCATTAGGCGTTGTCGGATTGCGCCGTTGATTATGACGCCGCTTGTTTCTTTGCCGTTCTCTCCTGGTGGCAATTTGGCTCCTGGGAGCTTAGAGGAGCGAGTCTCGACATCTTGCGAATGTCGAGTGAGAAAGGGGGCGTCTTCCTCGCTGTCGCTGTTACGGTCGTCGTGGTAGCGCTGTTGCTCAGCATGGTGCTGGTGCTGATGCTGTTGGTGACGGGACATAGCTGATTTCGCTGATGTCCGAATCCAATCCCATTAACCCCTTTGCGCAGTAAATATATGATGTTCTGTATATATAGATGAGATCCTCACATGAGGAGCAGAATAGTCGGGTATGTCAACGGAGTGAAAACGTCCATTGACACGTACGCAACTCAGTGAGATCTAGACTGAGGGGAGACAGAAATCGGGGGACCTGAGACTGGCAGAGTGGCAGTCCGTTTGCTCGCTAGCTGGCTGACTGGCTGAGCAACGGAGCAATTGGAAGTGCAGGAATGCAATGCACAGCGAGATAAGACGGACAGAAGCAATTATACGGACAACCCACAGCTCATAAAATGTATCTGATACACTGAGCGCCAAGTCCAATAGAATGACAGCCTAAAATCCAAGTCATGGCATGGGGGCGAGAATAGCACTCATTGGTTGCTAATTAAGGAGCTTAGTGTACTTGGACAAGACTGCACTAGGCTGAGGGCTGAGGAACAATAGCAATGGACAATCGGTGCTCCTTCTCTCTATTGTGGATGCGCAGGTCAAAGAGTTAAAGAAAGTTTAATCAAAACATGAGAGATTTGAGTTTGACAGAGAGTGCTTAATAGCTTTAATCCTTGAAAGCTTTTCCATGGAGTTCAGTTCACTTTTCATGATTTGGCCCCTTTCCTGAGGAAGGCTCCACCGGGCAAACGATGGAACAGCTGAAACGTTCAAGGGTTGTCGCAAGCTGACGGCGCCGCCAAGCCTGCCGAAATAACCGAGTTATGTTCTATTGTTGATTATAGTGATATGTACTACTTGGTTATTCGTAAAGCCGACTATGTTACAGTATGGCATGATAAAACAGCTTCTATTCTTCCATAAAGGCGTCGCATAGGTCCAGCCACCGGCGCCCATTTCCTCTGTAAAACCCTAGCTACCGTCATAACTTAGAAGTCAGCCTGCGGAAACGAACCAACACCTTGGAAGCCAGCCTCCTCGAAGAGAGTCCCACGCGCCTGCACGACGGCTGAGATCTCTAAAAGAAATTCGTAGAGGATGACGACGTTGGTGAGGACATGACCGAGACTTGCGGTACCGTTCTTCAATCTCCAATCTTCGTCTGTGGTTGCGACTGCCGACTCTCGATCCTCTTGTTCCGACTCTTGCTCTTGTGCGCCATCCTCACTGGGATCAGAGGGTTTGCTAGGTGATGGACTAGGGAAGAACGGAGTCGCTAATCGCTTGCGCAGATCGTCAGCTACAGCGGATCGTGATTCGGATGGTTCGCGCGGAGGGGGCACGTGGACTGTAGTAGCTTCGCGTAACGGAGACCCAACAAGGCTTCGCTGGGGGGAGGTCAAGTCTCGAAGGCCGCGCCTACCTCGTGGCGTGCCTTGGTCGGAGCCCATTTGCAGTGTTTTTGGTGTGGTTGATGAAGGCCGGTCAGCCGGGCGAGTGGCGGGTGTCCCGGGAATCTGGTCCGGGTTACCAGACGACTCATCGTCCTCGTGCAGCAGTCCTCGGCGTGCAGCCACCAGAATATCAAAGTCGGGGACCTGCTTTCGCCACTCTTGGACTTGATCGACGAGCCCGCGTAAGACAGTGCTAAGTGCAGGGGTGTCTGTCGAAGACCAGGAGGGTTCGCGATAGACAGAGTGTACCTGCTCGAGTATATCGGATATGACTTCATCGGAAGCACCGTCCGCCTTGGGATATTTGTACTTTGCGGGGTCCACAAGCAACCATCCGTCAAGTGCCATGAGATGGGAAGACGCGATGCTCATAAGAACCTCTGTCAATGCCAGGTTTACAATCACAGCATTGGTAAAGAAACTCTCAAGGCAGTCCAACAACTCGAGGAGAAGCGGATCTTCTTGGCGGAGTTCAAGGGGCAGAGACTCAGGATCGTTACCCGACCCGGGAATGCATAGTCGAGATTCAAGGATCCATGAGGCATCTCTGAGATAATTGCCATATGACTCGTCCAGTGTCGGTTCATCCATGATCGAGGTGGCCATTGTCATGAGCTGCCCCAGTTCCGCATTCAATGCTCCCACAGACCGTTGTCTGGCGGGTTGTCCAGGCACAGTCCGGATCAAGAATCTCGCAAAAGAAGAGTGGCGTTGTAGAATAACAGTCAATAATCGTAATGTCGCTAAGACGGTCTGGGGATTTGTTGATTGCAGCCCAAGGAGGGCAAGATCTCGGAGATTGAAAAGGGTTGGAGATGGTCGAGCCGCTTCCTCGGAAAAGGCAGCGAGTACGTCAAGAGACTTCCGCCGACTGGCGGACATATTCTTTTTTTTCTCAGCTATCTCTGCGTCCGAATCAGATGTCGACGCAAGTAAAAAGTGTAGAATGCGTTGGACCATGTCTTCTTGGTCCACTGAGGCTAAGATACGGTAAAGGTAAGTGAGAACTGCGGCTGTTGAGCCGCCTTCAACATCGGACGATTCCAGCAGCGATGGGTATCTAGAACCGAAATAAGTAATGGTACATGGAGAGAACATGAAGAACGCACAGTAACTGCTCCAGGAATAGAACCTGAAAATGGTCCAATAAACTGGCGACCACCTCAGCAGATTTGCAGTGATCAATGGTATCTTGCCAGAACAAGAGGTAGGCCATGAAAGAGTCCATCGTCACGCCGAGCGCAGGCGGCAATGCCGTCTCTTGCTGTGCATGGTCTGAGTGTGATATTATATGAGGTATATCAGACTCTGCATCCGAATGAAAGCTTAGACTGGATGAACTAGTTAGTCGAACTCCAACCAAAGATGAACGCAACACTCACCTGCCCAACTGACTGTACAGAGCGCCCAGTCCGGTAGCCATCAAAGTGGCCAAGTCGCTTTCAATCAGCCATCGCTCTAGATCCTTTGACCGCGACGCGGTCTCTATCAAATAGAGAAGACCGGTACGAGCGAAATCACCCGCCCTCGCCGCATGATGCACATATTCCACCAAGAGATAGAACAGCGGGAAGTCATCCGTTCTCATTGTACCAGCAAACTCGACTGCACCGGTGTTCTGATCCTCATCCTCACCTCGAGGGGCGAACCAGGCCGGAAGGATAGTGGGCTGAAGGCGGATATTGTTCGCAATGCCGAACAGCAGCTCCACAAGCCGTCCTTCAATATCCTCTGATTGTTTGTCCGCCCGACGAACGAGGTCTACCAGCGCGCGCGCAAATAGCTGGTTATCGACTACCCCGTCAACCTCCGAATCGATCAGGGTGTTGAAGAAGACCGTCGATGAACGGAGCATAGCCTCATCGTAGGAAGAGAGTGCAAGTTTCGTCACGGTAACGAATATCTGGGATGATGCAGCATAGGAAAGGCAGGGATGGGGAGCGGGGCCGCGAGATTCATCGCTGAGGACAGAGTTCAAGCGTTCAATGCAATTGCGCGCGTGTACGATTGCGGCTTGCTCTGCGGATGCTGAGTTGCTGGACCGCCATATTTGCTGACGAGGGGGTGACGATGTTAGAAAGCGAACACTGTATAGATATTTCAATTTCGGCGACTGACCTGCAGTGTGTTACATGTCCGTTTGAAGGCCGTTAATCGCTCCGTTGGGGAAGTAGCTCGGGAGCTTTTAGACAAGGAGCGGGAGCCGCCTATTATTCGAGACCACTATGTTCCTGATTAGAAGCAGCAAAGAAACGCGTGCCGCGTGCACGCTGGGCGAGGATATATCCAACTTACAAAGTCCATTTTTGTGTGAGCACGGCATGATACTCCTTCGCAGAAGCACGAGCAGGGAGCGGCTGCCGATCGAGCGATAAGAGAAAGAAGAGTGGAAGTACTCCAGAGTATCGCGGCCGTCCGGAGGTGTCCCTGAACCAAAAGGGGCATAGTGCCATCATACTCCATTGGGTTAGCGCGTCTACGCCATATGCTAAGGCTACGGACTATACAAGCTCTAGGCAGGACTCCGTAAAAATGGTGAAGTTGAAGCCAAATCGATGGCTTGAGTTAGATATTGAAACCAAGATTAAGCCCTATTCACATCGAAGATGCACGCCGTCCCACCACCCCAACGCCGAAAGAATATGCGCTCCATCCCGGTCTAAAACAAAAGAAACGCTACCCATCATCCCAATAAATCACAAAACAGAAGGACACCTGGTCATCGTTCAGTCGGAATCGTCTTTTTGCCGACGTCCACCACGCTTCTTCTTTGGTTGGTCGTTTTGATCGCTCCCATCATCCTCGTGCTTACGGCCCTGCGGTTGATCTGGGACCTTGGCGATAATGTCTGCTAGGAAATCTAATACTTCGTCCTTCGCCACCACTTGTTTGAGATGAGACGCCGTCACGCGTTTGGAATTTCGGTCTTTGGCCTCTTTGGCGGCCTTTGTGACGAGAGAGATCATGAAGAGCTCGAGTGCTTTGGCTGTAGTTTCCAGAAGTTAGTTTCGTGAAGCAATTGGAGATTAGAATAAAAAGAATAGTACGTACAGACAGCGATAGGGGTCACCTGCGCGACCTTGCCCACGTCTTCATCCGCCTGCATGATGCGCTTGATGCGCGCAACCGGAAATTTTGTCCGAACTTCGATCCCAGCAGCAGGGTCCAGCTTCGGAGGCTCGATGTGCTGCATAGGCTCCACGGGTTCCACGGGTTCTAGGTACTCTAGAGGCTCTTCCGGTGTGACTGGTTCAATGTATTTTGACTCGGACACAGGCGCGGCGTCGGCGGCGGCCGCTAAACGTGACGATCGACGAGCCATATCGAGATCGTAGCTGTTGTTTTGATGAGGAATGTATTGTTGGGATGCGGGATGAGACGCGACTGGGGACTGCTGGTAGTGCGGGGTGAAGAAGGGCGAGGCGTCGTAGGAAGCACGGTGGGCGAGCGGGTTCCCGAATTGGTAAACGGGTTGGGAGGGGATGGTGGGCTGGAAGGTGGAAAAGTCGGGAGAACGTGGACGGTATGAGTTGTCTTGCTCTGTCATTGCTGGCAAATCGGTCTCAGCAAATGTTGGTGAATGATCATCAAGTCGTATCAAATACTCTGATAGACGGAGTATGTGTATAGTATAATTTGGAGGGTCGGCGCGTCGACGCGACGGGGGACCAGCAGCAACGAGTGCGCTTTCAGGATAAAAGAGAAAACGGCTAATTACCTCTGCTGCGAGTGCTGCCTGAGAAAGTGATCCGAACGGATTCAAGTCGATCGCGACATCGAGTCGTTATGTATACTGTTGATCTGTATGTACTTCAATGTTGATGGCCCAAGCTCCGGTGCGTGGGCCCAAGGCAGGTCGGGGGCGTGGCAGTATCGCCAGAAAAAAGTGTGAATTCTTTCTTCCGGGGGGAGCGACCGGACCTTTTTAGCCCTTTTAACCCTGTCTGCCCGCGCTAATTTTAAACAAAAATCAGCAAAATCAAAAATCAGTTTTCGATTTCTTGCTGAACCCTGCTTACTTAATTTCTCCTTTCCTTTGTTCCTGGCATGCATCTCATCCTCCTCTTCTCCTCCTCTCTGTATACTCACATTATCCAACTATCTTAATCCATCCTCGCCTTCACTCTGATTTCACTTTCTCCAGCTTCGATCTCAGCAATCTCAGCATCACATGCTGCCCGTAATGACCACTGGCCTCGCCACTGCAACCAAACAGTCAGCGTTGATGGACACAGCCCTTATTGGCTTACCTGCGCGTAATCCGGCCTTTGAAACTCTTTGATGATGCAAGTAACTCTACTCTAGTTCGTATTCTCGATCTCTGTGATCGTCGATGCTTGTTTGTGTTTAGTGTTTGTTTATTCTTCTTCCACGTCAAACCCTCCCTCATACTTGGACGCTGCATGATGATGCACAGAGCCTCGAGATGTAGGAAGTCGCTGTGTTAGGCTGAAACCTTTCGTGTCATGGGATCGGTATCGCCTGCCAGCAGTACATCTTGTTGCCTCTCAAGGCCTCTACATCAATGAGGGACCAAATAACTTGATCTAATCTGATCGCGTCTCAGCACATTCTTGTCCTTGATATAAAATTGCCCTAAACATTCTGAGATAATGCACTAGGCCAGGCGGGGTAAATTAGAAGGAGCCTCGTCCGCAGTCGATGTCACTCTGACATGCGCGTTCAACAACTCCACGCTTGAATCGAGTCAGCCTAAGCTGTAAAAGTGTCTAGGCAGCACTGCCCAGCCGTCGTAATGTAAACAAAATCCAAACAAGCTCCTCGTGAAACCCAGCTGAGCCAGAACTTCAAGATGACGGCTTGATACTATAGGAGTGGGTGGAAGTTGTTCCGCTCCGGACATCCGCCTCCACTCCGACGCCAAATCGTTGCGACAGATTCTCAGCCCATCCGAGTCGCTGCTGAATGCTGATCCTCGTGTGACTGATTGTTGGAGATGCTTCTGATGGTCGACTAGAGTCATGTCGCGCTCTTCCGCCTGTCCGGTCCTCATTCTCTTGTCGTGATCACACTTAAGTCCGTGCCTTCGCCCCTGCTGCCTACGTGTAGCTTATAATGGCTGCGGCGGTTCAGCCTTCGGGCTTGATGGACATTGCGAGGTGAGTCACGGCTAAAATATTGACTTCTGGTGATATGCGCTAACATGTCGGTCTCGCTTGTTAGTTCTCTGACTCAAGATGAAATCCCGTTCAAACTGCGCTGCGCCATCTGCAACAAGCTTGCTGTGAATGCCTTCAAACTTCCCTGTTGCGATCAGGCGATTTGCGAGAACTGTAAGCGCCAACCACCCACTATTTCCAGTCACTCTAGTTCTTATGGGATTTCTAGGCCAGACTTCACTTCCGGACACATGCCCTGTCTGCGCACATACGCCTCTTTCTTCCGATCTTTGCAAACCGAATAAAGCCCTCCGAACCACCCTCAAGGCCTTTCTTCGCACGGAAGAAAAGAAGCGTGAGAAGGAGCGACAGGCAGCGCGGCCAGCTACCCCCGAAGCTCCTGCTTCTACCGAGGAAGCTTCGGCCAAGCAAGACACCCAGCAAGACTCAAATCCCGTCGAGACACCGGCAAATGGGATCACGCCGGATGTAACCGAGGCCTTGTCAGCAGAAAACCCCCTCGACACTGCCACTTCGACAGCCGCTCAGAATGATGTCCCGAATGCGGATCAGGAAGAGACGAACGGAGTGACTCAGGTACCAAAATTCCCACACTCAAAACGTGGAGAGATCGCGCGCAAAATCTAACGGGCTTCAATAGGATGAATCGGCTGCCGGCCCTGGTACGGTAGATCAGCCGGCTAATGCGGACTCGAATGAGCTCGTTGAAGGGGAAACCGCTGGAGATAATGCATCCGCTCAACAAACGGAGCAAGATGCCTCCCAGAATGCGATGCCGGGCGCTGGTTTCCCCAATCCCATAGGATTCAATATGAGCCCAGGGATGTTTCCAAATATGGCATGGGGTGCAAATCCGATGGCTCAATTCATGGGCAATGGAATGATGGGCTTTCCCAACCCTATGGGTATGTCGGGATTAACCTACTGCATCGTATGAAAAAGTGACTAACAAGCGCTTACAGCAATGACTGGAATGGGCATGGACCCGATGGCCGCGAATCAGGGTATGTTTGGGGGCTACGGGATGAATATGAATGGCGTGAACATGGGGATGAACTTCAACGGTCAGGGGATGTACGGTGGCTGGGATGGCTCTCAGAACAATATGTGGAATGGAAGCCAAGATAAATTCAATCCAAATGCTTTCGCGAATGGTATGGGCGCGCAGCTTGGGGATCCCACCGGATTTGGCGGGTATAATATGTCTCAAGATCCTCAAATGCAGCAACAGCAGTATCCTAACCAAGACTTCTCGAATGGCTACTACCGTGCAGGTAACTACCGGGGTCGAGGCCGTGGATACTACTCCGGCCGTGGCCGCGGCGGCTACGGTGGCCATATGCAGTCTAACTTCCCCCATAATGCTAACTCTACAGCCCAAGATGGGCTGTCTAACATGGACCAAACCGAGCCGCCACCGGCTGAGGAAGGCACAGCGGCTGCTGATGACAGCGAACTTCCCACAGAAGGAAGGAACACTGATGTCAAACCAAATGCTGCAGGCAACGCTGATGAGACCAACGGCTTGGAGCATAATCCTAACGGTAGTCTGGAATCCGTACCTGGAGCCGATGGTATCCCCGACCATTCCGTGAACCAGGAGAACCAACTGCAGGGCATACCTACCATTGAGTCTCTGGATCAATCTGGCGGTGCCGTCAACATGGGCGGACCTGTTCCAATGAATCAAGGCTTCGGTAGAGGCGGCGGCTACATGCGTGGAGGTTTCCACGGCCGTGGCGCCAGTTTCGGCGGGCAACAGTTTATGCCAGCAAATAACATGCAGCAGCGAGGACCGGTCGTCGAGGGCGCACCAGCTGCACCACGCGCAATGCGACAAGGCCTCCCTAACACTAGCGTCTTTCGGCAGAGGAATTTCCAAGCCGGGCGTGGCTCCGTCCCTGCGACCAGAGGCACAGGAGCCTCCGAGACGTAAGTTATTTCTATAATTGGTCTTTCTACGCTCCATCCAAGCTGACATCTTATCATGCAGGCCACATTCCGAGCCAACCCAGGATGACCAGAATCCTCAGTCTACATCCCGGTCCATCTCGAGAACAAGATCGCGGACGAGATCCAGAAGCAGATCCCGATCTCCCCCTTCCCGGTCTCGCTCGAACAGTCGTCGAAGATACCGCCAGCGATCTCGAAGTCTTGAGAAGGATGCTGATGGCTATGATCGTCAGCGGGATCGGTATCGGAGGTCTCATCATGATGACAAAGAAAAGCTTGCCGCAGAAGATGGGCGTCGCACTCGGTCATCTTCTATCGATTCCTATCGATCGTCACGCAACAGGGATGATGGACGATCCCGGCGCGCGCGTCGTTCTCATCGGTCTCGCCGCCACCGCAGTCGGGGTCGAAGCGCGAGTACTAGTCGTCGTGATGGCCGGGATGATGACCGTCTCGCTTCCATCGCTGAGGAGCGAAGTAACTCCAATTCTAGGAGCAAAAACACAGAGACTCGCACAAATCGACGCGAAGAGGACCGGGAAAGGGGTCGGGATGCGCGACGACGCGATCGCGACCGTGAGCGTGACCGCGATAGAAGACGCGAGAAGGAACGAGAGCGTGATAGGGAGCGAGATCGTCCCCGTGAACGCGAAAGAGACCGAGATAGAGACCGAAAGCGGTCTCGTCGCGACCGTTCCGAATCCGCCGTTGACAGTGACCACTACTCCCGCAGAGCGAAACGAGGACGTGAAGATGACATCCGCTCCTCCAAGGACCGTGCAAAAGACACGAGAGAAAAAGCCCCGCCATCTTCAAAATCATCCGAACCCGAGAAAGACCCCCATACTCTAGAGCGCGAAGCGCGCAACCGCGAACGTCTGCTCAAGGAACAGCAGCGCCGCGAAGCAATGAATGCTGACCGCGACAGCGGCAAATTCAGCCGCCGACGAGACAGTCGTCAGGAACGTACTGGTCGTCGACTCAACTACAAATACGATGACGAATCAGATTCTGCGAGAGCCGCGAGGGTTGAAAAGGAGCGGGAGGCTAGTCGGTGGGATTAACATACACCTTTAATTCAATGCCACACCAAGGCCTCTCTCCTGACCTACCCTTTTCCTCTCCAGAATGTATGAAAAGCGTGTTGTACAAAAAAGAAAGCAGATAGACTGGGCGTTTATTCTCATAGGGGCCTCAGGCCAGATCGCAAGGCAGCAGAAGAGCCCATGAATGAACGGGCGGTTACTGCATAGAGGGAGCAAATGCCATGTCTATCCATAGCTAGGCTAACGAGCTGTAATATGAATGAGCTTATCAATCAATTCTTTAACCTAGATCGCTAGACGGAGCTCTTCCTTTGGTAGAAAGTTAGGCTGTAGATAAATTCATTGCTACTCTTGGTTGCTCTTCCGCAGATATATAGCCCTCCCACTCACTCTTTGCATAAACAAACCAAACCCATTCAAGCTCAGCCCAGCTAGGTAGTACACATATCTAGCGGGAAAGGGGTCATTTCGGTTCGGTTTAGCCTAGGGGAAGGAAAAGAGTGCGCGTTAAAATATCCATTCGGTGGATTACATTTCTCTTTCTTTCTATCTGACAGGACAGAGGTACCTAAAAGGAAAACATCCTAAAAGGGGAACATCATACTGACTAGACCTTTCACGAGTGGCAGGATGGTACTATATGCAAGACGTGCTAAAATGGGATGGTAAGGCTCGCGATAAAAAGCGAGCGCAGGACAGGTAACGTGGGTAGATAAGTTCCAAGGTGTATGGTATGGTATTTATGTAGTATGTATAATTTAGAATACAAAGAAAACGCAAAGCAATTCAATGCGGTGATTAAATCTGGAGAGGAGGCTAGCCCAGCTTAGCCTTGAGGGACTCGATCTCGGCAGTAAGTTTCTCAATCAGTTGGCCCTGGGACGCGATGGTCTTGGTCTGTTCGGCTAAGAGGTCTTTGACGACGCCAATTTCGCGCGAGACAGTGTCGGCGGGTACAGAGCCGGTGGTGCTTGTGAGGGGCAAGGAGGGTTGAGCGCTGGGGGTGCTTGGGGCCGGAGAGCAGGTGACGGGTGAGGGGGAGGCCTGGATGGGAAGGGTGTCAGAATGAGTGGTTTCAGTATCAATGTTGCCCTAGGGGTGTGTGATAACTTACCGAAACGGGGGATTGTGATTTGACGGAATCTTCTTTCACCGAAGGCGGGCTAACCTTGATAGCTGGCGACGCGGTTCCTGGGGAGCGGGTAGCGCGTTCAACGGGCTTCGAAGGCTCATCGAAGTTGGACTCCGAGGGCTGCTCGGGCTCGTCGTCATCGGCGAACTTGTTAACCATGGCTGCCATTGAGGCACCCTGGTCTTTCATGGATGGTGCTGGCCTGGCCATCGGCGTTGGCTCGGAGACAGGCTCAGGAGCCTTCTTCACTGGAGAGGCCGGCTTAGCCTCAGGCTCGGGCTTTGGTTCAGGCTTCGACTCGGAGCCTAGGCTAGAAGTAGGCTTGTCCTGGGCACCTGTGACCTCCTTCAAGCCCTGGCCTTCGTAAAGACTGCCCATGGAAATCTTAGGAGGGATGGCCTCCTTGCCGCCGAACCATTCAGAGGAGCTCATGGCGGGCTTCAAGCCGGTAGTAGGGGGGTAGATGTCGTCCTGGAATGTCTCGGCGCGACGAGGGACGATGAATGGGATCGGCTCAATGTAGGTATCGTTGACGGTCTTGAAGGCGCGGGTAACTTCGTTTTCGTGCATGTTCACACCGCGCTTAGGCATAAAGGCAATACCGCGCTGGGGGTCTCCGGACTTGTATTCCGACAGGTATTCGAACTTGTCATTCTCCAACTCGTAGTACCGGATGTTACCGTCACTGTGGTTATTAGCAATCTATATCCATTTTCTAGGAATAGCCACTTACCCTCGGCCAGCCAAGTATAACATTTGGGTACCGTCATCCCAGAAAGGCATGCACACACCAGAGATCGAATCCAAGGTCTTGAAACCGTCAACCGGTAGTTGCGGGGAGCGGATATCCCAGAGCGCGAGTTGGCGATCGCTCATCTTGGAGAAACCAGTGGTGGCGAACCTGTCGCGTTCGCCAAGCCATACGGAACGACTGTTCTTTGCTCCTGTATGTCCCGGTCCCTCATGCGCAGGGCGTTCTTGACGTACATCCCATACGCGCAGCTTCTTGTCACGGGAAGTCGTAACGAGGAGAGAGCCGTTTGCGCTCCAGGACTGCGACTGCACAATGTCGCCCACGTTCAAGGTCAACTTGGACGCACCGGCCTCGATATCCCAAATCTTCACTGTATAGTCTCCGGATGCTGTCGCAAGGATGTTTTCAGCGGCGGGGTTAAAGAGCACGTGCCCTACTTTCCTGTCGCAGGTGTCAGATCGTGATAGCCAGGGGTCCAATATATGGACACTTACTTCGGATGACCGCTGAGCTTCCCAACAGGCTTAACATCTTCAATGTCATCGGCGTCTACATCAGGGGAGAGCGTAAATCCTTCAGGAACTCGCCAAAGGCAGATCTATGAAGCGTTTAGTCCGGCTGTACATCGTGCGCGCTTGTTCTGAAAGGAGATAACCATACCCTGCCATCGTCGGATCCTGATGCTATCAAGTCGTCGTTGAAAGGATTCCTATAGGTGTTAGCTTCTCATCGGTATGCGACAGAGGCGCCGATAGTCGCTGCTTACCAGTCCGTATCGAGAACGACGGCAGTGTGGCCACGAAACAGGGGTATCCGCTCGGGAAGCTTGCCATATTCACTGAGCGGAATCACAGCGAAAGCACCTCCACCACCAGCTTCCCAGTTGACGGAGAGATAGCGGGGGTTGACCTGGGGTATTGTTAGGCGGCTCGGAGGCGACGGGGAATCGAGAAGCGGTGACGGTCACGAACCTTGACGAGGTTGGTATCCCAGGCATTTCGAGAAACGCGGAGATTGTCATAACATTGATCCTGCACACATGTAAGCAATTCCAAGGGTCAGTGAGGAGGAGGGGGGGTTAGTTGTACCTTTCGCGTTGATCGTCCGAAGACGTGGCCTGCTACCTGTCAGATTGCGGACAGAAAGAGGGGGGAAGGGCAAGCTTACGGTACTTGGAAGAACGCACGAAACGGCCAGACATGATGTTGGGTATAAGAAAGACCAAGAAGCAAGCTCAAACGGAACCAATGCAGAACGAGAGGAGAACTGAAACGGGGGAAGGGGGAGGAATCCAGAACTGCTGCAGCTGGAGGCGATAACATGCTCCGTATAAGAATAGAACAGCGCCGTTAATTACTGGGGGGCCGCATCAGCTAGCACCACCACATTGAAACAGTCGAGGCTCAGAAGACGTTTCACTCTATTGAGCAAATAATAGCGCAATAAGCCAGGATTATAAATTACAAGTTAAGAGGGTCAATCTGATCGTGATCATCAAGCCTTGTGACTTGAGGCCGCATCGCATTGAACCCTGAGACAATGAAACGCTGTGACGCCAATACCACTAGGCCCAGAGAGGGCTAGCGCATCCCCGCCGGAGCATGGCTGAGTCAGCAAGGCTTGTTTACCGCCCGCCGTCGCTCCAGAAACCATAAACAAGCAGTTCAGCAATCAATCAGTACTCTCCAGTCCATATCAACCCCTCAAGGATAGCTCCTCCGCCAACTGTCACCGCGGCCCGGACGCCGACAAGCTGCTGCAGCCTGTCCATTGATTTGTTTATCGTCTTCCTTGCATAACCTCTCCCCTACTCCCTTCGCATACATTGCAGTCGTGAGTGAGGAGGCTATCATGGAGAACGGAAGTCCGGTACTTACTGCCATTGCACCTTCGAATGAGGCACGCGCCCCTAACAGATATCAGGTACAGTCGAGAATTCAGGGATCGCGCATCCCTGGGCTCAAGGAGATGAACCCGGCCGGAACAAACTCGCGTTCGAGGCTATTGCAGCCAGGCGCAATTGCGAACAAAGCGACTGCTGTACCGCGTATGTCGTCCTAGAGAACTATGCGACAGCGAATGTAATCTGACTACAGAAGAACCCGCACGCACGAAGAGCACCACCGAAAACGCCAGGGCAGGCGCAGGTCCGCCGTCCGCTTCACGATCTGTCAACGGAGCGACAAAGTCCCATGCGCGCGCCAATTCCTACGCCTCGTCTACCTTGACACGGTCAGCTTCAGCGGCTTCCCGAACTAGAGGACCCCATTCTTCGTCGACCATGGGCCGTCCAAACTCTTCATTGAGCAACCCCCGGAGACCGAACGGATACTCTATTCCTCGACCCGCAACGTCCCTCGATACCCATCATGAGGAAACCGGTCATAAAGTGCTTGGAAAACGTAAGGGTATGCACACTCCCCGCCTCCTAATATCTCCGCCTACCTCCCGTGCCCCAGTGTCTTCAACTTGGGAAACTCGCTTTGGTCCTCGGAGTGAAAGACATGCCGTCCAGCTTGCTTTGTCTCCTCTCATGGAACCCTTTTTGGAGTCCTCTCACAGTCAAGATTCACTTTGCGCATCCATGAACAATTTGACTTTGGGCCCGTTTTCTGGCGAAATAATGAGTCCTAACGTGTCTCTTGATGACAGAAACCCAACGTTCACACCGTCAAAAATCCCCCTTCCCCGACCTGCCATTGTCCCCCTACCCAGCCCTCAGATGAAATATCACCAACCATCCAAGAAGAACCGACCCCCTTCCCCTGCATTCCTCACCAAGGAATCAACGATCAACCCTTTTAACAGTTCTACAGGCGGCGACTGGGACCAAGACGCACGGGAGCAGAGAGTGGAAGAAATGATGGCAACATTTTTCTCGCGCATCAATCAGCAAGGGCAAGAGCGCACAGGTCTCCATGAGGCTATCGAAGTGTATAAAATTCGAGGTGAGTGGCTCGTCGGTTTGAATGGAGAAACTGCTAACAACCGATCCACAGTGAGTGAGCTGGAAGAATCAAAGAAGGAACAGACGGAACGAATCTTATCCCTTCGGGTGGAAAACGAATCGGTCAAATCGCAAAAAGAGGCTCTGGAGGATGCTCTTAAACACGCTCAACGAGAGCAGGAAATCGCGATGGATGAGCTTATTTCTCGCCAGCGCATGGAGATAGAGACGGTCAGGTTTGATGGCCAAAAGCAGCTTGAATCCCTCAGAACACAGCATGATTCCGAGATTCGTGAGTTGAAGCGTCGGTTTGAACATGAATTGGAAGATGAGAAATCTGCGCGTCTTCGAGAATTGAACCAGCTTCAATCACAGACTGCCGTTGACGCTCAATTATCACAGATCGAACTGGACAAGAAGGTCAAGGAACTTGCGGGTGTCGAAAATGATCTTCAAGCATTGCGGACGGAGCTCGAACGGGAACGAAAGAACACCAATAACCTACGGCAGAACTTGGATACTGTCAGTTCCAACAGCGTAACCTTGGAATCGACTATTAGCGCGCTAAAGGCGCGAATTGAATTCTTGGAATCCGGAAGTCAGGAGCAATCCCAAGCTTTTGAGCGATTGAACCAGCAGATGATGGATGCTGCCGCCGAGACCAACGCAGCCAAAGAGAAGCTTAGAAGGGAGGAAACACTAAGGCGCAAACTACACAACCAAGTGCAAGAGCTCAAGGGCAACATCCGAGTTTTCTGCCGTGTCCGTCCCACATTGGGTACTGAGGGTGTATCCGACGCCGCTCAGTTCACATATCCGGACGAGGCTGATGATTGCAAAGAGATCAACATTGTTGGTCCTGAAGAAAAGAGCACTCTTGGAACCGTGACGAGGAAGAACCACAATTTCTCATACGACCACGTATTCGGCCCTTCGGCGCAGAACAGCGACGTTTTTGATGAGATCAGCCAGCTTGTGCAGAGCGCACTTGATGGGTACAACGTTTGCATCTTCTGCTATGGTCAGACCGGCAGTGGCAAAACTCACACAATGTCCTCCTTAGACGGTATGATCCCTAGAGCTGTGCACCAGATTTGGGATACAGCCACAAGCCTTGAAGAAAAGGGCTGGAGATATACAATGGAGGGAAACTTCGTCGAGGTCTACAACGAAAACCTAAACGACTTACTGGGCAAAGCGGAGGAGCTGGACAAGAAGAAACTGGAGATTAGGCACGACATGCAGAGGGGCAAAACGATCATCACCGATGCCACCACCGTACAACTGGAGTCTCCCGAGATGGTCGAAACCATCCTCAAGAGAGCGGCTGCCAACCGCTCAGTAGCAGCTACAAAGGCTAACGAGCGTTCCTCCCGCTCTCACTCGGTATTTATTCTCAAGTTGATCGGCGAAAACTACATCACCGGCGAACGCAGCGAAGGAACACTCAACCTCGTCGACCTGGCTGGAAGCGAGCGATTAAGCCACAGCGGTGCAACCGGAGACAGGCTGCGAGAGACGCAGAATATCAACCGCAGCTTGAGCTGTTTGGGAGATGTTATCGCAGCTCTAGGACAGGGCAAGGAAGGCGGTCACATCCCCTATCGCAACAGCAAGCTCACGTATCTTCTTCAATTCTCGTTGGGCGGGAACTCCAAGACCCTCATGTTCGTCATGGTCAGCCCACTGGCCGCTCATCTCTCAGAGACCCTCACCAGTCTCAAATTCGCCACAAAGGTTCACAACACGCATATTGGAACGGCGAAGCGTCAAACTCGTGTCCGTGACGTCTAATTTCAACTCAACCCAAAGTTATATTCCTTCTTGTTCTTCTTCCTCGTTCTCGCTCTGCTTGGCCGCTATGACCCTGGCCCTTGTTCGTTGTTCGTGATGAAATCGGTGTATCGGCGTCCACTTAACCCCCTACCGTTTCGTTTTTTTTCTGTCTGTTTTTTTTTTTTTTTTTTTTTTTTTTTTTTTTTTTTTTTTTTTTTTTTTTTTGCCCTGGCTCTGTTCTTTTGGAGATATTCCCCCCTTCCCGTACACCATATCACTTGTTTATAAGTACACGGTACATTGTCTGTATGGGTTGGTGACGGACCGATTTGGATTTAGCTTAATGATAGTTACTGAATTGAATTAGCAGTGCAGCCACAGTCAATATTTTGAGACCCGCTTTTTGTCTTCTTTTTCTTGTAGAGGATAATCTTCTTTGATGTAAATGTCTTCGTTAGGCAGTCTCGGCGTCCACCGGATATATATTTTGGTACCGAGCCATGCCCTCCATCATTTCACCTCAACTTTTTTTAGACTATTTTGCACGGAAAATTGCCCTGTGTGATATGACTATGGTCGTTAGGGAAATGAGGTAGCATTCTCTAGTTTTTAAATTATAAATGCTGCTAGTGTTGAAGCTCCATATTATTTAGTTCTTGGCCTCTTCCGCTATGGATAAGACTGAAAACTTGATCTACATAGGAGGCAGCACCAAGTAAGCTGAATAGGGCTGACTGAATAATCAGTATCCATATTTAGACAAACATGTTCAAGTAGAATACTCCATGAAACGGTTGGTATATAGATTCCTATTCTATTGCACTAGATACATCTCTCATGACCATCCAAATCATACTCCGACACCTCAGCCGTCGACCCATGGCCATGCCCATTACTCCTCCCCGTATCCCTTCTACTCCCACTCCCAACCTTCGTCCTCGAGAGCGCCTCGCCCGTCGCAGAAAGCGCATCGAGAAAGTCACCTAGCAGCCGATCTAATTCCGCCGTCACGGCTGCTTCGGCCGCGCCGTCCATGAGTACCTCGAGACGAGGGGGCATGAGAGGGGGGAACTTAATCGGGATTGGCTGGTTGTGTTGGCTCTCTGCAGTGGCTGCGACGACGGTGGGGTTATACCGTGCTGTGTGAAGGGGCTCAACAATGCCCATTCCGTGTCCGTCGCTGGTTGAAGAAGGGTGAGGGTCTATAGTGGGGAAGGGAAAAGCCTGCATGTGCAATGCATCTTTATGCGGGATAGCGGTGGGGAAGGGCTCAGCATATGGTGGTGTCGGTTCAGTAACGTGGATGTGGTTCCAGACGGGGGTTGTGTCGTCTTCTTCGTCTGGGCCGGGTCCTTCCTCAATGATTACAGAGGAGCGGTTGGAGCTGAGGAGCTCCGGGTACTCGGTCTCTGTGTCGGCGACGACGCCGTCAGGGGGGGTGGCGGGGCGGTCGAAGCGGAAGGGATCGTAGTCTGTATCTGAGGACGTGGAGATGCTCGATTGGGCTGAGGCGGAGGTTGAAGGACGAGATAGAGATAGATCACGTGGTTCGCCGATATGTGGGTGGGAGTTACTTGCTTTGAGTGTGTTGTTGCGGCTGGAGGGTTCTTCTTCGACGTCTGAGAGACGGACGATGTCGTCGTCTGTTGAGAGGGAGGTCATGACGGGGAATGTCCATTCCATTGTGGCTCGCTTTTCGGCTGGGTCGAATGCGGCTGGCGCTGAGCTCTGGGTGAGGTCGAGCTCGGATTCGGATTCAGCTTCTGCGCCTGAGTCGACCTCTGGCAGTGGCTCGGGCTCTGCTTCCTCTGCGGGTGCTGTCATGAAGGTCGGGAATTTCCAGTCCATGGTAGGCGGGCGTGGGCCTGTCCGAGGCTGGAAAGTATCTTGGACGTCTAGGTTACTGCTCACTTCACTACTAGACGAGCGGGAGCGGCCTTCATTGGAGCTTCTGGTGTTGCGCCCGCTAGATCTGTTGGCACGGATGGTGTCTGCATCTGCGAGCTGGAATGGCTGTGCTGTTGTAGCACCAGCAGCATAATGGGATGAGTCGAACGAGCCGATATCAATGTCAATAAACGTCGATGTGACCGACGAGCGGTCCGTATCAGTGCGAAGTGGCAAATCAGACACAGGGGCCTTCTGCTCGATAGGCACAAAGTCATTCTTCGTCTCGTACTTGTAGCTAGGCTTCTCTTCGTCAAAGAGGCCTTCCATCGCTGCAGCGCCTCTTCGTACCCGTTCGTCAAAGTTAGCTTTGTCGTTCTCCGTCATCTCAGTGTCGGCCGGCTCGTCGGCCTGTTCTTGCTCAGACTGTTTTGCTGCATCCTTGATCTCTTGTTCAAACTCGGCTAACGAAGCAGCCAGCTGGTCAAGATCAATAACGGAGAACCTTTTCTCAAAGTCGTCCGTCGTGCTGAAGTTCCATTCTTCGTCAATATCCGACCTGAGATCAGGCATCTCCGCTGCTGCTGCACCGCCAGGATGAAACAGGGAAATACGTTGCCCACCGCGCTGCGACCATTGATAGTATATGCGGACAAGTTCGCTCAGTGATGATGTCGGATATTCTTCTTCGGAGTTGGCAATATAAGGATGCGTCAAAATGTCCGCCATTGAGGGTCGAGTAAAGGGGTCAGAGTTTAAGGCATATGATACTAAGTCTTTCAGGCCTTCGCCGTATTTGTCGCTGTCTGCTAGCTGTGGGGTTTTCCTATTCAACTGTCTACCAATCTGCATTCTCTCTCGTAGGTTTGCATTCGGCGGGTTTCCTGTTGCGAGCTCGAACAGCGTACAGCCGTATGCCCAGACATCAATCTGAGAATGTTAGTTACAGCCTTTGATGGGAATTGATTTACGAACCTCGCTACTATATTGGTGTGTTTGGCTACCACTAAACATCTCCGGCGGCATCCAGTGAGGGGTTCCAATCCAGGTAGATCGTTTGTCCTGTTGTGACTGGAGGACACCAGCAACGCCAAAATCGCATATTTGCAAGCGGCCTTCCTCATGGATTAAAACGTTCGCAGCTGAGCTGAATTAGCGATAGGGTCTTTCAAATGCCTAATACAAGTAAGCGTACCTTTGATATCCCGATGAATGATGCCAGCATCATGTATAGCGCGCAAACCAGTAGCCAGCTCGCGAGCCACCGGAATAGCAAACCTCTCCTCAAGCCGATCACCAGTCGCTCGCATCAAAGTCCTAACACTACCACCAGGGCAGTACTCGCAAACCAACCAAAGCTGCGAGTGGATCGAAACCGCCTCAATAATCTCATTGATGTTCTTCGCCCCCGAGTCTTTAACCTGCTTCATGACCTTTGTCTCATGGATAAAGTCCTTGATCGACTCGTCCTTGAAATCACGCACTGATTTGTAGTCAAGTGAGTCAATGTCCAGGACTTTGATAGCAACAATTTCGCGCGATGGCAGCTGGTGGCCTTTGTATACGCGGCCGTATGCACCCTTTCCGATGAGTTCTTCGAACTCGTATGCCGGTGTTTCTGTCTTTGCTCTGCGGCACATCTCGCGCACGGCAGTGCCTTGCTCTCGAGCTAGTCGGATGGCCTCTGCTTTGTGTTTCGTGATGGCGGCCACAGCGGACGTGGGGTCCAGGAACCGGGAGGCTCGAGTTGGCTCCATGTTACGCTTTCTCACCCGAGAAAATCTGTGGACAGTGTGGGAGCAGGTAAGTCAGCCTGACGCGTACGCCTAGGTAATTTTCTCTCGGGGTATTCGCGGATGTTCGCTGAGATGGACGATAGCTTTAAGTTAAGTCAAGCAGCGATGTTTCAAACTGACTCGGCCACAACGTGGCGAAGAGCTTGCGCTCAAAATAGCGGATATCCTCCCCAGCCCACAGAGAGAGAGAGCCGATAGTGATGAAGCAGGCGACACTGAGACCGATGATTGCGACTAGACCACGAATGGGTCCCTTCTCGGCTCGATTCAGAGAAAGACGTTTCGAAATGCTGGTCCCAGCCTCTAGAGCAAATGATTGACAAACTCTGACCGCAGCTAAATCACCAGCAAATACGAAGCCAGAAGAAATCCAGCCTCAGACAGGCGAGACGACGAAGAGCGTGAGATCTTGTTCCAAAGCCAACCAACCTCCTGCCCGCAGCGGGCTGGATGGAGGTGCAGAATCCGTGCTTTAATCTCCACCTCGAGATTTAACAGCAACCAGCTTCCCTCAAGCGGTCATTGAGGCATAGCTCCCCTCGGTTAAGTCGTTAAAGAGCGATATAGCAATGCACTGGTCGTCAAATGTGTCGGCTGCTGAAACAATGGCGAACAAATGTTGAACCCCCAGAGTTGGCCTGGACGCACTGCCAAGACTCCACCGCGCTAGTTTAGTGGTCGATCAGAGGCCAATCAGAGCCAAAAAATCCCAGAACACGAACACAGGTCCGATAAGCCCGTGTGCCACTCCGATAACCTCGTATGGTCAGTTATTACGGTAAGATATGGTATTATCTAAACTAGTTTAGGGTGGTTAGGGATCCTGTCTAGGGGTATAGGGGTATTTATGGTACACATGTTAGGGGTTAGGGTCAGGCTAGGGAGGTTTTTTTTCTTCTCTTTTCCTTTTTTAGGGTAGTTAGGGGAGACTAGTTAAGAACTAGTTTAGATAATACCATACCTTACTGTAATAAGTGATCATACGACGTTATCGGAGTGGCAGACGGGTCACAAGAGATCCCAACGCTCACAACTGCAGTTCGCTCTCTATTACAGAGTATTTAGGTAGAGCTGCACACTGGCCGGGGCAAGGAAGTTAAGAAAATATCTTAGGTATGTGAGCTTGGATCTTTCAAAGACGATAATTGCTAATGGGTAACACCATTTTATTAAGCACAGCGTTCATCAGGCATGCGGTATCGGACGCTGCAATCTATATCCATTTGGCCGGGAGCAAAGCCATGCATACTAAGTATTAAGACTGTACGGGATATTTATCTAGATAAGCAGGTAATCTAAAGCTTAAACTCAACCCTCAGCGCATCTCCAAACCGTTTTATCGCCTCCGTGATATTCTCCTCGCTAGCCGCCGCAAACGTGGCGCGGAAGAACATCTTATCCTCGCTGCGACCAGCAGCTTTGAACCAGCTGCCACGGGAGATCAGGACGCCATTGTCGATAGCCGCGTGGAAGATGATTTCCTCGATGGAGTCACGGGTCTTGCCGGATGTAAGTTCGGGGTGTTTCTGCCAGTCGACTTCGATCCAGTGCTGTTGTGGTGGTTAATTAGTGCTTGTTATGCTAAAGGATGCTTTTTCAATTCCAAGAGGATACTTACGAACATGCCAGCTGCAGGGGCAATCCAGCTGGCGATTTCCTTGGGGAGATGCTTCTCGCAGGCCTGGACCATGATGTCTCTCCGGCTGGTGTACTGCATACGCAGGTTGATGAGCCAGTCGAGGTATCCGGCGTGACCCCAGTGCTCGTCCAGGAGCTTGAAGAAGATTAGCTGAGAGATACCGCTGGGGTGTTGTGCCGAGACTTCGGTGTTTCGGAGGAAGCGCTCGATGATCTGCTCAGAGCCAATGACCCAGCCGGTACGCGAACCAGGGGTCAGGACCTTTGAGAATGATTCCATGCGAAGAACACGACCGTCAACATCGAGACTCAGATATGACGGGATAAGTGACTTGAGGAATTCGTCGTGGTTGGCGGGAGGCGGCACCGGTGAGCTGTCAGCGCCCGTGTATGGTTGCATCTGCAGGAAGTAATATGGCTCATCCTCAATAATGTAAAGGTCGTGCTTTTGGGAGACCTTGTAAATCTCCTTGCGACGCTCCACAGACTGGGTAGCGCCTGTAGGGTTCTGGCCTGTCGGAATTGTGTAGAGCACGAAAGGCTTCCGAGCACCGCGGGATTTCTCATCCCAGTTGCTCAGCACGTCATCGAGCGCGTCAGGCAGAAGGCCTTGTTCATCCATCTTGATCGGCGCCACCTTGACTCCCAAAGGAAGGGCTGTTTCCTGCGCGCTAGAAAATGTATATTCCTCCATCAAAAGGTAGTCGCCCCTTTCACAAAGCAGTCGGAGGGCTGTATCCCACGCATAGGTGCTTCCAGGAGTCAAAGCGCATTGCCAGTCGGAATAGGGAGGGTTGTGAATAAGCTATTCGTGTCAGCAAGATTTCCGTATGTATTCTCATATGTCACAGCCAACGCACCTCAGTATGTTCCGTCACGAATCTGAGCAGCTGGGGAGCTCCAGTCGACTGCCCGTAGTTTAGCGAAATCTCAAGATCGTATAAGCTCTTTCCTTCGCGAATATCATGCTTGCCCGCAAGCAATGAAGTGCCGGACTTCTGAGTTTCTTCAGGAGAGAATCCCGGCGGCGTGGGAACTTTGACGGAGAGCTCTTCGAACGGGAAGTATTCCGGGGATGGGAGACCACCGCCCAAGGAAATGAGACCTTCAGACAGAATAACGTCAGTCATATATAATCCTACCTAAGCAAACCGGCCATACCTGGGTTTTTCAAATACTTCGCCGCCCCCTTCAACGTCGAGGTCTTGCGCGACTTCGCTTCGAGCGTCAAGAAGTCTAGAGCGCATAGCATTAGCAATAATTTACCTCCAATAAACAGCGCTAAGACTTACGATCCCACCTCTTCGCCTTCGGCTTGGTGTAGCAGGCCTAGAAGAGAAATCTAGTCAGTTCCTCATTGAACCGCAAAGTACGACAAGCAAACCCACCGGACTCTTGAACATGTCACTGCTCGTAGCAGGCGCAACACCGGCAGGCATGGGAGCGCTCTGCGCCCTCACAGCAGCAATGCCCTCAACGGTCAATGGCTTAGCAACGCCATTGCCGTTCGTTTCCACGTCCGTGGCCGCCGGCGGAGACATTTTCTTCTGCCAGGAAGGGGGGGTCGGATTTCGATCTGAGGGGCGAGGGGTGATGTAATATGGAAGCTCGTACGTGCTTTGCGTGGTTCCTGTTGTTCTCGCTCAACGTACGGCAGCGAAGTAAATAGGTATATCCGTAGCCGTCAAGTGATGTAGTGAGTCAAGTCAATCTTTTTTGGTTCTCGGTCTCGGTCTCGGTCTCGAGCTGTGAATAAGTGGATCGGTTCCGACGGGAGAATTGGGATTCAAAGAAGGCCCGCGGTTGACCGCCATCTTTTAAATCCTGCGCCGTAGCTCTCTGAAAGAAGAATTTGTCTGCTGGATCGCGAGCCGAGTTTTCGTTATCTAATTGGGGTCGTCGGCGCGAGCTTTGGTTCGTCGCTTTGAATGGGAGAATGTCACTGGAATCATCCCAAGGGCGTGACCGTGGAGCTGGCACTGTTGAACACGTATTTGGCGTATGCCGCGATACGGGGCGAGGGGTGTGTTATACTCTTAATCTCCGATCCGGAATTAATGACCGCAAATGCTTTTGAGAACTTGAATTCTGATGTCAGATACTCGGTATATACTTGGAAGTTTAATATCAAGCCTCTTGCAGATTTGAAGCAAGTTAATGCTAGCGAAAGTGCTTCCAGCGATGAATACAAAGGCGTAAGGTACGTGAAATGAAATTACTCCAATCGACCCCGCTATCGCGCATAGATAAGGCTACTGCCGGCATCGGAGGCTTATCATCGCAGAGGGGCCTTGGTAAGTTTGGTGTCACCTCGCAGTCCATGCCTGTCTTCAATCCAGTCGCAATGTCTTTCTGTTTATGATCGTATTGATCTTCGTCATATTTACTTCTTCAAGACGTGTTTGCCATCAGTCCCATCCAGCTGCGCCTCCAAAACAGCCCCGGTCCCATCTAACACGCTCTGAATAGCCTCCGGTAGAAGCTTGCCCAGCTCAGCAACCGTGGCTGCAGTGCCTGTCCACATATGTCCTCCTGACGCTGCCTTCGCAATGCCGGGGTAGTCAGGAGTAGGCGCGAAGGAAATGTTGAGGTCCTCGTTCGTGGCGCGTGACCCGTCTCCATTCGGATGCACCAGCAGCATGCTCCTCCGCGGCGCATTCCAGCCCTTATTGTTAAGGACAATTGTGAGCACGGGGATGTTATATCGCCGTGCGATCCAGTAGACGGATCCTGGGACGGAGAAGAGGAATGTTCCATCCCCGACCACCTGGCAGACAAACTTCCCTTTGTTTGTGCCGCCGGCGGCTGCATCCGTTGCGAGCTTGATACCAAGACTGCCTCCGCCGGACCAGCCGAGACCACCGCCGCCGCAGTTTATCCAGGAGTTTGGGAGCGTGGCGGCGATCTGGTCGGAGACGATTGGGGTGAGGGTTACTGACTCGATTGCCCAGATGGTGTCAACTGGACAGCTCTTTCGGACTTGGCTTAGGAGGTAGGATGCGTTCAGGGCCGCGTCGTTGCCGCCGGATGGTGTCACGGCGAGGTCAGTTATAGCTTGACGGGCTTTGCGGAATGCCTCCTCACGGCGCTTCCCTCGTGCGGTGTTCTCTTCTGAGCTGACTACCTGTTTTAGCTTCTCGTTTGACGGGACGAATTCGTTAATCTGCTTGAATGCAGTTGCTGACTCAGCCCGGAATGTCGCAATGGCGGGGATGTAGAAGACAGGCATCTGCTGCTTGAGCGGGTCAACATCAACGTGGATAATCTTGGCCGTGTCCGAAGGCTTGCATTGCGTAGGTATCCAGGGCACATCACAGTCCGCCACAATTATCAGATCCGCCGTCTTGATCGCATCATGCAACCCAAATCGCATCCCCAATGATGCCGGATGATCTCCGGGGAAGCACATATCACTCCCACCCGTGTCAAGAACACGAACACCTTGGAAGGTATCTGCCAAAGCCACCAGCTCCTTAACCCCACGCGCATTCCGTCCAGAATAGCCCACTATAATCAGGGGTTCCTTAGCCGCAGCAAGCTCAGACGCAATAAGTTCAACCCCCTCCGCAGGAAGCGCCGAAGGCGCCACTCCTTTCCACGTATTTGGATGGACCGTGTACGGCTCGATCTCCTCCTCCATGACCTCTCTCGCACCGACAAGGTAAACCGGCCCCTGCGGATCACTCGTGGCAAACTGCAGTGCCCGATGGACCATCTGCTTGATATTCTTGCCCGAGCGGATATCGGCAGAATAGCGGCAGTACTGCGCGACAATCTGCTTCTGGTCTGGGACGTCTTGGATCCAGTGGATGTACTCGGTGCGTGAACCGCGCATTTCACCCTCGATTGTAAACGGGGATAACCCGGCGAATATGAGTACCGGGGCACGGCCGCATGAAGCGTTGTGTACGGCGGCACCGAGACCTTGCGTGCCGACGTCGACGTGAACGATCACGCATTGGGGCTTTCCTGTTAATCTTGCGTAGCCGTCTGCCATGGACAAAGCTACCATCTACAGCGCGCAGGGGTTAGTAAGTTGGTAGAGTAGGAGAAGCTTGCAATTCCAGCGCGCAGAAACCTGATCGTACCTCGTTAGGACAGGTAATGATCTTGGGAAATTCGTCCGGCTTCTCTTTCTGGCCTTTGACCATGGCCTCGAGGATAGATGGGTGGTCAGAGCCAAGGTTGACGAAGCAATGGGTGACGCCGGCCTGGAGAGTCAGTACAAAGCGAGTAGTAGTGGGACGATGGAGTAATTACCTCCCACAGCGCCTCGAAGAAGGCAAAGGAAGCTGTGTAGACCCTATTAGAGCATTAACCCAGTTCCTGTCGGTTCAATGCAAATTCTTCATACATCGTGATGGATTTGAGTGCCTGAGCCGGCTCCAGAATATGGAATCAATCAAGGGACCAGCAAGAGGAGAAGGCGGGGAAGCAAAGGAGGAAGTATGAGAGCCCCGGCAATTGCAAGCGGGACATGGATGCTTAATAAAGCTGCCATCAACACAAGCTATCGGCATCATCTCCGAGCCGAAGCAAAGAACAGCAACATCGGATAACCTGAGTAGGTACCTATATCCGAGAGGACCTCGCACGAATTCCGCTGCGGGGTTGTTCATGGAGGACCCTCTTCCCCACATTGGAGACCCCGAGAACATGTACGTACCGTAGATTGGACTCTAGACGCAACTATACTATGGAGCATATGTGAAGATAGATGGTATTTCATTGAGCCATAGCTCAAACAATCTTCCCTACACCATTTAGAGTCAAATAGACATCCGTTCCGTATCCCCAAAGGCTTTGAACGGCTATACTACCGCCGAAATACTCCGCATATGCTCTGCTCAGCGGCAGGCCGTATCCGAGTCCAGCGATGCTGCTCAGCTGACCACTATTCGATGAGATGGTGTTCAAGGCGTCTATGCTACCTCCTTCCATATCCAAATCGGAGAAAGTCGTGAAGCTGTAAGACCAAACTTGGGGCAAGACTTCCGGAGAAATACCACCACCTCTATCTCGGATACGAAGGGTGATGCTTTGCGCTGACGGAGTTGAGAACTTTATTGATTCGTTTGCGTCTGCAGTGCCGACAACGGTATCGAGATGGATTCCAACGTCGTTATCGGATTGATGGACCCCAGTTTCTAATGGCCTGGTAGCTTGTTCGTGTGAATGATTGCTAGGCACATCCGGTGCAGCGGCAATTGTCACCTGAATCGGTTCCCGCTCGTTTCCACTCTCGATAACAGCTCTGAATGCGTTTTTCAGGAGCTCTGTAATAATGTATTCCACATGAACAGGAACATGCGCGAAAGTGGCGTCCGGTTGCCCGTCGATTTCCAACCTTGGGCGCACCCCGTACTTCAGCTCGCAGATCTCTCCCACGAATTCCTCGCATGTCCTTACGATACGCGCGGGCTGCAGAGCGGTATCAATTACCCCGATGTAATTGGAGGGCGTCGTAGTCTTCGTCGGACCTGGCTGCTGCTCGACCCAGCCTTCACCAACAGGTCGCGAAGCAAAATGAAGAGCTAGATGTTGCTCAGCTATTAGCCGCGTGCCAATTCGTGCACGTAAGTGTGTGTCCAGGAACCGCGTCACCTCAGCTGAATCAATGTATCTTCGACATTCAAGGAACCCACGAGCGAGAATAGGAATTGTGTTCGCATGTGTATGGACGAGATCTGCCAGCACATCGGCGAATTGGTTTTCTTCCTCCAGCGTTGTGACCTGGCGTTTTTGCCATGGAAGTAGCGTTGACAGGGAGTGTACATAGTTTCCGTAGATTTTTGAAACATGAGGGTTTGCGACGACAATAAAGGGGAGATTTCGAAGGGCTTCGATACGGGACGCTAATCGCGCAGGAAGGAGAGAGAGCGTGAAGTTGGCGGAGGCGAGGAGTGCATCTTTCGACAGTGGCGGGCGACCGTGTCTAGGGAGTCACCATCAGCTTCTGCAGCTCAATATCGCAGTGACGAGCGATTCTTACTTCAACAAATCAGCAAGAGTCAAGGGACGCCGCCGACTGGCGGCAAGACGAGCAACTTCGTCATCCGCCCGGGGCGCAAGTGGATGCTGTGTGATGCTGAAACTCGAATTGGCGGAGGAAGCGAATTGGCGTGCTCCTACCCAATTATGCGAGCGACGAGTGCTGCTTCGAAAGCCACGACCTACAGACAAAGCCTGAAAAGTGTGTTTTGCGGACATAGCAGGCACAAGCCATTCTGGATGATGCAATGAGGTTAAGCTCATGAAGATGTCTTGCAGCTCCGCGGTGAAGGATGGCTCACGTGCCAAGCACAACACTGTGGAGTGGTCAGCCTGATAAGATCTTCCAGTTTACTACTCGAAGATCCTGGGGTATGGAATTATATGTACGGAATTTGTTTCTCCTTCTTCTGCCATATATTAGGAATATTTGTCCTTTGACCTAGTCAAAGATAAGGTTTCTTGATCTCCGTCCTCGCAGAGATCTAATGACAAGATGCTTATCGCGACGATTGCATCGACCGCATGGAACAAGTCCGGTATTTAGATAAGATAATGACTTGGATAGCCCTTCTCTTACTGATCTTGTGTTGTGGTTGTCTCAATGTAGCCTTGGAAAATGCTCTATAGTTGGTAATGGCCGGGTGGTCAGGTGTCTTTGAAAGGAGAAACGCTTCAACATTGCATGAAACACTTAAGGCCCGTAGATGTTACAGCCCCACGAAGCCATGACGAATGCCACATTCTTCATCAAAGCATAACATCAAATTCGTAACTCATACATCTGTTCATCAACCGCTAGAAAAATCCTCCCTCATGCAATAGTCCTTGCTCTTTCGCTTATGGGTGCTTGTAAAATAGGAAAAAGGCGAAGTTCCGGATTACTGGGTCTTGACTTCCCCATCCTGCTCGACGTGAACGTGTTCACTTGACTCGAAGGGCTCGACGTGGTTGTCAGGGTATTCGACACTAAGTAAGGTCAGTCGGATATTGTTCCGAAGAGTCAGGTCGATGGAGAGGTGGCATACGTGAAGCCCTTGATGAGAGTGTATTCGTGCTTGATAACCCCTCCCTTCTCCTGGGCAACGGCCTTGGCTCTGTTGGAAGAGAAATAGTGTTAGTGACGACATGTTGAGAGCCGAGCAGGGTGAGACTCACTTGTGCAGCTCCTCGACAGGGGAGTCCTTCTTCAGGGTGACCTAGATTGTGTTAGTCAATACAACGGTGAGGGCGCAAGACACAAAGACAAACGTTGTAGAGAGGCATGTTAGATGACTAGAGAACGAGTTGTGGTATGAAGGTATGAGTGTCTTCTGGCAAGGGAGAGTGTGATAATGGTGATCAGAGTGAAGGGTCCCCAGCCGAAGGGTGGGGAGAGCGGGTTTATATAGGCCTTTCCCGGAGAGGGGTGACTCAGGTAATTTCCCTCCCACCATTAACTAGATAAGGAAGTTGCACCAGCTATCGCAACTGATAAGACCTAACGGACTATAGCGCTGCCTACGTAGTACTCAAGAGCATAATACCGGGTTCTACTAAGGCAGACCGAGCGACGTATCCATCCCCTTCAATATCGAGTACGACCGTCTGAAGAAGACTAGGGTCTGAGAATGCTCTTAAGATCTCTTCCACTGACGTCGACGCCTTCGAAAAGATATGTAGGCCACATTTACGTGACAACTTCGCTTGTAAGCCTGATCGTACTCCGCTGGTATACTCTGTGCTCTGCACATAGTTGCCGTGATCGACCTCAGGGTAGAGGCTCAGCGCCGAATGACGTACGCCAGAAACGCGGGGCTGACACGTGATGCGACGGACAAGCAAGCCATTGCAGGAATGACGACATTGTCGGGTTGCAGAAAACATGCATAGAACTATGTATCTCTACCCAATCATTTGTACATTTTATTATCCTGCAAAGAATCTATCACACCCCTTCTGTTCACCATTTAGGACTGAAAATGGCCACAAACAGGACTACTAGCGCTAGGATGGGGGATTCGTAAGATACCCAGTGGGGAAGTGTCCATGGGCCGATGAGGGTGGGCGGATTTCACAAGCCATGACAAGAAAAATGGTCGATATGTCGTGCTAGCACCGGATTTGGAACGCAACCTGAGGCGCATATCTTCCATCGCAAATTACCGGGACGAGTTTCTGTTCAATCACAGACCCACAAAGCCCGATCCATCATTTTCCCGCGGGGGCATGGAAATGCCGTGCATTCCAGTATATTTGGGGCTCTGGGGCTCCTTCCATCCCTCCAAAGCCTTTCCATCTGTGATCTTATACACCTCCACCCCAAGAGGGCGGGTGGTAGCGCCCATAGTTTCGTCCTTCGATTCCCAGCCCCAGTTCGAGAGATCACCTATCAAAGCCACAGTAAGCAATTATATGCTGACGGGTCAGAGCAACGGAATGGACCTACCTCCTGGACATGCGGACAGGGCGCAGAGGACATCAACCTCGGCGAAAAATTCAAAGTACTCCCCAGGTTTCGCCGGCGAGGTCTCCATGAAGTATTTCGCCTCATCATCCAGACCGGTGACTTGGAACACGTTCAATACATCGTGGACGTCAAGCTCCGTCAACCCCCAAGGCATGACCGCACGAGTAAGGTTTGAATGACAATGAAAGTCGAAAGACTCTCCACCCATCAGCAAATTCACGTAAGGGTCGCAGCGGGTTCCCAGTAAATCATGGACACGACCTCCAAATTGTGTAATACCAAAGCCTTTGCCTTCCTTCTGCTTCCCGTCAACGTCAAGCACCTCGTGTAGCTGTCCACCGGCGAGGGAATCTCCAGTGATCGTCGCGAGAGGCCGCAAGTATGGTAGATTTGACCAGAGACGGTCACCAACGGTTACATGCGAGGCGTGAATCTGACGCGTGCGTGCTGCCCATAATCGCTCCCTAGGGTTTTTGGCGTTCCAGATATTGAGGTCGCCCACTTGAGGCCCATTTGGCGTTGTCAGGCGACAGACATGCCCAGCCGGGACTACCCAAGCCTGAGCTGAGCAAGGACGGATAGTGAATGATTTCTCGAGCACTCGCTTAGAAGGTTCGGACGCGGTTCCTGAGATGTTCCTGTACACCTGAGTGTGACCATGGACTGACGAGTCCTTTGGAGCTGTGTATGCCGGGGGAGGTCGGCGCGGGGTTGTCATCATGGATTTGCGGTGTTACGACTGTGGGATATAATTAAGTCCCAGGCTTTCGATTAAAATATCGGATAGCAATTGGGGTAACCATCTTTTGTGTAGTTTTCGGTTGTACCTTGCCCCGCTTCAAGTCGTGCTTCGGACCCCATTCGGAGATGACAGTCCTTGGAGAAAGAGAGACCGGGCCGGTTGGGAGGAGCCCTCACATACCTAAAACGGGCTAGCGGCAGATAGCTTCTATCGATAAGATTCCTGCCTGAGGCTGCACTAAGAAAATTACTCGGCGGTAAAAATTTCCGCGCCGAAGGAAAAAAGGAAATGCGATTTTATGTCGAGCTTGCTTGACGGCAGAAGACAGCAGCTCACCATACATTCCTTCTAGGGGGGAGTTTTTTTTTTTGGCTCCTGGAAGATATTGGCTTCCTGAGGCCGTTGACCTCCATTTTTCATCATGGAGCAACAGGCGAACAGGGCTCATCGGGCCACGAAAGAGAAGAAGAAATACGATGGTCAGTATAGAAGTCGACTTGTGAGCAGTCGCAAACCTCAGTGGCGGTTTATTGACCTGGGCTACATGATCGCATGCTAATCGTTATTGCATCTTTATAGGCCCTAATCCGAAGGCTTTCGCATTCTCAAATCCCGGAAAAGGAAACAGAGCAGGGGCAAGATCCCATGATGTATGGCCGACTCCCGAGCTTTCGTCCTTTCGACCGTGCGAGCTAATGTTGGTACATCATATAGGTCAAAGAGAAAAGATTGCACGTCCCTTTAGTTGATCGTCTGCCAGAAGAAGCCCCGCCGCTTGTTGTCGCTGTTGTCGGACCGTCCGGTGTCGGCAAGACGACCCTCATCAAGTCTCTGATCCGCCGATACACCAAGCAGACGCTCAGCACACCCAATGGACCCTTGACAATAGTGACATCCAAAAAGCGACGTCTCACCATTATCGAATGCCCTTCCGACTCGCTTGCCAGTATGATTGATGTGGCCAAAATCGCGGATATCGTCCTCCTAATGATTGACGGCAACTACGGATTCGAGATGGAGACTATGGAGTTTTTGAATGTTCTTGGTACCCATGGTATGCCTGGAAACGTCTTCGGTATCCTTACGCATTTGGATCTCTTCAAGAAGCAAAGCACGCTACGAGCTGCCAAGAAGCGATTGAAGCATCGTTTCTGGAGTGAATTATACAACGGTGCGAAACTCTTCTATCTCTCGGGAGTCATTAACGGTCGCTACCCCGATCGCGAAGTGCATAACCTCTCTCGTTTCTTATCCGTCATGAAGAATCCTCGACCTCTCGTCTGGCGTAACTCCCACCCTTACGCCCTTGCAGACCGATTTTTAGATATTACACCTCCAACGCAGATCGAAGAGAACCCGAAATGTGACCGGACCGTCGCGCTGTATGGCTATCTGAGAGGGACGAACTTCCCCGCTCAGGGTGCACGCGTTCACGTGCCTGGAGTCGGTGATTTGACCGTCTCTGGCATCGAAGCTCTACCCGACCCTTGTCCAACTCCGTTCATGGACCAGCAGATACAGAAGTCTACTGGGAAGTCCGCCAAGCGTCGGCTGGGTGAAAAGCAAAAGCTGCTTTTTGCTCCCATGTCTGATGTTGGAGGTGTTTTGGTCGACAAAGATGCTGTTTACATCGATGTTAAGACTTCAAATTTCAACAATGAAGACGATGAGGAGAGGAATCCAGACCGTGGCTTGGGTGAACAGTTGGTTATTGGCTTGCAGGGCGAGCGGAAACTCCTCGGTGAGGCAGACAGCGGTGTCCGCTTGTTCCGTGGCGGAGAAGCCATCACGAAGACGGACGACGAAGAAGGTGGCACGGGAAGGAAACAAAGAAGACAGGTCCGATTCGCTGGGGGCGATGGTGGCCAAGATGCTGAAGAAGATGAAGGCTTCGAAAGTGCAGAGGACGAGGAAGATGAAGATGAAGACGGCGAGATAGACCAGGATGATGAAGATGGAAGTGGTGAAGAGGGAGACCTGGATGTCTCGGCGCCTGCAGACTTCGCGGAGAGCTTTAGGGAGCGACAAAACGGGACAAGTTCCAGGCAGGAAGGAGACATCGAATTCGCCGATAGTGACTCTGATCTTGGCTCCATTTCGTCTGTCGAAGATCAGGTCCTTGAAAGTGGCGACGAGGATGAAGAACTTGACGAGGAAGATGACGGAACTCTCCGATGGAAAGACAACATGCTTGCGAATGCAAAATCACTCCACTCAAAGCGTCCGAAATTCCGCATCACCGATCTCTCGCGCACCATGTACGACGACTCAATCACACCAGCTGATGTCATCCGAAGGTGGCGCGGTGAGGAAGACGCAAAGGAGGAACCGGAAAGCGAAGAGGACGAGGATACGTTCTTCAAGAAGACCAATGTCGAAGAGGAGGAGCAGACAGAGTACCGTCATGTTCCTGAGTATGACTACGAGGACTTGGAACGGAAATGGCGCGATGAAGAGCTCATTGAGTCGCTGCGACAGCGGTTCGTAACTGCTAAACTGCCCGGTGACGGCGATGACGAGGACGAGGACCTTGAGGATGCATTTGATGAGGGCGACGAGGGAGATGGTGCGTTCGAAGATCTGGAGACGGGAGAAGCATTTAATGGATTCGAGGAGGACGAAAAGGATGAAGAGGCCGAAGAAAATGATGAGCCTGAAGACCTGGAAGCCGAGCGCGCTCGAAATGCCAAGAAGAAGGAAGACTTGAGGCTCAGGTTTGAAGAGGAAGATCGTGAAGGATTCGCCAACTCAAAAGACAACTCGCGGCAGGATGGTGCCGAACCTGAGGAAGAGTTTGGGGAGGATGAATGGTACGACGCCCAAAAAGCGAAGATGCAGAAGCAGACCGACATCAACCGCGCCGAATTCGAATCCTTAGATCCCAACTCTAGGGCTCGAGCAGAGGGTTTCCGAGCAGGCACGTACGCCCGTATTGTTCTTGAGAAGGTGCCTTGTGAATTCACTACCAAGTTTGATCCTCGATACCCAGTCATCGTTGGCGGTTTGGCTCCGACTGAGGACCGCTTCGGGTATGTCCAGATTCGAATCAAGCGACACCGCTGGCATAAGAAGATTCTCAAGACCAACGACCCGCTTATCTTCTCTCTCGGCTGGCGCCGCTTCCAGAGTCTGCCCATTTACAGCACATCGGACAGTCGAACGCGTAACCGCATGCTGAAGTATTCACCGGAGCACATGCATTGCTTCGGTACCTTCTATGGGCCACTTGTCGCGCCTAACACTGGTTTCTGCTGTGTCCAGTCTCTCTCAAACAAGAATCCCGGCTTCCGGATAGCCGCCACCGGAACAGTGTTGAGCGTGGATGAGCACACGGAAATTGTCAAGAAGCTCAAACTTACTGGTGTGGCATACAAGATCTTCAAGAACACAGCCTTCATCAAGGACATGTTCAACTCATCGCTTGAAATTGCCAAGTTTGAAGGAGCAGCGATTCGAACCGTCTCGGGAATCAGAGGTCAGATCAAGAGAGCTCTGAGTAAACCGGACGGTTGTTTCCGTGCAACCTTCGAAGACAAGATTCTCATGAGTGATATCATCTTCTTGCGCGCCTGGTATCCCATCAAGCCTCATCGTTTCTACAACCCTGTGACGAATCTGCTGGATCTGGGCGAGGGTGAATCGGCTGATAGCGGATGGCAGGGTATGCGTCTTACAGGTGAGGTTAGACGGGCCGAAGGCATTCCAACGCCCTTGAATAAGGACTCTGCATACCGCAAGATCGAGCGGCCCGAGCGGCATTTCAACCCCCTACGTGTTCCCCGGCAGCTCGCAGCAGATCTTCCATTCAAGTCCCAGATCACGAAAATGAAGGCCCGCGAGGATAAGACATATCTGCAGAAGCGTGCCGTTGTTCTAGGCGGCGAGGAGAAGAAGGCCAGAGACCTGATGCAGAAGCTCAACACCTTGCGAAACGAGAAACAGGCCAAGCGTGCCGTCAAGCAGGAGGAACGGAGGAAAGTCTACCGTGCTAAGGTTGCGGAAGGTCTAGAGAAGAAGGCTGAGAGGGAGAAGAGAGAGCGTGACGAATACTGGCGCGGAGAGGGCAAGAAGCGCAAGAACGATGAGGGAGAAGGGGGTGGTGGGAAGAAGCGCAGGTAAACAGCCAGCCTCTTCCCGAGGTTCAGTTGCATATATATCCGCTGTTAAAAGTGCATAGGATGTCATTGTACCTACAGATCGCATGACGATGGCGTTTAGAGATACCTTATACAAAATAGTTTACCATTCTTACTTGCCCATATAGATAAGTCTTCCTTGCGTTAACTCCGCCATGTCTTGCTATCTCCATCGTCTGCATCAAGCGATACGGCACGTGACCGTGGCGCCGACGCGTCGATCGCACGTGTCGGACTGTTGAGGGTGGCTAAAGTACCAGACGAACAAGCAACAACTCTCCCACAGGAAGCAGTCCAGGTTGAATACAACATCTTCAATCAAAATAACTATATTCTGCGCGTGATCATACATAAACGTCATGCCCTGAGCGTTCTTTTCCCCCCTCCCCAGTCCTGACTCCTCGCCCCGTACCCGAACCTGACCCATGAGCCCGCAACAGCTTCAAGTGGAGAAATACGCCAAAGCGCTCAGCTTCAGCTTATTCCTGGACACCGCTGTAAGGGCCCGCGCGTGCAGAACTTAGAGGCATGCTCCTTGCAGCAGATCACCCTGAAGCATACTGTACGAGGAGCTGCGAGAGTCAATTGCCGGTGGCTTGGCTCCCCGGTATCTTTGCACGTTCCCGCGACAACGCCGTCGATCCGGGGTATGACGAACGGACCACTCCGTCCATATTCTCATACATCCTGGTTTTTGATCAATTGACGGACTTACCAGCACTCAGCGGATAGGTCTATTCGAGACGCCTATCTGAATCGCGAACCTCCGTGAACTCCCCTAAGAGTTGGCGTATTGCGCCGTCAATTTTGGGAACGGGGAACGTCACCATCCTGTGGCAATCATGGATGGCTCGCTACAAATTGATAGGCGCCATGCCGTGCAAAACTCTAAAAACTCTTATAGGTGTGAGACAAATGCAAATTTCAACATACCAGACGAATTGGAGCACTATTCCAGACGATCTCCGGATGTACGACCCCTGTCTTTGGATGCAGCCTCGAACATGCATGCAGGTGCCGATAAAATCCCTGAAGAATCCCAACAGTGGCTGCACCGATCTCTAGCGTCACCTCTACGAGGATCATTATCCTCGCAAGAGAAGCCGCGCGTAGCGAACGACACTGGTCTAAAGATGGTGGGTGACTCGGATGTGGCTGAGCAGAATGAAATTGCAGGACTGGAAGCGTCTGGTTACATGAGAACATTCCAAAACCCACCTGATGCTCGCCATATGTCGGGTCTGGACGTCCTTGGCCGGCGTCGCTCTCAAAGTATAGGCTCTGGACCGCGCGGTTCCAAAATTGCTGCAGTAAGCCTCCCGCATTCATATTTTATCAATGGTCACTAACGTATCTCCAGCTTTCTGTTCAACTGCGGACGCGCTTATCCTATGCTGCTGCAAAAATTGAGAAAAAGCGGCACTCACAGACACAAAACCAGTTGCCAACGGGCTTGTTGCAGAAGAATAGTTCGACCCCTGTTCTCAGGGTGGAAACATTGTCTCAAGCCGGGCAACCGCTGTCTATAGACGATCTTGAATATCAGCGCGTCGCTGCGAATGGTTCTCCGAATGGCAGTACTGTCTCCGCGCCGGATGCTCCCGCAACCTCCAACCCTCATCCTCTTGAAGCTCGTGCGCAGCCGACTCTAGCAAGCATAACGAGTGATCTATATCCGCAGCCACAATCAGATCCGCAAAAACACTTCCGGCGTTCATCGTCAGAACAAGCAGGTCCTTTAAGACTGGCGCCATCTGCAGACACCGGTCCGAATCGTTTAAGCGGCCAGCGGCGTCGTCCAAATCCGAACATCCCTAGCGTCTCGCGCTACGAGCCTTTTCCTCGGCATGGTCGTCACCGTTCACAGCACGAGTTCCAGACGGATTCTGACGTCGACCGGGTGCCTGAAACACCACCGCTTCGGCACTCTACCCTCAGCAACCTATCCCAGTACAACGGTCTCTCTGAGAATTCTCAAAGCTCTTCAATGGAGCAAGATGCTATCGAAACTTTGCTTTTTATGTCTAGCCCAGGAACGTCGGGATATCACACGAATTCTCAAAACTCTCAGCGCAACCAGGATGTTAGGAGTGTTGACAACAACGTTTCACAGAGCTCCCAATTGCAATACATCGACGCCAGTCAAACCAGCGGGCATTCAGACCTTCCGAGCAACCGTGCAACACAAGCTGGGGACGATATTGATCGGATACTCGATCAAATGAACAGTGATAGTGATGACGATGCGAATTATACGTCGGGTCGGCCAGATCGAGCTGAGAACGTCTCTAGAGCGATAGTGCGCTAGGAATATACCGTGTGGTCAATATGAAGCCTAGCATGCCATGAGCTTGCCATTCTGTATAGAGTTATGATGGGTTAGTTCCGTCGCATCAATGCTTTCTCTCGATGAAACTGTCCCCAGACGGCCATTTTGAGAAGCGATTACATCCTTTCGAATCTAAGCGCTGTCCCAAGATGCTAGGACAACACGACGAGCGATTCCCATACTCCTATTCCAGCTACGTGACCAACCTTGGTGCCCGGGGATCCCCCACGGAGCCAGCCGCAACGCGGGCCCTTTACACATTGAATCTTGCCTCTGCCGCTATCGGTACAGCGGGTTACCCACAAATACTCCATGGTAGAAATACCGCTGATTCCCCGGATTCCCCAGACGCTCATGAAGATACACCTCAGACTCTTGAGCCCTCTCGTACCTTCTCTGGAAGCGACGTCCAGCCGTTTACGTTGACTATTACTCTCCTCCGGCGAACTAAGTGGCTGATTCGCAACTATCTACATCCCCATTACAGTTTCGAACTCGGTAAAGAACCAAACAAAACCGCCAGATAACAAAATGAGAAACCCTCAAGATTCCCCGTCCCCCTTCGAGGTCGGCACCTTCCTCCCCGGCGGGCACAACACCGACCCCGCGCTCCCGGAAAACAACCCCACGGCCGGCTCCAAGCTAAACCACTTCATGCTACGCATCCGCGACCCCAAATGCTCGCTCCACTTCTACATCAACCTCATGGGCATGCGCACAGTATTCACCATGAACTGCGGCCCCTGGACAATTTACTACCTCGGGTACCCAGAGACGCCCGCAGACCGCGCAAATATCCCCGCTTGGTCCGCCAAGGTCGCGGACCCGCGCACCCTCACACAAACCCTAGGTCTCCTGGAACTGTACCACGTGCACGGGTCTGAAAAGCCCGAAGCAGACGGTGGGTTTGAAATTTCAACAGGAAACGTGCCCCCCAATTTGGGATTTGGTCATCTGGGGTTCACGGTCCCGGATGTCCCGCGGACCCTGGAGCGGTTGAGGAAGGAGGGCGTGAAGGTTCTCAAGGAGTTGGGTGTTACGACTCGTGAAAGTATACCGTTGAGTGAGTGGGAGGAAGGGCGCGGTGTTGGTGTTGGTGAGATCCATCCTAACTACAAGACTGTTTTTGATCAGATTGCCTTCGTGGCGGATCCGGTTAGTCCCCTCTTCTCCTCTTCCCCCTTCTTCAAGTCCCTACTTGCGAATATCTGTTAACAGGGTACTAGGACGGGTACACTGTAGAGCTTGTTCCACAGAATATGAACTAGTGAAGCTTAGCATTACTCCCAGATTACCTGTCGGTGTCGGTCATTAAATACATTTGCGGGAGTATGTGGTAACTATCTCGAGACGCAATAGAACAGCACATTAGATAGATTAGCATGGACTTGTCAATTGCATCTATACCGAGGACAGCGCTTCTCAGTTCGATATTTCTACATAATAAATCAACTTTCAACATAGACAGCTAGACAATCAGCTATACACTAAATCCTCCACATAATGGCAGGAATGGTTTGCGGATAGATGATGTGGTAGACAAAAAGGGTAAATATCATTCATCACCTCACCAACTATCCTCCACCTCCGCAACATCATAATCAACCTCAGCATTCGCATCCTTCCCACGAAACCCACCAGCACCAGCCCCATTCTGGTCAGCTGGGCCATCCGTATCCATGCTCATACTCATACCCATATCCTCATCTTTAGCATCGAGGCCCGAACCCGAACCCGAACCACCGGGCGTCGTAACTGCGGGTGCTTGACCTGTTGACGAAGACGGCGTAGGGAGAGAGATAGGGGGGTTCGGAACCCACGAGAGCTGCACCTCTCCGACGGAAGGGATATTGCGTCGGCCGAACATGAATTTCTCGGCGAGGTAGCGCTCCTTGAAGGCGACGATGAGCGAGTCTTCCTCGCTGGGGTTAGGCGTTATGGATTCATATTCGCCGATTCCCTGGATACTGTTGTTAGCTATAGGTGTCTTAGTTAATGTAATGGGGCAGTACGAGAGTGGTGATTGTTAGGATCCGTGTACTTACAATAAGGAACTGCCGGAACGCCTCATCCTGCTCGGAGTTCGGCTTTATGCCTGAGACGGCCACGCGCTTGGGACGGTTGTCGAGGCGCAGAACGCCACCGCGGCCGCGTGCAGCGAACCCGCCTCGGCCGCGATAGGAGCCGCGATAGGAGGGGTCGTAGCCGCGGCCACGTGGTGCGTAGCCGCCTCGGCCGCCGAAACCTCGCCCCCGGCCGCGGAATGGTGGGGAGCCTGTGTTGTTGGGATCCAGGCCTAGACTCTTGGCCTCGGCTTCAAGGGCCGCAAGCTGGGCTCGTAGTTGCTTGGTCTGTTCGCTTGCGTTTTCGTCAGAGGGGGATTTGGCGGCTCCGCCGTCTGGGGTTGCGCTGCCGGATGAGGCGGCGCCTCCTATTTTTTGTAGGAGGCGCTGCTTCTCTTCTTCTTGCTTCTTGAGCAGTTCTTCGCGCTGTTTCTCTAGATCTTGCTTTGCCTTTTCTGTTTCTTGGCGCTGCTTGAGTTTCTCTTCATATGTTTTCTGGGCTTCTTCTTGCTGTCTTTGAAATTCTTCGGGGTCAAACGGTTGGGATTCCTCGCGGGAGCCGTTTCGTTGATCATGGCCCCGGTCACCCTTGGATTTATACCAGTAGACCTTGACGAATCTGTTGTCGAATATAACCTTTGGGCTGGACCAGGCTGCTTTGGCTGTAGCATGGTCGACATAGGTGATTAAGGCTAGTTTTTTGTATGGCTGCAGCGAGATGTCTGTGATCTCCCCGTACTGCGAGAAGAAATCCCTAACTGTGAACTCGTCAAGCTTGTCGTCGGGGATCTGCTCGACAACAATAGTTTTCACCGACGGGTCGTCGTTAGGGCCAGCAGAAGAAAACTCTGATCGACGCCCACGATTATTGAAGCCGCCCCTATCGCTGCCACGACCACGGCCACGGCCTCTGTCACTCCCGCGCATTGGGCCGTCTGGCCGGCGCCTGAAGTCTGCAACGATGTTTGATGATTTCGGATCATATTCTGAAGCGGTCACGGTAAGTATGTGCAACTCTTCAAGACGGGCGTTCGTGCTTACCATCATCCTTCGACGCACCCGGCACCGTATCATGCTGATACGGGCAAGCAGCACCCAGATAACAGATTCCCTGCGTCTCGTAGAAAGGGCACTTCTCCGAGCTCTTCGGCCCCATTTGATCTGGCTGTTGACCACCCGCTGGCGGCATAGGCATAGGAGGCATCCCCGGCATCTGCGGAAAGCCCATACTCTGCATGGCCATCATGGCCGCCATAGGATCATTCTGGTCAAACCCAGGGAACCCCGGAGGCATGACCGGGAACCCAGCGGCAGACGGATTCGGGAACTGTCCAGGGCCGGAGCCTGCATGGCCACCTCTCCCCATCCAGTCACCCCTCCCGCCGCGCCCTCGACGCGGGTTCTTGAATTGCCGATGATGCGGGACGCCCTCGTGTCCGTGCTCCTCGCTGAAGCCATCATCGTACGTGCGTTTGCGGCTAATGTTGGAGGTGTCAACATGCGTTTGAGTGCCATACGGGCCGTTCACGGGACCTGTTGGTGGGATCGATTGCGCAGATGGCTGGGCGAAACCCGGGCCTTGAGGAGCTTGGAGCTGCGCCGGTGCCGAGGGCGGCTGCTTCGGTGCGAACGTAGCAAACAGTTCTTCAACGAATTCGGCAGTGTCTACACAACAGAGAAAAGGTCAGCTAACGACTAATTTTCTCTAGAATCGCAAAAACGCCGGGTTAAGTCAAACTCACGCTCCCTCAAAAAGTCCTCCAAATTCTCAACCGAGGCCTTTCGAATCTCCTCATCCGGTGCGTCAGATCTAATAAGAGCCAAAACATAATCTGCAAGCACGTCCGAGTCCGCATCCGAGCTAGTCCCCAAGGTTAGCAAAGAGACTTCCTTCTCATCGACTCTTCAACTGCGCGCTAGACTAGACGGGACCGCCTTACATGTCTTCTAGCTTTTTCACCACCCAATTCTTCACCTCCTCCGCTTGGTCTTCCGTAAGCTGCATTTTGCCGCGATCGGTGGGCTCAGAAGACGGTAGAGCTGAACGGTGTAAGTCGGGTCCGCGAACGTCTGTAACGCAGCAGGGCCTGAGCAAGCAGAACGGAAATGAACCGGCGACTGTAGGTTGCAACGCTTAGGTGGCGAGGCTTAGGATAATATAATCTGGCGCAAGATCAGGTCATTGCATGCGTGAGAGGATGAAGACAGAGGAGGGCGTGTGATAACAATGACGCAAGAGCAAAAGAGCAAAAAAGCGAGCTTGCGGACCCGAGCTCGACGATGCGTGCCAAAATGCGGATAGGGTCACGTGACTGATGGGAACCTACAACTACAAAGCCCCTCGGTCTGGTTATTGGAGTCACTCATACGCGAAAAGCAGAAGAGCGTCTCAGAATACGCTGGTATCTACTTGAAGCAAATGAACTTGAACAATATCATATTTTTCGTGTCCAACTAGAAAATTCGTAGTCGTAAACATAACAAATGGAAATAAAAAGCAAAGGCCATAGCAAATGCATGAGCACACCGGTTTCTACTGCTCTAGTTATTCGAAAACCCATACGACATTAAGCTGCATATTGTCGATTTAATTTTGGTTGCGACGGATGTCTCCCTTTTAGCATTGGCGGGGTATTGCGTTCATCAATCTCATAAACCTAGAATTTCAGTCCAAACAGACCGGGAACCTAGACAGTTTGCGTGGAACGTTTTTACAGCTTGTCGTAGTACTATCGACAAAGTTAACATCCGAGAGTGACACCTTTAAGTGGGGAGGAAACTTACGTTCTCGTAACCAGGGACAACCTCCTTGATACCCTTGCGCTTACGCATCTCAGTAACGACCTGACCAGGCTTAGTGGTGGTGTCAAGAGGAGAACCACCAGGAAGGACAGCCCAGTGGTCGAAGACGGACTGAGGGAAGGCCTGGCCACCGGTGGCCTGGCGGAGTTCACCGGGGAAACCGAAGGACTCGTTGACGGGCAGGTAAGCCTTGACGGTGAACAGAGGAGTACCGACACGCTGCTCCTCAGTGTAGACGTGACCACGGCGGCGGGTAAGAACACCGTAGATACCACCCATGGCCTGCTCGGGCACCTGGATCTCGACGTTGAAGATGGGCTCGAGGATACCAGGGTCAGCAAGCAGAGTAGCAGCGTACAGGACACGACGAGCAGTGGGGATGATCTGACCACCACCACGGTGAATGGCATCAGCGTGAAGGGTAACATCAAGGATGTTGAAGCGGATGGAGCGCATGGGCTCCTCAGCAATGGGACCCTCACGGGTGGCCCACTGGAAACCGGAGACAACGGAATCCTTGATTTCGTTGAGGTACTGGACGGCCTTGGTCTGGTCAACGAGCAAGTTGGCACCAGTGGTGTCGGGACCGAAACACCAGATCTTACGGGCGTCAGTGACGTCCCAGCCGTGCTCGTCAGCAAGGACACGTGCACGAGCCTTGAAGTCGTCACGGGGGTTGATTTTGCCCTCCTCAATAGCCTTGGAGACCTCCTCGTCAAGGGGCTCAGCAGTGAGGTAGAGACGGTTGTGCTTGTTGGGCGACTTGGACAGAGCAGTCATACTGGAGGTACCAGCAACGGTCTCACGGTAGGAAACGACAGGGTCGGAGATACGGAGGGGAACACCAGCGTGGTCCTCCTCAAGATCCTTCAAGCAAATTTCGAGGTGGAGCTCACCAGCACCGGCGACGACGTGCTCACCAGACTCGTTGATCATGGTCAGGACACAGGGGTCGGACTTGGAGAGACGCTTGAGACCTTCGACAAGCTTGGGGAGGTCACCAGCGTTCTTGACCTCGACGGAGCGCTGCACGACAGGAGAAACGGAGAACTTCATGACCTTCAGGTTGTGAGCAGCCTCAGAGGTGGTGAGGGTACCAGACTTGAGCAAGAACTGGTCGACACCGACAAGACCGACGATGTTACCAGCGGGAACATCCTCAATGGGCTCGACGAAACGACCCATCATGAGAATGGTACGCTGGATGGCCTTGATGAACAGGTCGTCCTTCTTGCCAGGGACGTAGTTAGGACCCTGGATGCGGACCTTAAGACCGGAGCGGACGGTACCGGCGTAGACACGACCGAAAGCGTAGAAACGACCCTTGTCAGAGGTGGGAACCATCTTGGAGACGTACAGCATGAGAGGAGCCTTGGGGTCACAGTCACGGATACCAATGCAGGCCTCGTCATCAGAAGGACCCTCGTACAGAGTCTCGGCACGGTACTTCTGGGCAGTGACGGGAGAGGGAAGGTGGATACAGATCATCTCAAGCATAGCATCAGCAGCGGGGAGGAACTTGCGCATGATGGTCTTGAGGAGCTGCTTGCCGGCAAGGTCCTTCTCGTCGTTCGCGAGCTTAACCTCGATCTTCTCAAGGAGAGCGGGGATCTGGTCCTTCTTGTCGTTGGTGACGAGCTGGAAGATCTTGTAGATGGGGTCCAAGATGAACATGTTGAAAGCACGCTCAACGGGCTTGCCGTCAACCTCGGGCTGGGTCTTGGTCCACTTCTTGGTCTTGGGGTTGAAGTAGTTGTCACCCCACAGACGCTCAAGCATCTTCTTGCGGTCAACACCGAACTTCTTGGCGAACTTGACGGCGAACTGGCGGACAGTGAAAGCCCAGCCGTGAAGACCGGAACCGAAAGCAACGGTACCTTTCTCGGGGTAGACCTGGACGTTGCCGAGGGCAGGGTCCTCGTAGGTAGCGATGATGACGTTGACGGACTCGACGGTACGGAGGAAAGACTGGTAGAGGTCTTCCTTCTCGACCTGAAGTTCGAGGAGAGAGCGGTCGACCTTGTTGATGATAAGGACGGGCTTGATACGCTCAGTAAGAGCCTGACGGAGCACAGTCTCGGTCTGGACACAGACACCGGAGACACAGTCGACGACGACAAGGGCACCGTCAGTGACACGGAGGGCAGCAGTGACTTCGGAGGAGAAGTCAACGTGACCAGGTGAATCGATCAAGTTGATCAAGAACTCAGAGCCATCGACGGCCTGGGGAATTTCCTTAAGATCCTCCTCATCGGGGAACTTGGCGTAAAGAGAGATGGCGGTGGACTTAATGGTAATACCACGTTCTTGTTCATCGGGACGGGTGTCCATGAAACGGGCGTCACCAGCCTTGGCCGCAGCAATGATACCGGCACGCTGGACCAAAGAGTCACTGAGGGTGGACTTTCCGTGATCGACTAGAAAGCACTCAGTACAAAGCTCATCACAGTCTCCGCAGCGGGGAAGTACGAACCGTGAGCAATGACCGACATGTTACGGATGTTGGCCTTGCGGTCCATGAGGGAGCGGAGCTAGTCATCGTTAGTACCATATCGTCTCCCAGCCCGATAAGAAAAATTTTTATAACTTCGGGCGCCGTCGGATATTTATAGGTGGATGGGAAAGGCATACCTCCTCGATAGTAAAGCTATGGAACAGCAAGTTAGCAAGCAGGTCAATTTCATCTTGGGGATTGCCATCTTGGTGGCGAAGGATGAACGACGTACTTGACCATATTGGCGGTGTTTTTTTCTGTGAAGCCTTGGAGGCGGGGTTTGTGTGGAAGAGGGGAAGAAAAGGGAAGAGGAAAAGAAGATAAGCAGGAAACGACACACAAAAGACCAGGACCGAGAGCTAGCTCGACCTGAAGATGACCTGAGATGGGATGAGGCCTATGTGCGCTGCTCCAGAGGGAGAGACTGAGAGAGTAGAGGGATGGAAGAGAGGAGAGAGAGGAGGAGGGGAAAGGGAAGAGGGAAAGCAAGCGAGTCTTAGTGGTCGTGGGGCCCGCCGGTGGTTGGTTTTTTTCCCGAGTCCAATTCTTCCCAGATGTGCGTTTTTCCACCCAACCCGCTTGTGCCCCTCCGTTATCTCCGGATTCTACAGTCAAGTTCACTTACACAAAAATACAGAGTAGTCATACTATTGACTTCTGATTATTGTAGAATGACTGTTTTTTGTCAGTCTCAATGATTTATCAGCTTTGGTGTTGGTGGCATTCCCTCCCGCTGACGAGTGTACCGGCTTTACATCATGAGATCGGGCACCCGGTAGGCAGTCTACACTCATCCTAACTTCACTGTAAAACCTACTCAACCTTGACTCCGAATTTACTTCAAGGGCACCAAAAAGAGTCACCTCCCAGCTGATATCAGCGCTATCCATGGAAATTTCGCAATGCAACTGTGGTTGGTAAGCATCCAACTCATGGTGATAATCTACTTGACAGGCCCTGCCCTCGGGCACACCGCTGTTGTTTCGAACACCAGCCCAGCCAATCATCTGACCTTGGTGAAATCAGCATCTTGCCAGTTGCCACTCCATAGATGAACCTACCTCGTCGAGAAAGCTACCCACGCTTTGTCGCGGCGCTGCCAATTTCCGCAGCCCTGGTGAGGGGCATTAGTGGGGTAGCCGCTGATTAATCGTCGAAAGCTTTGAAAGCTTTGCACAATCACAGCATCTGATTGGTCAGTCTCCGTAACTTGGATTCACTGTTTCAAACAGGCTTAGCTTGAGCTCTTAGCCGCCCTAAAATATTTCCATATTAGGTTTGGTGGACGCTGCCTTAGTTCTTTTCAGTTGAGGTATCTACTGTATGTACTCTGCAAGGCAGTGAGCTGATCGTTGCATAACAGTAAGAACTGGGTATAATCGCGAAACTAGTAGTATATATACAAAATTCACAGTCTATGTATAACAGAAAGCAACAGCTCAAACCCCCGGAAGCTCAAGAAGACCACAGTATCTTCCCATACGCATCCTCCACCTCCTTCGCAATCTCCAACAGCGTCACAATAATAATCTGATGCGTAACATTAGGAAGCTTATCCCGCTGCAGCCCGATCCACTCGAGCGGCGGCGTGGCCTCGCCCATATCACGCAGCTGTGGCGTCTCAATAACCGGCGGCTCCATCGGCAGGTAGTTATACTTGGACTGCGGCACATTGACGACGGCCGTGATCTTCTCCTGCTGGTCGCTCTTGTCCCCGCCACCTTCTGCATTCAAGCCGCCGGTAATGCGAACAGCCGAGGGCGGGAGAGGTTTGCCGAGTCGTGAAGCCAGGGCGCGGGAGTGCGCGTCCCACATGTCCCGGATAAAGCTGATACGGGAGTAGTTCCAGCCGACGTCGACTTTGCCTTCGAAGCTGCTGCGGAAGAGGTATTCAATTTGGTTGGATCCGGGACCTTGCCATGTTTCCATGCCTGCCACGACGCGGGGAACCTTGAGGATTGTTCCGCCGCGGGTTTCTATCACGCGGGTGGCAGTCTCGTTGACGAGAAGCTTCTCGATTGCGACCGGGTCAGACCGGACAATTGGAGAGAGGGCAACACGCAGTTGTCCGAGAGTGAGGCCCAGAGCGCTGTGAATTTTGCCTTTGTCCAGTGATACATCGAAGCGAGCTTGGGCCTCGCGGGCTTCCAGCTTGAAGACATTGCTATCGAAAAAGGTGCTGGGGAAGACTCCGATATTGACTGTGTGGATCGTCACCACCACTCCGGTTTGCAGAGAGATTGGCGCAACTCCCGGTTTGTCCTCCACTTGCTTTGGCGTTTTCTGGGACGGCATTTCTGTTCGATCGGAGAAGACAGAGCCTTTCCGGCGCAGGTACCTCTCAATCTCCCTTAATGACGCTTCGTATGTCGATTGTTTGTCTTGCATGAGTCTCTGCCACGCCTGGTATAATGCAAGGGACTGTGACGCAGTCAATGTGGTTATGAACACTTGTACCTGCCCTCCGTCCAGAATACTAAACAGTCGCTCGTTTGATTCATCAGAAGATCCTCCGACATTGTACATCAGGAAGTCAAAGGATGCTATGTGCGCAATAAGAAAAGGCTGGTAGTCAAACGAGACCTTAACCTGAAGTTGACCAAACGAGATCGAAGCCTGGATCAAAGGCGTCTTGACCTCGGCAGTATCATCTGGCCAATTGATAGAAGTGCGCACCCTTATCGTCTGGAATTCGGCCAAGCCACTCAACCTGCCCTTGCTTTCGATCCCAACAGATTTGAGGCCGATACAAAGGATCTGTTCGCGGACGGAGGTCTTGCTAGATGATAGCCATAAGTCATCAATCGCAAACTGCGCTTTACCCAACGTTGATCCCATATCCAGCTGAATTGCCACTTTCTCGATTGAGATGGTCGTGTTCCATGGAAAGGCTGGTGCCGAGGCCACCTGCTGGTAGCGTTGCACAATGTAGGCCTGGGTTTCTGTCGGCTGTGCCTCGAAGTTTGCACTCGATTCCAGAGCCTCATTTGCTGGTACCCAAATCTCACGGAAAAGTAAGAGATCCTGGACTTGTCTCACATTGAGCATAACTTGCATTGGGCTCACACGTAACGCAGCCGAGATGCCTTTTGATTTGCCCAGGTGCCTGCTGTTCATCAAGGACATGACTATCGAATTCACCTCGAAGCTTGCAGTTGACTCGTTGGAGTATACGTGTTTCACAGACGCTCCAAAGTCATTGAACACGACTGAAAGCGCTAAGAACCGTTCGTCGTCATCAGACTGGACAGTATTGACTGCGACGTAGACACTCTCAAACCCCGCGGTAGCTGCGACTCGAGCGATAGGTTGACAGCTCAAGCTAAACTCTTGCTTGCAGATCAAGAGACCAACGTTCAGCTTGCACCGGCCGAGTACTGAGGCAGGGTCCTTGCCGTCAAGGGGCGCCTCCTGCATTAGTCTCTGCGAATGCATCATCATTGTATTGGATGGTCTCCTAGGTTTCGTTTGCTCGCCCATGACTTCTTTTACTGTGGCCGACATCTGTCTCATCAAGGGCACAATACTTGGATATAAGACATTGCTGGACGCATCTATCTTCAGCTCTGCATTGAGTGTAGAGTCTTCGGTGGCGCTGTCCTCGAACTGGACTTTCAGCGCAACACCCGGCGCCCGCAATGCTGCGGTGGCTGTGGCATCATCTCGGGCAAACTTGCTGTATTTCGACTCTGCTGCTCTAGGTCCTTGAAGGGTAGGGGCAAGATGCGTTTGTTGGTCGTTGTTCTGTCTTCCTTGTAGGGTAACAATAGCACCAGCAAAATCAACGTCAATTAGCACCGAGCGTAGGCGTTTATTCCCAAACAAAGAACGCTGTTTCGTGTTTGTGTTGCCGTCAGATGGTTTTGACACAACGATAGAGTTTGCATCGCGGATAATCTTGATAGCAGAGGCGATTGACTTTTGTATCATGTTCCCTGGGAGGATGAAATCCGATGCACCTCGTATATCCAGTGACTTCCCCGCAGCTTGAAGAGCCACGCGAACGTCTTCAGCGGTAGAAGAGTAAGCCACGTTGAACACCAACTCCGGTAACAATGCGGAATTCAGTGCGCGTTTTCTCCTATCACCTGAAATCGGCACCATCTGGAGTTGAACGTCCTCGATCCGAAGCTTAGCAGCAGTCGTCTTTTTGTTTGACAAATCCACGCGTTTGATAGAAAATACCAAGTCATCGGGTTTGCGGTCGGGTGGCGCATTGGCATAGGTGGCCATGTTCCAGGCTATTTGGATGTTGTTGAGAGCTAGTGAAAATATGGCGCCGAAAAGGTCATCACCAGTGGTCCCGTCATTGGGCATCTGGACACTAGGAAGTTCGGGAGTTTTCGGCTTCGTTTGCGAATGAACTCGGTGTCCCAACCTCTTTAGACGTTTGACCTCATGGGAGAGATCTAAAGTCTTCATCCTCTCCTGTATATGAGCAGCCACATCAACGAGCAGCGCTGCCGCCTCCGGGAAGAGCTGAATGTCACAACTTCTACTGGTTAGATGGAAATCTTGTAAAGTCTTTCCATTTTCATCCGTGGTAGAGGTCCCTTTGATCTTAGCATCGACGGCGAAACTGCAGTACGAACGAGCACTGAAAGTACCATTCTTGCTTAGATCAAAAACTATCCGAGAGGTGTCGACTTGGAACTCGGGATATTCCGTCGGGTATCCAGCTTCCAGACCATTGCTGATACGCATGCGTACCATTCCGAGGTTAAAGCTCATGTCAGCTGAATAATTTCTGCCACTCAGTCCAGGCGCGGTTGCGTGTATCTTGGTTCCAGCCATTGTTGTTCGAGCTCTGTAGAGGAAAACTGAGTTTGACGCATCCTTTCGTTGTGATGGCTCATCAAGGTCAAGCACTTCTCGAGCATGCAGTCCCAGGTGCTCCACATTCTGTTTGAGGTCAGATACCAGGTGCGAAAGTTCCGGTCTTGTGAGGACGCCCAAGAGACTTCGCACCGCGCTGGCCTCCAGTTTTATCAGTTCAATGGTAATATCGACCTCCATTTCTGTCCGGTTGGGTAACATGTTTGCCTTCACTCGACCGTTGATTGGCGGTATACCAAGTTCCGATAGTGGCTGCCAATTATTGCCTTCGTCAGATAGGAAGGCATGATGATTCTCTTTCAAGTCAAAGTCGACTTCAAATTTTGGCTCAAGCTTGGAAATTATGGAAGCTCGCGCTACTTTTCCGTGGATAACATACTCCAAAGAGGGTAATATGCGAAAGCTCAAGCGATAGCCATCCAAGAATGCTGCAACTTGAAACGTATTGTGCGATGGCTTTCTGTCTGCAGACTTGTCGTCAAGAGATTGAGAAGCTGGCGACTTCAGACTATCGATGAGTTGGTGGAAGCATTGGATTTCGTCGTCTATAACCCGATCTGCTGTATGGGCGAGACTTAACGGATCCTCATGCATATCAAATCTTAGCTTCTGACTAGACACCGCAACCTTCCAATCGTGCTTCATCTCATCGGTCGATTTTTCCGTGGCTCGAGAACAGTAGATATGCGGCTTCGTAAACCTCCATTGCATCATAGCCTTCGAGACATTAAATAGTTCCACGGACGAAGTTCCAGAGGTTATTAGCAGGCTCGCGCTCGTGCTTTGAAGGTCAAGAGGCTTCGTGGCAATTGATCCTCTGAGGGCTTTACTGGCAAGGACCAACTTCAGGTTGATGCCGTCAACTATCAAAGCTCCTAAGTCAGTACCAAAGATGAACTGAAACTCGGTTTGCTGTGATCTTTCGCTCTCGGAAACTTCATCCGATGCCACAGAGTCCAGCGTGATGGTGGACATGGAATTGACAAGTCCCTCGACGAGGTCAAGAAGCTCCCATCTTAGCCGAAGACTGACAGAGGCACAGTAAGACTCCACGGTGACGAGAGGATTTGAGGCTTTACTCGTCCCATCTGGGAGGCTTCGTCGCGAATCGGACGTCATGACAGTGGAAAGGTCTTGAATGACGAGATCACTCTCCCTGGGCCCAGGATCGATGGAAAAGCGAAAAATCTTGACGGTGGAGGAAATGCAGGCCATTGATTTGCCTTCGGGTTTGATTTCTGATGAATCCCATATTTGCCGCATTACATAACTCTTGTCGACATGGGCCAAATCCCAGGCTCTCCATTGATCGAAGCTAGAGAGAACAACGCTCTTGGCATTAGGAAGAAGCGTAATATCATTTGAAAAGCACTTTCGTATCAGTCCATCTTGCTGCTCAACCGGGAGGCTGTTATAGACGTTCCGAATGCGGGAAAGAATTTTCCAGGAATCGTGCTGTCGCAAATGCTTGGGCGCGACTCGAAGGATGTGGGAGATACGGGTCAAGAACGCCGGGTCCGCTATACCAGAAGCTGACTGGGTGAGGTTGTATACCAGGAAACGCATTCGCTTATGACGGCGTAGCGAGATATGTCGAAAAGTCGATGTGGCAGAGTCAAGCATAGTAGTTGTACGACGGACCAGGTAGGCGAGCTGTTCAACGGACTTTGTCGAAGTGACCGTGTCGATGGCTCGAATCTGTAAGTTTGACCTTGTCATCGGCGAGGTCACAATCCAGAAATGTAGGTCTCCCAGAGAGCAGCTGACTTCGGACTTCTTTCGGTACTGATCTGTTTGACTACTTCCAACTGACAGCGAGAGACTTTCCGCTGCGGCGTATGCAGTGATGGATGTATCAATTCCCGTGAGAAGGTCGTCCTTCTGCCGTTCAACCCTTGTTCTGAATTTGGTATTCAGACGAGTCACCTCTAGCCTGTATTCATCCCGGAAGCTGGCTTCGTTGGCATCGGAAGAAGGTTCAGAGTCATTGACTAACTCGATCGAAATTATAGGGCTTCGAACATCAAAACTTGCGGCTTTTTTTGGTTTTGCTAATGCTTTCTCGGAGGCCATGATGTCCGAGATAATGTCCTTTTGCAAGGAGTCAATCATTTCAATCGGATGTCGCAGCTCCAGAGACTCGAGTAATGTTGAGAGAATAAACAGAAACCTTGGTGTACAGATCCCTCTTACTCCTTTGGGTAAATCGATTATGAAGTTTGTATGAGTTGTACCGTCATTCTCAAATGGTGAAGATTGAGAGTTAAAAATCGGGGGAGAAGGGTCTGCTTGTGGGACAACAACACTCGATGCCTGACTGGATGGGAGCTGGGACGTGTTCAATTTGATCCGATGCAGAGTAAAACCAGGGACATTAAAGGCATTTGAACGGTGCGCAGAGGCCTGTTGGGATGCTTTCCTTGCACTTCGTTGTGAGCTATACCTTGAATCATCTCCGGCCCGCCTCGAATATCCCAGATACTGACGCATCGGCGATGACATACTCCGAGTTTCGCTCAGACTGCGTGGCTCTTTCTTTGGTTTGCTTCCAGTGCTTGACTTGTCTGAAGGCAGCAGAAAACTTCTTGGTTTGCTCTTTCCTCGTGAGAAGAGATCCAACATCTCTGATTCTCGTATTAGAGGTTCAGGCATTGTCGGTATGGCAATATTTGGCGGGGGTGCTATGCCATGATCCGGATACGGTGAATCTGGTTCGACTTTGTCCCAGTCAAAGAGAAGCCAGGGCGTCCGTTGGGTTCTCTGATCATGGGCCTTGATATGATCCTGTTGGAGTCTCCGGCTTTCCGCAATGTCGCTCCGCCGTTGAGCCATCTTCAACTCTATGGAAGTTTGGAACAGAGCTAGCGGGGTCACGTCTGTCGAGTTCATGTAACCAGACTTGCCAAGGTTTGTGCGATCGACTGCGGCAATCGATAAATCTGGAACAAGCAGGGCCATGCGCTTTGAAAACCTGGCATTCGCCCAATCATTAAACCTAGTCGTTACCGTGTTGGACCGCAGAATAAGGGCGTCTTTCTCCATGAGAACGGAGATATGGATCAGAGAAAACCGAGCCCGCAAAAACGTAACATCGTGGAGAGCAATAGGGAATAGTGGTGGAAGTGCATTCTCCTCATTGTCAAAAGAGAAATCGAAGTTTTTCAAAGCACTGCCCAGGGAAGCCAAGAAATTGGGCGAACATTCGCCGATGATATTCCCAACGTCAAAGTCCCAGTTACAGACGTAGGTTGGTTCCGTAGGTGGCAAACCGAAAATGCGGTGACCATAGATTGAAGCACCATCAAGGAAGAGCTGTGTATCAGTGACTTTGGGGGTTTTACCCTCCCAATGTGATTCCAGGGCAGCTTTGAGAGGAGTAAGGGAGAATTGCATATCCATGTAGTAGTTCGTGAATCTCAAATCAATCTCCAGAGAAGGAGCAGTGAGCCTCACGTAACTGTGATCATCATACAGGGTTTCTGGTAATAGGACACATGGACTGTCGACAGTGACGTGCAATACGACATCTAGGTCGTTGGTTTTCTTGTTCGGGTTGATTCCATTGTGTGTCACAGAAGCGTCTCCAGAGTAAGCGTTCTCCTGGTATTCCTCAAGGGTCTTGAAATGCACTTCCTCGCCGAAGTAATTCTCTTTGACTGTCATGAAAGACTTGATGAGAAAACCAAACATGTACAACTTGGGGGAGATGCCATGCATATGGAGCAATAGAGTATCTGTCAGTTCAAGGGAGGTAGAAAGGAAGTAGTTATAGGAGCCGCCAATGGTCAGTGTTTCCAGATTCGCGGTGGTTTTATTCCTCAGGAACGTGTGCAGCGTGTCCCACATTGGGGCTACGAAATCAATTTCAGCATCATGAAGACTGACGTCGAAGTCCACAGCATTTTGCTCGGCGCAGTACTTGTTCAGCGGAATGACGGTGTTGGAGGTGAGCTTCTTGCCCTTGATCAGAAGCATACGATTGTCACTGAGATCAGTGGGATCGCTGACGATGTTCGAGTCATTGACATTGACGAATAGTCGGATATTGATGAAAGACATGTTCAGGTCATAGACAAACGGCACCCATGTGTAGTATTCTGAAGAAGGACCAGAGCCCCAATCTGTGATGAGATCCGTCAGGAGGAAAATGTGATCCCTTAATAAGAAGATCTCCATATCCTGGCTCTCAACGTCGAATTTCCAGGAACGGAGAGATTTCCATGAAAGTGGCACTGAAAGGTCACAGGTTATGAGCTGTTTGGGACAGGTCCATAACAGAGCGTGGTTAACACTCGAGGACATCTTCGGTTCGCGAAGGTCTAGGTCAAGCTGACTTGCGAAACCTGACCTCCCAGCCACCATAGCCATAGAATAGTTCATAGTTGAATTTCCAGCGATACGAAGTGAGAACCATCCAAAAGGACGAATATCAGGACCAATATTACCTTTCTCGCCTTCTGCAGCGCGAGCCTGCTTCCGGCGTTGTTGCTTCTTGAGCTTAGATGCACCTCGTACTGCATCGCCACGGCCTTTCCACTGCCAGTCTTTGGACTGCTCTCGCGTGGGGATACGAAGGACTGTCTCTTTATCGAACTCGACTCTGAACCTGAATGTGGAGCTTTGTCTTGGTTGTCCTGGGCGCAGAGGCTCGGCAGGCCGGGAATTCCGATAAGCATTAGGAAAGAAGATGTTTTGGAGTCCGACACGTTCTCTGTCAGCCCAGGGCCCATAGTTGATCATTCCACCATCAATTTTCACATCAATACCCCATTCTGGTGGAGCCGAGCCGTTAATGTCCGAGTGCTTCTCGGACGGAATCCCCTCCTCAACTGATTGTGCCCTGACAGTCCCAGGTATATCCCAAGAGTATATGACAGTCATGCTGGGGCTATCCAAAATTGTAGAAAATCTGCCGTACTCTATGGCGTCCCATTCAGAGTGATCATCTTGGCTGCCTTGGTCCAAGTAACGGGAAAGGCCGACCCAGCGCGAGTCGCGGTTGGCGTCAACTGGATTTCTTGCATTTGTGCCAGCACGCTTGTCGGATACGTGGAATGATTCAACTGAAGTCTGAAAGTATGGTATAAGGTCACGAACGCTGTGCCAGACCCTGCGCTTCTGAAACTGATAATTAAAAATAGTGTCTCGTTTTCTGCCCGTTCCAAGATTCTCGTCCCGCGTTGTATTTAGTCCTTTCGCGGCATCCAGTTGGCTTTGTTTGTAATCTGGGTTGGGTCGCATTTGCATGACGGGGTGATTGAATTTTAAACTGAACACTTGCCGATATAGGTCCAGTGAGCTTGCAGCAGCGCAGGCCTCGATTAGACCAGTTGCGGAGTCAAAGGTCGTAGTTAAAACAGATCTTGTATATTCGTTGCCCATGACTATAGCACCCTTGTCACACTCAAGTTTCAACGGCAGAAGCTGGAGCAGACTGGACAAGTTGTCTCCCTCCTGGGCAGCAGCATTATCCTTCCCGGTCGTTTCATTATGAACAGGCCCGTCGCCAGCGACAGGCGCCTGTCCAAACGTAGATCCATTGGTGAAGGATGCGGCGTGCTGAGGACCCTTCAAACTCGCATCATCAGATGCGCTTCCAAAGTCGGGTGGTTGGTTCAAAGCTGTTGGCTTGAATCCGGCGAGGATACTGTCATATGCAGGAGTCCGATTATAGATAAACCACTCCAATCCATAGAGCTTGGCCGTGATTCGACAGGGCAAGGTAGCGGGGCAGTCAACCCCTCCTTCGTCGCCGATGCTATCGCTCCTGCTACCGGCATCTTCGGCTTCCCCTGGAGACCCGGCGCGTTTCGTGCCAGAGCCAAGCTGCGAGATATCTGTACGCCTCACTGCATGTTTCCAAAAGTTCCAGGTTATAAACCCTCCATGAATGAATATTGTCTCGTTCACGCCGTGGTATCGGATTCCCTTGAAGAAGATTCTCCCTCCAAGCAAGGAGAATTGAAGCGCATTTATATCGACATAGGCTCGGTAGTAATGCCATGTGTAGGCTCGTATTCCGTACGATAACAAAGTCGCGAAAAGGCGGTTGAAATAGAGCAAGAAGAAAAGCACACTAGGCAACGTTCGCGTCAGCCAATGCTCCTAGATGAGAAGACTGATCCACTTACAGAATACAAGAGACAACAATCTGGAGAAGGAAGAACCTGGGAGGGTGTCAGCAAAGGCGCACTCGACACCGCGAAGCCCTTACCAATTGAAACTTGGGTCTGGGGTCAAGGCCAAAGTCGTGAATGATGAACCGGCCATTTCGCGATACTGGGGCAGTTGCTGATAGCCTCCAACATGGCGGCTAAGATCAGACTGCTTTCCCAAGGACGACAACAAGCAAGCCAAAAATAAATGAATCCAACGATGATAACATCCTAAACTCCAAGCATGACATCGACGAGCAATGAAGAAGGTCCGAAGGCGGTGGAGAAGCCGTTCGGGGAAGCTCCCAGACGCGGCGTCACATCAAGCTCCATAACTCCTGCAGCTTGCTCGGTGCTCACGGCCCAGCTGTCAATCTTATCATCCCTCGGCTGTGAATTTGATTCAGATCACCCACCTGCGAATACTGGAGGGTGTGTTCTCTTCTCTCCAAAGCTCGTCTCTTCCTCGCCATGCTTTGATCCAGCTGTGGGTAGCGCACGCGGTCGAGTACCGCGAGAGTCATTGCGACAATGGTGACAGCTTCATCCTCTGGTGGTACTGGCTCTAGCTTAGCTCGGGCTGCAGTGATAGTCGCCGGTGTCTCTTCTCTAGTTGCTACATTGCTCTCTTTTGTGTAAGAATGCAGCATCTCTCCTCCTTCGCAGATCTATACTAACAGCGTGTCTCCGCACTAGGTCCATATGGCTTCAGACGTACGGCTGCGACCTATAAGCTCCCACCTCGTGCGCTGATTTATATATTTCAGGAAAAACTACCGCAAACCGCTCCTTCAACGATATGTCGTTCGCATCCTTTTGATGTCAGTGTCGGATTCCGCGTGACTGCTGCCTGTGCTCCGCTTATTCTAACAGGGTCCCAATATACGCGATATCTTCCTGGACCAGTATCATATCATTGAAGGCGTCCCTATGGCTGGCACCTATTCGCGATGTATATGAGGTATTTCCAATTACTGGACACCGGTAGCTTATACACTAACGGGCTGGGTTCCTAGGCTTTTACGATCTACACATTCTTCCAACTCCTCATCAATTTCCTAGGCGGCGAAAGGGCTGTGATCATCATGATGCATGGTCGTCAGCCAGTTCAACATGCCTGGCCACTTAATCATTGCCTGCCCAAGGTTGATATATCCGATCCGCACACCTTTCTTGCCGTGAAGCGTGGCATCCTGCAATATACATGGCTCAAGCCCATTCTCGCCATCGTTTCCATCGTCATGAAAGCTACCGATACCTACAAGGAGGGATACCTGGGGTTGTCGTCTGGCTACCTCTGGACTGGCATTCTGTACAATATTAGCGTTACCATCAGTCTTTATTCTCTGGCGTTGTTTTGGGTTTGCCTTCATCACGACCTAGCGCCTTTTCGGCCGGTCCCCAAGTTTCTTTGTGTCAAGCTAATTATCTTTGCCTCATACTGGCAAGGGTTCTTTCTCTCAATTCTCCAGTGGTTGGGAGCTTTACCGAACGGCACGGGAGACTATACTCCGGACAACCTCGCAGCTGCTATTCAAGACAGCTTGACCTGCTTTGAAATGCCCATATTCGCAGTGGCCCATTGGTATGCATTTTCTTGGCACGACTATGCCGATTCGACCATCTCCGCGGCTCGCCTGCCAGTCAAGTATGCTCTGCGTGATGCTTTCGGGGCAAGAGATCTGGTCGAGGACACCAAGATAACCTTGCGCGGCGAGAACTACGGGTATAGGCTTTTTGATTCGGGCGACCACATCATGGCACATGCTGAGTCGAACTCAAGAGTGAGGCGAGTTATGCACGGCATGCGATATGAGCGTGGTGGAAAAGCAAAATACTGGATTCCCAGGCCGGGGGAAATCAATAGCCGGACTCCCTTGCTGGCCGGGTCCGAAGGCAGCAGTAGCAGCAATCGACGCAGCAGCACTCTTGACCGATATCGTTCGCACAGTGCGTCGGGAGAGGCTGCCTTGGATGATGACGACGAAAGACTGTTCACCCAAGCCCGAGAATTAGAATTCGGGGACTTTAATGTAAGTTGGCTCGTCAACACAAGTCAAAGTGACGTCTCAGGCTAACCTGCCTTAGTATCCGGTAATCACTGCCAACATAGTCCCGAGAGACCAACAACTAGCCAGATCAGCTCCCCATTCTTCTACCCAGCAACCACAGCTGGTGAAGAAAGCGAAGAAGAGCAGAAAAATCAGCGCATCGGGTGATGGCCCTAGAGCCGGTGAAGGCCGTTCTTCGAAGTCTTCAAGGCGAGAGCATCGTGTCAAACCAGAACCTCAGCGTGCGGACTCGGCAAAGTCACAAGGTTCACACCGCAGCCAGTTGGTCGATCTGGTGGTGGAAGACCGGGAGGCGGAGAACGAAGAGCGCGAGCACATCCAACGAACGTTTGGATCGGTTGCAGTCGAACCGGAACACAAATACTTCCAGTACGTAGTGCACTCGTTTGACATACCAACATGGTACGACGTTGCTGACTTGCCCTGCAGGAGGCCATCCGGTGATCCAGTTGATGAACTGCCCACCACCATCAATGCAGATGAAAACACTCAAACCACGACCGAGCAAACAAAGCTGCTGGAACCTGATGCTGAAGATATCAGTCCGAAAACACATACCTGGGACTATGGAGACCTGGAAGATGACAATGTCTGGGGCCGGTAGTGCAGTGGATATAGTGCATCGTAATGCACATGGATGAGCATGATAAATACTTCTTTCCTCTTCACTCTTTTGTTTATACATATTCTGGGTCATTTTGCAATTGTATTTAAAGCGCTCTGTCATATGTATTGTTCGGATCAGGTGATCATAAACATGAGGAGGTCTGACATCCTTTACCCCTCCTTTCCTCTTCTCATTCACTCCATCTCACTCTACTCCGTACAATCCGAGTAGTTTCTCCCCTCATGTCTATCAACTCTGCACAAAGAAATCTTATGGACACTAGTTCCTTGCCTGCAGAAAAGCGAGGCCCGTTTAGCCAACGATCAGCATCCCGCAGGGTCCGTTATCCTACTTGAGCGGCCCAAGCAATAGAATCCCACCGTTACGCGCCCGCCACGATGCACCGTCCACTCAGCTCCAAGTGATCTGGCAGACATCTGGTCAAGCCAATGTGACGTCTCCACCAAAGACCAACAAATGAGACGTGCATTCTGCACAAAGACGGGTCGATAGTTCGACACGTTGGCTGGGGAGGGCTGCTATGCTGCACGATGACTGGTCTGCGGCAGGGTTCTAGCTGGATGGCCTCTGCTCATGGCCTTATCAGAACAAGAGGGTGCCTGAGATGGTTCGATGGGTGCCCACGTTGCATAACGCTGGCCAGACTCATTCTCTGACTGTTGTTCAACTGGATGAAGCAAGGCCTTGATTGATGGTTCGCCGGCCTCGCCCTGGTTCATTTCGTTTTGATTATATCTTGTTTCTGCTGCCGCCAGCTCTTGCGTATCTGACTACTGCAAGTCCTCCTTCTGGCGACTGCGCAGGTTGACTCCTCGCTCGTCTTTCATTCTGATCGCGATTTCTTTCCATTATATTCTAATTCTTTGCTCTCTGTTTTCTGTCGTTATTTTTCGTTCTCCAGGTCCCCGGCAATTCTCCACCTCTGGGAATGGACCGCTATCTCTAAGCTCTGATAGCGATGCAGAGGGCAATTGAGGAAGCAGGATCCGTATTCACTGGTTGGATCTCATCCTGCTTGTCCTGCCTCGATTCAAGTGGCAATGATGAGCGCGCCCGTCATCAGCAAGCCCCGAAGGATAGAGGTATGCGAGCATAACCATCCACCACGGCGCTTATTCACTGACTCCGCCCCCTCCATAGGTGCTGAACGAGAGATGCAAATATGTCATTCTCAACCTCACCTCGTTCCACCCATGAAACTGGTTGTCTACGACGATCTACCTAGCCCAGGTCCACCACGAGCTTCATCATTCCCTACCTGGATGCTGGAAGAGGGCAGGAACCTCGCCTCGCGAGCCTCTAGCCGGGCAAGCATGTCGTTCAAACGCAAGTCAACTGCTCCAGTAAGAATCAGCGCACCGACAGACTTCAGACGGGTGACGACTCTACCTCCGATCTCAACGGCTTCAACGGGGTACCGTCCTTTGGAGCTGAGCATCCATAGCCCAGTAAACCGGTTGCCTGAACTCCCCCGCTTCAGCGACTTTGGGGTTGACGAGGGGCAGGCACAGCAGGCACCGATTGCTCGGCCACCGAGAGCCCTGTCAACCATGACCGACTATTCATATCCAATCCGTCGCCACACCCACCGGCCTTCGTCCTCTTTCAATCTGCCTCGCAAGCCCGTGGGGTCTGGGTCTCGTCGGTCGTCTCTTGCAACCCTAGATCTACTCACGGAAAGACAAGTACAAGTCCCCTTCGCTCATCCTTTGATTCCGCACTTTTCTGTTCGCTCCTCCACTGCCTCGGTAGCCACTGGCCTGGCTACCACGGTATATACCTCCCCGCGGCCCTGGCCGAATTCACTCGTGGCCAGTCCACCTCTTTCGAACAACTTCCCCCGCCGAGCGTCACACGATGTCACGACATCAACCACAAACATAAACAACAACCACAAACCGCAGACACCACAAGACAAGTCCTTACCACCAGTTCCCGCCCAGTCCGGCTACGAATCCCCCTCAACCCCCGTAGCCACCACGGGCCCCGCCGAACCATTCGCCAGCGCCGACCACCCTCCATCCCGGTCAAGCCGTGTAACGCAATGGCTTCTCCAACAAAGCAACACGCCAAAGACCCCTGCAAGCACGAGACCCTCGACCCCGCGCAAGCGAAGCCTAAGCATCAGCCTAAGCGACAAACTTTCTATGCGCATCCGATCCCGCACTCTTAGCGGGTCGACCCTCGCGCCGTCGATCAGCTCTCCTCCACCTGGCTGTGGCTCTAGTGGCTCCAAAACCGCGGACACGTCGACATCTACACCTCCAACAACGATCGCAACGATGACAACAGCAACGGCACGAACATCAACACTCGACTCTCGGCTAGCATTGGAGAAGGACCTTGAAGCGTCGTACTCTTACCCTTACCCTATTTACCCATTCGCTCCTCGACAGACTCAATCAAGTATCCTATCCGACGAGCACGTTCACTCTCACCCGACTATCCATGAAGCGCAGCAGCAATATAGCCCTAACCCTAATCATGCTTTCGACTACCCTAACTACGCCTACGACCACCACCGCCACTCCGCTATCGGCGTGGCTTTTTGATCTATCATCTCGTCGTCCTTTGACAGCATGATTGTTCCGTTTGGTTTGGCTTGGTTTTTCGAGTTCCATTGTCTAGTATCCAGTACCGTCATACCCCCATCCCGTTCGTCGTGTTTGTTGTTATTGTTATATATAGGTAATATGTGTTTCACTCATCCGTTTAACCCACCAAGTCTATCTATCAAGCCATAGTGCCTTGTACCTCTAGCTTTACTACGTATACTCAATTCATCACAACCGACACAAAAGTCCCTAGGTTTCATGTCCGCATTGATTCGAGTACAAGTACCAGGTACTAGACTGGGCTCAACTGTCCACCAGTACCTTACCTTACTCCCCACGCTCTTTCCATATCAAGCGATGACCGCCCGGAGAACAGAAGCCCGGCTCGCATCATCCATGTAGGGACGCTATTGCCATGGGCAAGGACATACCTCCCTTTCCTACATTGAGGCCGCGTCTACCCTGTGCGGAAATGGATGGATGTTATACTACACTGACTGTCTGGAAGCCCGCGTTGAGCTAGAGTTCGCCGTTGAGGCATCGGTATGTACCAGTACTACTCACGTACCGTTCATTGTAATAGTATTGAACTACATCCACGACCATATCTATTTCGTATCTTCAACCTCGGAATCTGACAAGAACTCTGGGATTTCTACGTAGTCACACCATCTAGGCTAGCCCCAGAGCTAAATGAGATCGGACACCAAGGCATGCCAAATCAATATAAAGTCCTAACCAAGCTCCTTTTCTTTACTTCATCTTCTTTGCTCTCGTACCCCTTGTCCTGGTTCTCCTTGCTATCATCTTCATTGCCCACGTTCTCATTGTTATTCTCCTTCTCGCTCTCGTTCACATCGTGTTTGTTCATCTTGCATTCTTTCCGTTTCTTCTGCCTCTCCCACGCCGGCATGGCCCACTTCACCATATACTCCGATTCCAGGAGCTGCTTTGCTGTCGGTCTTTCTTTCGGTTCAAATGCCAGCATACTCTGGAGCATATTCTCTAACGCTTGCATTTCACCCCCAGCAACGTCTCATTCGCACGTCTCGGGCGCCTCACCCCGGCCCATATCCCACATTCTCTGATGGAGACGCCTAAATACAGGCGTGGCAATGCGATGGTAGTCGCTGATCCATGATCCATCTGGATTAAAGAACTGAGGACGGTTTTCCCACGAGATCCACCATCTTGCCGGCAGTTGCCCTAGGGTGCTGATCATCTCGCTAATTATGTCATCTGGGTTCCAAGAAAAGGTCTCAAAAACAGGACGTTCGCCGAGGATTTCGTAGAGGACGACGCCTAGGGTCCAGACGTCCGCTGCGGTGGGTATCGTGATTGGCTCCTGGAAGAAGCCCTCGGGTAGAGAATACAAGGCTGGCGTACGGAGTGTCGGAAAAGGTGTTTGTGAGGCAATGAAAGATGTGCCATAGTCCGTGATGACGATCTCTGGGTCTGTCATGCGGTTTGCAGGCATCTTCCATACCGGAGGCAAAATGGCATGTGGTGGTGCGTTGGGCGTGTTTGGCTTCCCATCAACCGCGTGATAGGAGCTTCATAAGGTTTGCCGTAGCGCTCGTATAACTCAGATGTGCTAAGCTTGTCAAAGTTCGGGACTCGCAGGAGAAAGTTGCGGAGATAAAGATATGTCTCAGACTAGCATGTTGAGCGAGTAACTTCAATATAGAAAATGGGCCTCTGCTCAACATACCTCCATGACACACATTGTTGGCATGCAAATAGGACAGCCCCATAATGAGCTGTGCAGCTACGGACCTTGCAGCGTCCCGTGGAAACATAAAGTTCGAGCTGGTCTCCTTGGAACCAGCTATACTCGTACCAGCAGGCTCCGTAACCAAGCACCGATGATGCCCGTTCGGGCCATCAATGAAGAACTCATCGAGCAGAGGTGGAATGATCTGCCTGCCAACAGCATTCGAATCCCCTTTCGTTAGAAGGTAGAGGATTTCACTCTCACGGCTCAGCCGCGAAGCTTGCGCGATCAAAATCTTCAGAGACACATAACGCGAAAGCTTACTGTCTCAAGCTAGCCAGATGGTTGAATAACCACCGTATCCAAGCTTGTGGACTAACTCGTAGCGACCATTGCAGAAGGCGTCTCCGATGATAGTGGGTTGAAAGCCGCCGGGCGTATACCCTTCCAACTCCTCCACGTCTGACTGGGGGTGGTATGTCCCTTCAGGCACCGTGTGAACCATAGTAGTAATGCGCCGCAACCGACTCTGTGGCTGCGAAGTAGATTGGTTTCGCGTTGAAGAGGGCCTGGCGGGAAGCGCGTGCCAGGTGCAGTGCTGAGATACGGCAACGCGAGAAAGTAATGAATTCGGCGTGCAACTAACCGGGGCGGGTCTCCAGCCAACACCCATGGCTGGCGTTTGTTCAAGTATAGGGAAGGGAACAAGGTAGATACAGTAGGCGCCTGATGGGGCGGTGAAAGCAAGCGCTCTCCGGAGTCAACCTATCAAGAGCAACAATAGGCTGGTGTTAGTCAGTAGCCGCCGGCAGGGGTTCATAAAGGAGCCTTGAGTCTACAAATCGCCTATCATAGTTTCGGAAATTGACGCCTTGATAGATTTAGACTGGAAACCCGGCGGCTGTTCTCATCCAGTCGTGCTCATCTGGCGGATCATCTAGATCAACTTGAGACTTGAACGCTTCATCGACCCGTTGCTTGCTCCGGAGGACTGGCTGCGAGGATCAGAATCAAAGGGACGCCTAGTGTTTACGCGTCTTGAAGGCAGCGCCTATGCAAGATGAATCACATTAATTATCGATTCGACCATGTCCAAATCTTGAAGGCATTAATATCAAGAGACTGACTGGCGATTAAGGCAACACTGCCCTCAAGCTGAGGCTTGTTAGGCATGATATAAATATGGGTGTCGAACACCGGGTACAAGGGAACAGCAACTATTTCTCTTTTCTCTTTCTACTTCTCCTTGCAGTCTCAGTCTTCAAACATAAACCACCTGTCTCTTGATCTCCAATACCAAAGCACAACTTTCTCAACATGTCAACTGCCGTGAGCCAACAGGTGATTGAGTATACCTGGAAGATTGCTCGTCCCAAGAAGAACTGACCAAGGTAAAGGCTTACTGCTAATCCTCGAACCCCTAGTTCCTACATCCACCCTACGACCAGAGCGAAGGGCGTCTATGTCGTAGACCAACCACACATCACGGTTTCTGTGAAAAGTCCCCAGACGATCCAAGCGGGACAGCATCAGACAAGCCATGGATACACGACACACATCAATTTTTTTACGTGGTCAGGGTTTCGCCCAATAATTCCATCATTAGTGGTGCTGCCACTGCGGCGTGGCCGGCCTCGGTGGAAACAACGAAGCCCAAGGAATCCTACGCGAGAGAGCCGGCTCTCTTGGGACCAAAGAGCGAGTTCATCACCTGGCCTTCTGCGGAGACTGGGGAATGAAAGGAATGAATTGAAGGTCTGACTTAGTGTCTGGGGGACGAAGGCCAACAGTTGAAAGGGAGAAAAGAAACCACTCAAGCACTCGTTTTTTCGTTTCGTTTTCGTTTTCGATGCAAGCTACCGGGCACTTTTCATGTCAATACCAGGTAACAGATTCTTCAGCTGCCCTAGGCAGTAGTAGTAGACATGAATCAATACCGTCCTTCGCGCCTTGAGTAACAATCCGTAGTACCTCGGGTATCCACGGAAGAAACTGCGTATACCTCCTCGTGTCGCGAGTCAACGTGGGGCCGAGAAATTGTAGAACACTAGGACTAGGACAGCAGGGTCCCTTAGGTATAGTACCCACCTGAGATGTGCTACGTAGTGTAGAAGCAAGCCCAAAGACGTCTGTGACTCTCCATTCACCTCATTCTAACTAGACTACTTACTTGGTACTCGTACTCAGAGGTATATAAGAAACTGAACAGACTCAATCCAAAAACACAGGATAACAGCAGCAGATACATTGGGGTACTAGAACTCCTCGCGCAGAATGAGAGGAGAATGAAGAGAGAACACCAAGTCGAGTGAGATAAGAAGAGGCAAAACTGGACTGCGTACAACTAGAGAACACCCTCGTACACCATCATGTCACTTGGTATCATTTCTGTAGGCAAGCAAAGCAATGGCACTGACTGACAATGGAAAGTCTTTGCACAGCACAGCGACGCGACTCCTGACATATTTACCACACGGCTGCAGATTGTGACAAATCAGTAGTCAGACAACGACGAGAACAAGACATGGAAGTGCCATGGAACAAGGTCACTCCAAGCCTCACTCTTCTTTCCATCTTTCATCGAGTGCATGCTCTCCGTGGTATCTGGTATCTGGTATCAAAAACGAACACAAAAATCCGAAACAAGAATCGCTCGTAACAATATGTAAAGCACAAAAATTGAAACTGAAATTTCTTGGGGTATACTGCTGCAAATTGACATTGTTCTTAACGCGGTGGCCCAATAGGAGCCGGGTATCCAGAAGTAGAATTGGAAGTGCTAGGACGACCACTATCAAAAGACGCCCGGAGGTCATGCTTAGGCGTCATGTCCCCCGGCGCGGTACCGAATGGAAATTTCGTGTCAAAGCGTGCGGGCCAGCCATTGCTGCTGCTGTGGCTGTGAGAGCTTCCCAGGGCCGGCAGGTCGTCCTCGGGAAGGTTCACGCCGGAATCGTTCCACGGGTTGCGGTAGCCGCTGTCCCGGGACTCCATCGAAACCAGCGACGCCTTCGAGGCGTTGCTAGAGGCGTGCTTGAAGAATGAAGCGGGTGAAGCGGAATGGTTCTTGCGGCCGATGAACGAGGAGAACGAGGAAATGCTGCCGGGCTTCCTGAGACGCTCGAAAATGGATCCACGTTCACTGGTGTCATCGGTGAAGCTAGGCCGAGTAGGCGAGTCCGTCGCGATTGGAGTAGGAGCATGCTGCAACAGCTTTGAGTCAAAGAACGGCAAAGACTCTTCGAATGAGTCGGACTTGGGTCGCGGAATGGCGCCCTTGACCGTAGTGGCGTCGAGACCATGGGCGACCAATCGAGAGATCAAGAAGTCAATTGCATCCTTCAGTCCACCAGCATTGTTGCGTGTGTAGCCAAGAACAACGCGGTCATCAGGAGCGACCGTGGGCGACTCAGTGCCGTACTCCGTGCCATTCTCCGTGCCATTCTCCATGGGAGGTTCTTCAGAGACATCCACATTGGTGTCAACCTCGTACTGATCCTTGAGCTTGGCGCAAACATCTTCGCGGAACTCCGCTCCTTTGAAGAACTCTCGTAATTCGGGAGAGCTCTGGAAGAGAAGCTCATGGCTTTCGGGCACCATTCCCTGCGTCGTGTTAGTGAGATCCATGAAAAGGAATACCTGAAAACATACCAGCAAGGCATCAACGGCCTGCGGAACCTGGTATTCAGGACCGGAAATGGTAACCACATCGCTCGCAAGCTCCGTGCTAGGGAATTCAATCTTGCAGTTCCACTTCTTCTCGAGCTCGTCGATTTCCGTCATGCGTGCGAGCAGCTCACGGTGATACAACCTGTTGATCACAACGCGCTCAGAAACATACTCGGCATCCTGAGAACGTCAGTAAAGCTGGTAAAATGTGAGAATATAGGGAAACATACCACTTTCTCGACCATGTCCATGATTTCTTGCTTGACCAGGTCCAGACTCTGGGCGTTCCGTGCAGGCGTGCGGCAAATGACGTTATCGACCTTGATATCATCGTCGTCTTTACCCATACCACCGCGATCCATCGCATTAGAGAACTTGACGAAGACAGAGTACTTTTTCATGATACGCTGAATGTGCTGGCCACCAATGCCAATGATGCGCTTGTGATACTGATCAGGCACATGGAAGGAAATGGAAGCCGGCATTTCTTGCTCGACAAGATCAAGACCGCTCTTAGTGGACTCAAACTGGTTCCCACAAACGTCGATGTAGAAATTGTACTCGTTGAAGCCGTCGAAGATAATCTGCACGTTGCTTTGGCCCATGATCTTGTTTATCTTGCCGTTCTTCTTGCCACTAACGAACTCCTTGTGCTCGTTCGCCAACTCGATCTTGACACGCATCTGGTACTGGCTGCGCTGAACGAAGGGGATCTGGTTGACGACCATCATGGCGGCTTTGACAGCATCGTCAGATCCATTGATGGTGAAGTTAAGATTGTCAAAGCTGACTTCAGCGCCCGAGTTGGTGCAAATATCAGAAAGCATTGTTCGCACTTCGGCATGAGACGGAGTCCGAGCTGCTCCTGGAGTCGGGTCAGGCACGAGAATCCACCACGAGGCACTGTAGAATTGGCCAGCCAATGCCATGATTTCCCTGACAGTACGCTCAACATGCAGCACATCGGTCCCTTGAACGCGAACGAGACCCCGTTGGCTACCCAGTTGCGGGAAAAGCACATAGGAGCCATTCATCTCCATGACCTTCCGAACCTTGTCCAAGCGATCAAGCAAAATATTGTCGATCTTGTTTGAGTTGACCATGACATCCTTGACATAGACTTTCACGCCCATAACCAACTCATGCAGCTTCTGCTTCGCCCGGGCAATTTGTTCTTGAGTCTCCCCGGTAATGTAGACTTCGTCCTCGCTACGGCGGTGAGCATTTGGTGGCACGTAACCAAAGATACGCGGGAACGGCGGTGGGAAGTAGATGGCTGTGCCGGTAGCTGCTTCAATGAGCTTGATGTTTTTGCGAGTACGACCGCAAACCAAGGTGTGAGTGGTAAGGTCGAGCTTGACGGCATCCACGTGACGTTTGAGCTTTTCGCGATCAGCAATCGTAAGCGGGAAGAAAAGGAGCAGAAAAAAACTCACGATTTGGTCAATCATGATAAGGACTCTAGTCTTAGCATGTTCCGTACTCTCCATATCACCATAGATGCAAACCCGGAAGCGCTGATCCAGTCCATTGTCGCTGGCGTAACCATAAGACGAGACAATGGCACTGTCGGTATCACGAAGTTTGGGAGTGAGCAAGAAGATATCCGTGCCAGTGTACTTGGCCAGGGTGTCCAAATGCTCCAGAACCGGTGGCCGGACTTCCTTGGTTTGGTTATCCGTGATGAGATGGGTATCAACGTCAACGGTCGCACATCGCTGCAGTGATGAGAACGTTAGTGAGACGCGAACGAAAAGCCGACGAACCGTAAGCCGCCAAATAAAATACCCGCAATTGCACATACCAGTAAGATGGGCGTCTCATTCAGAATCTTGGCTCGCATTTTTCGCACAATCTCGCCCTCGCCGGTGATACAAACATTGGTAGCCAATCCATAAGGTCGGCGTTGTAGGGATGGCACAGGCTTGGGCTCCGAAGAGCAGATGAGTGCCTCGGCCCTCCCATTGCTGCTTTCCGTAATTTGGCGACACAGTGCCCGTAGAGATTCAACATGGCTGGTATGAACAGGCAGCTGGTGAATGGGGGTGCCTTCGGGAGTGCCCTCGGGAAATGACCAGCGCTGAAGAGCATTGGGACTTGCGTGGAGCACGTCGTCCGTATCCGGGCCGGCAAGGGCGGAAGAGAACGGGACGTTGAAGGAGAGATTCACGGTCGGGTCGATACCGGTCGGCGGAGTCATCGGAGGTGCGCCATGGGGTCGTCGAAGCGAGTGCGAAGCCATCTCGGCGTGAGGGCGCGACATGCCAAAGGTCGGCGTCATTCGCTCCCAACCATGACGGGCCTGGCCCGTAAAGTTGGAGATCTTGTGCATAACTGGAGCAGAGGATTGAATCTCTAACCCCTTGAACGAATCGAGGGGAAAGAGACGATTGGAGTCAGGCGGGAGAATACGGCGGGAGTCGAAGCGGGAGAGTGAGGAAGGTAAGGAAGAGAGGGAACAGGAGGAAAGGCAATACCCCTAGAATTTGAGGGCGCGGCTCTCAAGAGGGATGAAGAAGGAGGAGGAATGGGCGCGCAGGAGGAGTGGGTTGGGATGGGAATGGGCGGAATGAATTCAGCAACCTAAAACGGGTATCGAGGGATGGAGGACAGAAAGAGGAATGGGAGCAGCAAAAGAAGAGGAAAAGAAAGCAGAAAAAGAGACAAAGAAGAAAAGGAAGGGGAGAAGGATAAGAAGAAAGTAAAGCTGGCAGGGGGGAGAGGGTGTGGTGGTGAGAGATGTGGTGAGGTTGGTGAGGTGAAGTTGAAGAAGAGGACGAGAGCGAGGAGAGGCCGAGTGAGTTGGGTGGGAGAGCAGCCGCAGTGAGTAGTGACTTGACTTGAGATCGAGACGGATCGAGATGGAGGAAAATCAACGGCTGAATTCAGCACCAACAACCCGGCCCGACCACCACGCTACGTCTGCAATCCTGCAATCAACACTAATTTTCCACTTTACAGTAATCACTGAAGTCGTTGTCCATTCTCACTCATTGTATCTCTTTCCATCCGGTCTTATCCCGCGGGAGCGGCGGATGACTTCAACCCACGCAATGTTACGCATACACTGAACCCAACAAAGGCCCAAAGAGCAAAGCACGAAGACAACCGGGACCTTTGATACTACTCCTCTTCAGCACAAGCGACTACAATGGCTTTGGTTAGGCTCCCAGCTGAGGGATCTGATCTCGTCTAGGAGTCGAGGCAGGGCTGAGCAATGGAGCATCCTGAGCTTGTCTGGGCTGGGGCAGAAATTATGTTCCTGGAGCCCGAGCACAACTTCAAGGCTTGTTGCTGGATGTAGGCAATCAACAATGAAGGCACTGGTCGGAAGTCATCCCCCATTACTCCAAGCTCCAAGTGCAACCATCCAGCGTACCGGAAGCTCGTCATGATGGCAAGAATCAAGTCTTCAGCACGGCCCACCGGGAATTCCCATTCGAGAACAAGCGAGGCAGCTCGTCACGTGGCCAGTGCAAAGGCCGGGTCTGGACTCGAGCATCAGCAGCCTTGAGCCATCCTGCTGCAGCCGTTAATGTAGGATTCGGTGAGGACACAGTAAGCTTGTTGTGTACCTACGGTATCTCTGTTCCAAGGGGAGGTGGGTGTGAGATAAGACATGTCGGCTCGAACAGCTGGGTGATTTTCGAGACCAACCTGCAACTCGAAAGTCTCAGGTAAAAGGACAAGCAGTTCATTCGCGGTGTGACAGGGTGGATCAACGCCCTCGACCGGTGATGATCAGATCAACCAGCCAAGTTGTCAACGCTGGACAAGACCACCACCTCTCTCCGGAGTATTTAAGCTTACCTTTTTGACTTAAAAGACTAGCTTTCACAGCACAAAGGTTGGCCTTAACCCTATTCACCATGCTTTCCGTTCTATCCGACATCTTACTTGTTATAGTCCTTGGCTATGATCAAAGTCTTCACATTTTGGCGGCGATTTGCCAGACCCACAGAGGCTGGTTTCTCGGGATGATGACGTCGACGAACTCTGCGCGATGTGTGACGATGCAAGTATAGATGAATAGCATATAAGAGAGTATTGGATGGGAATTATTGCAATCAATTCGTTGGACATAGCATGGTAGATAGCTACTGCTTTAAAGATAAAGGCCGTTCCAACACCATAATCGCGTCCAGATGGTTAGGATCGGCCGCCGCGTTGCTTTTAAGCTCAAACTGTACAAGATCAACGGATTCACGCTCTAAAAGGCTTAACAGCATGCAACATCATCATCGCTGAAACAGATCAACCGCCACTCATCAGTAGCGCTGAGAGACCCGGTGGATTACATCCCTCGACCCGTCGAGCACCACTCGCTCGGGCTCTCCATTCTCATAGTACCGCTCTTCACGAGCCACCGGCCGTGCTGTTACATATACCGGTCGCTCAATATATTCTCTTTGCCGTCGCATTTCATCGTCAATATATATGCTGGTATCTCGACCGCCAGGATGAACACTCTCCACCCGCTGAATCACCTCGCGAGGCTCCTGGTATCTTGTCGTGGGTGGTCGAACACTCGGGATCCGCACTATTCTTTCTCGAGGAAGCTCAGTCTCTTCCGCGTAATGGCTCGGCCGTGTCGCATAATCGTGGATCTGAACGCTGCTACTACGCAGATGAGGCTCTCGCGCCTCGAATGGCGCGGGATAAGGCCGCCGTTCCGCTGGAGCCTGGCGAGCATAATCCGTGACTCGCCGATAGGCTCCCTGAGGAGGCACTTCCTGCACATATCTTCGACCACCGTAGGGATCTTCAAGAACGGACGCAGCCCGGACGCTAGCGTGACGTATCGGTGGAGGTCCATCGTAAGCATCAGTCCTCGTGATCCGACTAGCTGGAGGAGGCATAGCTTGCACTCTCGGCGGAGGAAGAGTCTCGTAGTACTGGTTCCCATGCTCGTCGATAACGATCCGCCGCGGAGGCGGCTCCACAACGTAGTCACTATAATACGCGTCCGTCATCTGTGGTGGAAGGGGAGACGCATAACGCCTCGGTGGAGGTTCCTCATAATACCGAGCACCATCCTGCTGCGGTGGGCGTTCAACAATCGTATACGGTCCGTTACGGACAGGTTGGGGGCTCTGCTGTTCAGCATATTCACGCGCCCATTCAGGTTTTCGCGCTTGGTGTAGACTCGCAACTCTTCGCAAGTCTTGATCATCCCGCATTGGCCGTTGAGTGGTAAGCCGCGAAGCTGTACGCTGTATCACTGGTTCACCATGAGTCTCATTGTAAGGCCCCAACCCGTATGCTGGGGTTCTCATTGGTGGCTCTCTTCTTTCTGCGACGGGAGTATAGCGGGGTGAAGGAACATCAATATAAACAGGTCCCTCTTGCGGAGGACGAGCCCGGTATATGGGCGGAGTATCTGCAAATGGGGGAGGGGAAACCGGCTCCTCTTTGATGAACGGCTTGACTGAGCTTGCACCCTGGGCCCTGTACACTGGTTGACGAGAGCGATCCCTGTCATCATGTAGCCTCCTACGCTTTCTAGACATAAGAGGTTGGGGCGGTACCTCAGGGCTCCCTCGGCGCTCTGGACCATACTCTGAGCGCGAATTATGAAGCTGGTCAACGGAAGGAACTTTAGCGATTGCGAGGGGAGAGACTCTGGACGGCTGAGGAGCTGCCGGTGAGGTGATATGGTTCCGTATAACTCGTACGCCATTTGCTGGGGAGATTGATCGTCTGGTATATCGCTCTCGATGGTCGTATGCCCGACGTTTGGCGGCGTTCGGATTCGCTCTCGGAGGTTCATAGGTCTCTGCTATTTCCATCGGTGCCACACCGGGAGCTGGAGGTGAGTATTCGGGCTCCTCCAATGGATCTGCCTGCTGGCGGACATGTTGTGGCCCGTACGCTGACGGGTCCTCAGGTTGATACGGCAGCCTTTGATAAGATGTTCGGTGGTCTGCAATGGAGTAAGTATCTTGCATTGACTGATCCGATTCAGGACGGTTGAGAGCCTCAAGCCTATGCAACTCATCTGAGTATCTTTCCCCGGAGACTCTAGTATTGTGACCCTCGTGTAGAGAAGATGAGGCCGAGGATGGCTTTTGGCGGTCACCGTGTTGAGGTGAGTCAGGAGCTCTGCTAGAGTAGAACGAGTTCTCATCAAAGGAGTCACTAGGTGCTGCAGGGCCGGGAACCTCAGGCGGCGGAGATGGTTTGACCAGCTCAAACGCCCGAGTAAGGACTTCAGAGACATCAAAATCAGGGGTCGCATCCTGAATGGATACTTTCTGTTTTATCTCCTGTCTCTTCAGCTCAACCTGTTCCCGTATCTCCCTCTCCACTCTTTGTCTCTGTAGTTGCAGTTCTGCTCGCACTAAATCCTCTGATTTCTCCAAAAAGATCGGATCGATTTCGGAGGCGGGTTTCAGGTTGATGCGGGGGGCTGTCGTGCTGCCATTGGGCGCATCAGTATTCTGAGAGCTAGCAGGCTTCGCTGGGGGCGCGCCATGTTGAGATGGGGCTTCAGGTGAGCTAGCCTTCTTGTCCGCCTTGTTTTGCGGCGCCGCCGACGCAGGCGGGTTGCGAGACGCGACCTTGCGGACAAACTGCTGCGGAACCTTCAATCTGGGGTGAGTCCCAGTAAAGATATCCTCACTTATTCTCAAGATCTTCTCATATTCCTGTATTTCTTCCTCCGCTAGGAGTTTAGCCCCAGCGCTAGTTGCGGCAAGTTGCGTAGCTGCCATGGTGTGGGAAGATTGTGAGGAATCTGCTATCCCTACACAAACGCGAGGAATCAATTAGTATTGTTGCATGACCCGTTAAAGGTCTGACTTTTCAACTCCAGTTCGTCTCTTCACTTTGACCGAAGCCACTGGAATTTGCCAGGAGAGGACGAGGTTGGAAGTGAAGCGAAGCTGCGCTCAGTTGGAAGGAGGACAATCCACAGACTCAGAGAAACGGAAAATGAGGATCAGCTGCGCCGACTCGGACTCTTGGCCGCGGGTGACGCTAAACCCCGTTGGACACTGCCCGGGGTGCACGTTGGAGAAAGAACGGGCTGTACTCGCAGTATACGAGACCTTGTAGTCTACTGGTAGTTGTCGCGATTTTTGACGAGGGAGTGGATTGTGACTCATACTTATTCCATATAAGAATGAGTTGGCTCGCTCCTCCCCGCCTCCCCAAATTCACAACCATATCCCGCGCATACAAACTTCAACCCGCAAATCACTACTCATTGTCGACCCGCGCTTCCCTTCGCATTCACAGACCAGCAACCATCTCTACCAGAGCCAGTTTCAGCACAATGGCGGATACTCGACCAATCTTCTTCTTTGACATTGACAACTGTGTGCGTATCTCAGAAACAACAGCAATTGGCCTCATCTTACTGACAATGCTCTCTTCAGCTCTATTCAAGAAGTGCGACTCCCCCGCGCGCTGCAAATGACCCGCGAATGCCTCGTCGCAGCGAGATTCACAGCTGACCAGTAACCTCGCGCAGAAAGCAATATCCACGATGAAATGCAAAAGCTTATCCGTACGTGATGCCCTATACCCACCGACTTTAAGTCTTCTATCCTAACGTTCTCATCTCCGCTAGACGAATTCTTCGTCCGCCACCTCTCCCTTTCCTCCGAAGACGCCCACATGCTGCACATGAAATACTACAAAGAATACGGTCTCGCCATCGAAGGTCTAACCCGACACCACAAGATCGACCCGCTCGAATTCAACCGACTAGTCGACGACGCCCTCCCGCTAGACGATATCCTGAAACCAGACCTCAAGCTGCGAAAACTGTTAGAAGACATCGACACAAGCAAAGTGAAGCTCTGGCTCCTGACAAATGCATATGTCAATCACGGCAAACGTGTGGTGAAGTTACTGCAGGTGGATGATTTGTTCGAGGGCATTACATTCTGCGACTATGCGAAACCTCCGCTTATCTGTAAGCCGTCGCAGACGATGTATGATAAGGCAGAGGAAGAAGCTGGGGCTTCGAGTAAGGAGCAGTGTTATTTTGTTGGTTAGTTTTTCGTCCGCCCTGGTAGAAGGCAACAAGTGCTAATGATTGCGAAGACGACTCTAGCCTGAATTGCAAGGCCGCCACCGCTCGGGGCTGGCAAGTCGCTCACCTTGTCGAGCCTGAGATCCCTGCTCCTCCAGTTCCGCCTGCTCAGTATCAGATACGGCATTTGGAGGAGCTGCGGACGTGCTTCCCCCACTTGTTCAAGAGTTCATGATTTCAACCTTGAGACGGGCAAATAGATATACCTTTGATAGACTTTGGTCTGGGCAATAGGTGATGACATTATGAGTATAGCAGTCTAAAGTACATATTGTCACGAATATTGAAATAATAGGATATTATCGATTGATTAAAACATGCATCTATATATATATATATAACATAATCCAACCAGACAGTCCAGCTGTCACGAAATCAAATAAATACTGAAGTTGAAAAAAGCAAGACTCATCGATCAAAGAATCAAATTCCAACACCAGCAAAGGCACCCAAGAGCGCCATAGTGTAAGGCACGGATACTCCCCTCCCCGAAGAATCTTGATCGAAAGTGTCCCCACCAACGGAGCCAGTCTTCACAGTCGTGTGAGTACCATTACCCTTAGTGATAGTCTCCGTCCCAGAACAGCCAAGGACCGGCCCCTTCCTCTTCTTGAACCCACAAAGCCCCAACCCATCCATCTTCCTCTCGGGAAAGAAAACCTTCGGCTCCCCTCCATCCATATGGACAGTAAGCTTCCCTTCTCGATCCATAATCGTCTTCTGGCAACTCAAAACCTCCACAACCTTCGTATCCGGTGCGAATGACCCCGGAATCGTAAGGTTATACGCCGCGCCATGCTCGCCCTGGTTCGAGAAAACAGAGACAACCTGGGACCCCTGCGTGCCCTTTCGCGTGGTGTAGACAGATCCGTCGACGTAGAGCTCTTTGCTGTGCTTGGTGACGTGGCGTCTGTCCATGCGGATCGCGTGGTTGCGGGGTTTGTTCAGTGTTGCGGTTGTGTTGTATAGCGGGTGTTGTTTGTTGTAGTTGGTTTCCCAGAAAGGGGAGCGATTGTAGGGGGTTGAGGAACCTGTCATGTGTTGTTCTTGGCCTGGTAGACTGTGGTGGACTTAGTTGGATCCTGGGAGAAGAATCGAGGGGTTGGGCTTAGGAGGACCTTACCGATGGGGATGCCGTCGGAGAGGATGATGAAGGCCATTGCGTTTTTGGCTAACTGGAATTGTAGTCAGTACGGAGTGTACATATATTCGATGTTACCAGGAAAAACCATACAGTTGTATCATTGTGCAGAGACGCAAAGCGCGGGGTGTCGTGGTTCTCCATGAACGTCCCCAGACGGGTAAAGTCCTTGCATTCGCTCTGTACATCTTTGACCTTCGCAGCAAGTCCCGGCATGTTACCAGCCGTAAAAGCCTGCACCATAGGGCCGTGCAGGGGATAGTTCAAAAGACCAGAGACAAACCCCTGGTATCTGCAGACGGCCTTCGTATTCTTCGCGTAGACTTCTCCCATGGTGAACACACCAGCGGCCTTGCTGAAGCTGGTGAGATAGGCGTCGTCCATCTGCTTGGTAGCATCGACGCGGAGGCCGTCAATTGAGTAATTGCCCACTAGACCCTTGACCCAGTCTCAATCATGGAGACAACTTTTTGGTCCTCGGTCTTGAGGTCAGGCAGGGCAACCACTTCCATGCTGGACCAGCATTTCTTGGAGGTATCAGGATCGTTCTAGTCCGTGATGCTGCAGGATGGGTGGTAGTACTTCTTATCATTGAAAGGGACGAGCTTCGACCAGTTGATCTCCGGCCCATCCTCGTCTGTCGTTGACCCATTGACGGCCTGCGCCATGTCGTTATTCACAACGTCAACCATGAGGTACATCCCGCGCTTGTGCAGCTCCTTAGATAACCTTCGCAGCTCATCTGCAGTTCCGAAGTACTCATTCAAGGCGTACATGTTCTGCGGCCAGTATCCATGATATGCTTCGCCGTAGAGGGTATCATCCGGGATGTTCTCCACGACTGGGAAGATCTGCACAGCAGTGAATCCGAGATCTTGGATGTAGTCGAGCTTGTCGATGATGCCGGACCAGGTCCCTCCGCAGTAATTGTAGGGATTGCAGAGCTCGTCTGGTGAGCCGGCTGGTCTGGCGAAACGGTCTGTCATTACTTGCTAGAGAATATATTAGCCTTAGTCTTCGATGATTGAGTAGAACGTACGTAGATCGATCTCTCCGCCCATTGTTGAGCTGATGGGGACCTGGCAGCCAAACAAGCCGAGGCTGAAAGGAGTGCACTGAGATATGAAAGATGTCGCATGGTTTCGATGAGTTTGTCTTAATCTTGAACTTATAGATGATGACTGCGCCCAAGTGTGAAGAAGAAGAGCCTGATGACTGAACTCGCAGAGGATATATAGTTGGATTTTTCGAATTCAAGGAACAACTGTATACGGCTATTCTTGGCAGGCTTGAAGACAGAGAGTCGTTGGATAGTGGGCATGAACAGCCGGTTTATACCTTTTGCTTTGCATGCTTGCTTTGGTCTCTACTGCCAGGGCAAACGAGGCTCTCCCTTTGCCTGTTGGAGGTGGCGCTCTGAAAGGGACCATGTTCACGAGGAGCACTCTGGGAGGCAACAACTAGAGCCCCTCCCATGAGGTAGTATCTCCCATCCCACATATGCATGAAGTATTATCTGCATCGTGAGTCATTGGCAGTTCGTGGGCGTTCGAAGGGATTCTAGGGGAACTGAAGTAAGGAGTCTAGGGGCACTTGATGTCATGGGGTCTGAGAGCCCGTCTTTATGCCTGAGGTCCCTTGGACAAGTAAGTACAGGGCAGAAATCAGGGTCATCTAGTTTCTAGGGTTGCAGGGGTAGTCACTTCCATAGTGAGAGCAGAAGTTTGGGAAGGGGTTTGTATATGAGTGTTTAGACACCTCAGGCGCTGAGGCTATCAACCTCATTTTGAGGCTTTAAGGCTGCAACGAAGCTGCCCCTGGCGCGGAGTGCGGACAAATAACAACACTCTACCAACACCGACGCCTCCTTCAGCCCCTCCCACCGCGCCTGGAGCTCCCTTTTCCGGCTGTCGCTCGTGCAGGAGCTCCAACTTACAACGAGCAATATGGCCGATCTATCTACCGGCTGTGTGGTCACCCTCACCGACGGTCGGCAGGCCACCGTCCGGTACATAGGAGCTACAAGCTTCGCCGACGGCGAATGGATTGGCGTCGAATTGAACGATGAAACTGGAAAGAATGACGGATCCGTCCAGGGCGAGCGCTACTTTGAGTGTGGACCGGGGTTCGGCATGTTTGTTCGTCCAACGGTCGTCGCTTCAGTCGTCGAACGGCCTGCCCGAACGGCCAAAGCAGCTCCTAAACCAGGCGCTGCACCTGCCCAGAGCAGGACCCGCGCGCAGAGTGGTATATCTGTAGGTCCAGGTCTGAAAAGGCCTGGATCTATATCATCCATGAATTCCAAACGAAACAGCGCAAGTTCCAGCCCAACGCCTGCTGCGAAAGGCCCAGCACAGCGACTGTCGCTGAAGGTAAGCTGGCAGCAGTAAAACTTTCGCGGTGTCTTGACTGACTATGCATTCATGCAGAATCCTTCCAAGTCGCCTACAAAACAGCTAACAACCCCAACTCCCGGTGCCAGTCGACCGTCTATCAGCAGTACATCACGGCCCTCAGCAGCCGCATCGAAACCTCGACCTACTAGCACAAAGTCTTCCATGGGCCCGCATGCACCTCCTACCGCATCTCGCGCACCTCGTACGTCTATATCTGGACCAGGGACAAAGACGAGCAGACCGAGTTTACAGGGGCCGGCATCTTCAGGGCTATCCAAGCGACCCACGCTCCGACCGACAGGCTCGGCTAGAGCATCCGAAGAAGAAGCAAGTCCGCAAACAGAGGACTTTGAAATCAATTCCAACGATGCCGACGGTGATGTCCCCGAAACGGAGGACTCGACACCTAAATCATCGAGACCTACACCATCTACACGAAGTAGTTCCTCCCGACCAGTGCCCGGCCAAGCTGCACCGCAACGGCAGAGCCAAAATATGGCGGTGACCAGAGAACTCGAAGAAATGCGGACCAAGTTGAAGGTTATGGAGAAAAAGCGGGCCGATGACCGCGAGAGGTTGAAGACCCTGGAGCAGTTGCAGGCCGACCGCGATAAATTTGAGGGGATCATCCAGAAGCTGCAGGCTAAATATCAGCCTCAACAGCTCGAGATCACCGATTTGCGCAAAAAGCTCAAAGAGGCGGAAGCCAGAGTCGATGAAGTAGAGCAACTGCAAGCTGAACATCAGTCAATGATGGAGCTCGCCTCTCTAGATCGTGAAATGGCGGAAGAGACGGCAGGTGCGGCTCAACTCGAAGCCGAGTCACTGAGAATGAGGGTGGAGGAGCTAGAGTTGGAAGTAGACGTGCTTCGGGCAGAAAACAGTGAATTTGAACAAGTCATGAGCCCTGAGGAGAAATCCAGCCATGGGTGGTTGCAAATGGAGAAGACGAACGAACGACTTCGTGAAGCACTGCTCCGCCTTCGTGATATGACCCAGCAGCAAGAAGCCGAGTTGAAGGACCAGATCCAGGAGCTTCAGCAGGACCTGGAGGATTATGCTGCTATCAAATCGCAGTATGAGACTACCAAGGAGAAACTGCTGGTATCGGAGAACAATGTAGAGGATCTCAAGCAACAGCTTGAGACAGCTCTTGGGGCCGAAGAGATGATTGAAGAGCTGTCAGAGAAGAACATGCGCTATCAAGACGAGATCAATGAGCTCACTGCGGCGATTTCAGATCTGGAAGCACTGAAGGAAATCAATGATGAGCTTGAATGGAACCATGTCGAGACGGAAAAGCAGCTGCAAGAGGAGATCGAATACCGCGAAACTCTCTATAATGACCAAGTGCATAAGATCTCGCAGCAGGACGATGTGATTGAGGATCTGGAATATACCCTAACGCGTTTCCGGGAGCTCGTGTCCACCCTGCAAGCAGACTTGGAAGATATGCGGGCTTCGCAGCAGATCACAGAGGCTGAAGCCACCGATCTTACGGCACGCTCCAGAGCGATGATGGACCTCAATCTCAAGCTGCAGTCGTCAGTTGCAAAGTCCCAGACGAAAACGATTGATATCGAGCTCAAGCGCATTGAGGCTGAGGAAGATACGAAACATTTGTCCATCGTCAAGATGTATCTGCCCGACTATTTTGAGGGCGAACGGAACTCTGTCCTTGCACTTCTACGCTTCAAGCGGGTAAGCTCCAAGGCATCACTGATAAATAGCACCATCGAGGGCATGATATCCGAACAGGCCTCCATATCTCCCGCATTGGAGGATGTTTTTACTGCTCATGATGTCCTCGAGAAACTTCTCTGGATAGACTTCATCTGCGGTCGGTTTGAGACTTACATCGCAAACTGTTCCGCAGAGAGCTTTAGCACTATTCAAGGGTCGTTCTACGAACTGGAGCCCGTGGAACGGACGTTGAACTTCTGGCTCGAGGGTCTGAAGAAGAACGAGATCAACATGAAGAAATGCGGCGTGGAGCTGCAGAGGTCCATTGCTCTCCTGTCACATCTCGCGGAGACCCTTCTTCCAACATCCTTGGAAACCTTTGCCGACGAACTCTGTATGCGCTCATCGTTGACGCAATCTTACATTGAGAACGCAGTGTCTTCGATGTCGCGACTCCTGACATTGTTACAGTCAAAGCTTCCGAAGTCACAGGATGACGAGGAGACCACATTCCTATTCAGCCAGATCGAGGGCTTTGTGTCTCAGGCTCGCAGCTCAAAGGTCGCTATGGTCAAGATCAACCGCGCCGTCAGCGACTTGCGATCTAGGTCTCTCGCACTCTCGCAGGATGCTTATGGTCCTTTTAAGCAGGCAGAAGATTCTGCCAAAGACCTTTCAAGCTTGTCGCGGCAACTGGGAGAGAACATCGTATCCCTTATCAGCGATGAGAGTCGTGCAGAGCCTATCTCCTTGCAAGAGATTCTGGCTAGTATGTCTCAAATATCGGCAATGTACGTCCAGTCCTCCGAGACAGCAAGTGAGGGCAAGGATGGTATGTCCGTCATGTTCACCATGTTGCGCACCTTGGGTGGTACCCTAGAAGAACTAGGTTCGATTTCATCCGACTTGTCTATTACATCTGAATTCGAGAAGCGCCCGGCTCCTTGGATTGCACGATCTACAGAGCTCAAGTCCAACAAAGTGAACTCTCCAGACGCTGAAGAAGAGATCCGCCGCCTCAAGAACGAGATTCACGAGGCATTTACAGCACTGGGCGTCAAAGACAAGACAATCGAGGAGCAGACCATCAAGGTGGAACTTGTGGAGTCACGCATGCAAGAGGCAAGCAAAAAAGCAGCTGCCGTAAAGGACCTGGAAGCCAGGATCGAGGAAATGACAACCAAGGAGTCAGATCTGAAAACTGCACTGGAAAATCAGCGTAAAGATCTACAGGGTCTGGAGGCAGAGCGCGATGAATTCAAAACACAGCTTGACAGAGTGAAACGGCTTTCTGGAACCGCTGGCGTCACTGTAGGCACCGGCAACGTCGTCGACAATGCCGCGTCTCTAGCCGCAATGCAGGAAAACGAAGCTCTACGCGCAGAAGTGGAAAGCCTCCAAGCCGCTATACGCTTCCTCCGCGAGGAGAACCGCCGCCAAACAATCCTCGACCCCTACTCAGTGCAACGCTCATCAGAGCTATACTCCTGGCTCGACGCACCACTCACCAAGAAACCACTCGCAACAGCACAACGCGAGAAAATGCAACAAACGGCCTCCGAGAGCCGCGATGTTCTGTCCCACCTCCTCAAACTCACCCAGGAGTCCAACATCTGCGACCTCAAATCCACCCACAACCGCACAGGCTGGCGCCCCTCCAAGGACAAACTCCGCTACCAAGTCCTCCAACAGCGCGAAAACTTCGAGCGCTGGTCAGAATGGAAGGACGAGGTCGTCGGCCACGAGCGCGAACAGGATCGACTGGACGCTGCGAAGAAGGAACGCGCTGCTCGTGGACACGGACAAGCCCGTGGCCATGCTCATCATCCCTCTATGGGGTATGGCATGATGGGTCGGGCGTGGCATTTGCTTGGCATGCAGCAGGACCGCAAGACTGCTTCCAAGCCTGTTGAGCCGCTTATTTCGCCGACCTTCTAGTCGGACTTTTACTGCAAAGTTTGCGTAATCTGTGCATATCTGTATCTACTCATTATACCCATCCCTACATCAGTGCATTAGAATATGACTTTTATCTCACTTTTATTTAAATACATCCGCGTGGTCTTGCATCACTTTCGTATCCAGCTTCAACTACTACTATTGTCGGTGCAGCAAACTTTTACAACTAGTAGTACTATGGCACCTTCCCTGATCACTTAGACACGGAAGGTGCGACTCCGGACAGACAGAACCCCCTCAACGCAGCAAGAACGACCGGGCTGGGAACCGTACCTTTCCCTAAGGCTGTTCGCACCTGGTTTAGGCAGGTGCGGGTGCTCCGCATTTGGGCACGCAGGGTCGTTCCTTCCATTTGGGTGGGCCATGGTCTTTGGTGTAGAGTATTCCCGGTAGTGGAAAGTATTAGATCTAGTCCTTGGAATAACAAATGTATCAACGGGCTGTGGCAATGGATGGCATGGTTCTAACATCATGGAGTAAGAAATGAAAAAGAGCATTGCTCATTAAAAATCACGTAGTCATTACTAATATGCATATATATAGATAACCAAATCCCCAATACAATACCATGCCTAATACCATGCCCTCAAGTTATTTATCGCCACCTATCTATTTAATCATATACACCCACCCATAAAGTACTCGAACAAAAGGAAACTACACAAACTTTCATCATACCCCCACAGGACCACCAACATCAGCACCAGGATATTCCACCTTAACCGGGCTAGGCTTCCGCCTCGTGCTCACGAACCCCGAGATCAGGATAATGATCGCCGCAAGCGCCTCAGGGAGGAACATGAGGACCACGCGGACGGCTGTTGTCCCGTACACGGGGCTGAGATCCCGTCGCTGCGTGGCTGTCGCGACGAGGGCGTAGATTACACGGATCCCGACGAAGATGAGAGCGACTAAGGAGCCGTGGAGTAACTATAAATAAGACATAACATGTTAGCTGCGGTGCTTGCTTGATTTGAGACGGACTGAACATAACATACAGTAGTCCCCATCCTGTATCCCGGCGCATCGACATTCTTCTGAGACGGAAGAAGGGAGAACCCAGCCCAGATAACCTCAAGCACCCAAGCGACAAACATCAAGGCCGACCCGGCCTTCCAGTGCGACAGGCTAGACGGTTTCGGATCGCCCTTGTAGATGTCCATTGCGCCTGTGACGGTGAGCCCGATGGCTGCGGCCATTAGGCCCGTGATGATGTAGATGACGGCCCAGCCGAGATACTTGCTGGATTTCTGGTATGGGTTGCGCTTTGTTCGGCTGTTATTGCTATTAGTTTCTTGCCCAGTTTGTCGCAGAGGAAAGAGAGGTAGGGTTGGAACACACGCTTCATGCACGAGCCCATCAACACTCAGGATCAACGGCGACGTCCCGACACCAATGAGGATGCTGGCGGCTATACTGTCGCCTTGGGATATGCCTATTCCGCCGGCTGCGACTCGAATTCCGCAGAATATGGCGAGGCCATACCAGGCGAGGAAGCCGGCCCAGCGATGGGTCCAGAAGTTGTAGACCGTTGGGGGAAAGAGGACTAGGTAGAGGGCCAGCTCGGCGGCGTAGATTCCGTTGACCATGGCTGTAGATTATTCTCACTTTTTAGTATATTCGAGGGCGAAGATAGAGAATTTCAGACGAAGCTGCTGGACATGACCGGCCGAGAGGTAGGGCCATTTTATCCTTGTGAAGAACTTTAGGATCGACGGTGGCTTATAGGCTTATACGGCTTACTGACTCTAACCAGATTCCATACTCCTCTAGCGAGCTTTCCAGTTGTTCGGGTCCCCGTCATCATCTAGGCTGTGTTTGAAGCCCAGTCCGTTGGAGCTTGTGAAGGGGCCGGGATGTTGGTGATAGGAGGAAGACAACAAGGTGGAGCAGCAGTAATCTAGTTTGAAGCTGAGTAGGAGACAAGCTCCAAATGAGGATATATGCGATTGGTCTGGAGACATAATTATGACCCAGTGGGGGCCAGCTCAGCCCTGAAGTTGTCGCAAGGCAGTCTTGGACTGTTGTCGTTGTCTTTGTGTTGCTCAGCCTCAGCTCCACTTTCAACGTCCCATTCATGATCCAGGCAGCATTGTTCTCCCCACCATATCTTCTACAGAATACAGAAATCACCTTACCAAAGATTATCAGATATTTGACTGTCCAGTTACTAGCCTCATGGTGCACAGAGGCAAGCTCAGCGCAGCCTGTGGACCCTGTCGAAGTCGTCGTCTGAAAGTACGCTGTTCGGTCTTTTGTTCAGTCTTCTTCAAGAGCTCGTATTGATGGATTGCAGTGCGACCAGAAAAAACCATTCTGCTCCCAGTGTATCCGGGCCAAGCGAGAATGCTCCGGGTATCGGGACGTCACGGCAGGCAGATTCTACGACCAGACTGAAGAAGTGACAAAAAAAAACTCGTCCTCGTCTTCTTCGCCTTCAGCTCCAGCTTCAGCATCATCTTCTCCGTCTCCATCTCATCCGCAAAAGCGGAGATGTGAATCGTCTACTTCTACTTCTCTTGTACGGCAGCAGGTCTCCGTCCCAATCAGCGACCAAGGCACGGCCTTTATGCTATCCCGGTATCTTAGTCGTGATAGCCTGGATCAAGCTCGTGGTCCTGTTGCAACCCTTCTGCCTTATCTAATAAATAGTCCGTCCGGACGGGCAGTTACTGCCAGTATGAATGCCGTGGGGCTAGCGGCGCTATCTAATATCCATCAGTCTTCGCAGCTCATGCTTACTGCTCGTCGAGAATATGTTTCAGCCTTAACGGAGACAAATGCTGCTTTGAGTGACCCTGTGCAGTCCACGTCAAACGCCAGTCTGATAGCAGTGACGTTCTTGGGCATGTTTGAGGTAAGTAACTAATCAACTGACTAATGAAACAGCTGCTAATGGAGTAGTTAATGACATGCAATGGCCCTCCTCTCATGGAAAAGTATCTCAAACACATCGAAGGATGTGCCAAGCTCCTCCAGCTTCGCGGTTCTCGCCAGCTCGAGGACTCTGTTGGGCTAGGGCTATTCACTCAGTTCCGGCAGACTATCGTAAGTGTCCCTTCTGAAACAACGCCTCTTTCTGGGACAGATTGCCAATATCAAGCAGATTCTAGGAAACCTTTGGTACAAAAAATCTACTCCCTCGTGGCTGGTAGAACTATCCCACGAAGCTCGTGCTTATCGCAGCGACGACAGCACAGAAGATGAGCTTTTCCTCCTCATGGCACGAGTCGGCGATCTATGCGCGGACCTAAACAACGCCATCGAGCCAGTCAGATTCGTCAAAAAGGCCCTAAAGCTCGACGCAGAGTTCAGCGCCTGGGCAATGTTCGTCGAGCCTCACCGACGCTACACGACCGTAGCTGTCCCGGAGTCTAACGACGAGGGCAGCGGTTTCTCACCATATCAGCACATTTACGGCAAACGCTACCACATCTATCCCGACACTGTAGTGTCCTCATGGTGGAGCGATTACCGTATTATCCGCCTTATGCTCCTAGAACTCATTTGCTGGTTCTGCGACCATCTCTCACGCAAAGACGAAGCTACCAGCAGCCAATACCGACAAACTATCACGCATAGCACGGCCATCGCTCGGCAGCTGACTGAGGATATCTGTGCCAGCGTCCCATATCACATGGGGGTAACTGAAGAGTGTCCGTATGAAGATTGGAATAGTACAAGGACAGGCGGGATACTTAGGCTGATATGGCCGCTGTTCATTGCGACGGACTGTGTCGGGGCGACGCCGCAGATAGTGGACTGGATTGCAAATACGTTGTTCAAGATAGGTCATGTTGTTGGGGTCCAGCAGGCTCTGGTCATGTCGAATATGTTGCGGTCGGGAAGGCAGTTGACTTGGATGCCTGAGCTTGATTAACCATGATTTATGTTCAATAAGTGAGTTAATTTGGTTGAAAAAAATATATATATATATAATACGAGCCGTCGCCTATCTACAGAATAATAGACCTGTGGATTTTGACGCATTGACAGGCGCTATATATGCTCCGTAGAAAGTAGATCGTTAGGAGCGCTTGGAGTGGGGAAATTCGAATATTGAGACTTCTGGGCACAATGATTGAAGCACCCATATATCTAAGCAGGGAAGCCAGAGGAAGTCTATATGCGATTCATCTGCGATTCCTGGATGATATAAGTGGTGAGCCGTGACTAGGAGTGCAGGCAGTGTGACTGCGAGACTTGACCCCACATAGTCTGGGGAAGCTCTTTACGCGACTTGCGCGTCGCGGCTTTTTCTTATCAACCTCGCTCTCGCCATGGAATCATGGCAACAATCAAGGCCATCGAGGCCCGCTCGGTATATTTACCTACTTGGACTGGCGGCACTTGTTATCTCTCTAACCAGAAAATGTGCATCAGGTTCATCAAATCCAATCTGGCCAAGTCATCGTCGATCTCAATTCGGTGATAAAGGAGCTTGTCGAGAACAGCCTCGATGCCGGCGCTACATCAATCGGTCAGTCTCGCAGCAAGTACAATCTAACCAAATGCACGGTAATTAATGGGTTTTATTTTACCAGAAATTCGATTCCGAAACAACGGCCTCGACCTAATCGAAGTCCAAGACAACGGCAGCGGAATCTCCCCAGAGAATTACGACAATGTAGCCCTGAAGCACTACACGTCGAAACTCTCTTCCTACGACGACCTTCTCAGTCTACAAACGTTCGGCTTCCGAGGCGAAGCTCTGTCGTCTCTATGCGCGCTCTCCGACTTCCGTATCACGACTGCCCAAGCTGATCAGGCTCCGCGCGCGACACGCCTTGAGTTCGAACAGTCCGGGAAGCTGAAAAAGACGCAAGTGGTTGCAGGGCAAAAGGGCACGACTGCGTCAGTGGAAGGTCTATTCAAGAAACTACCCGTTCGGCGACGAGAGCTGGAAAAGAATATCAAACGGGAGTACGGGAAGGTGTTGAATTTGCTACATGCCTATGCGTGCATCAGCACAGGGGTACGGTTCAGCGTCAAGAATACACAAGCCAAGCGGAACGCCGTAGTCTTCACGACGAATGGCAACCAGACGACAAAGGAGAATATCGCGAACGTCTATGGCGCCAAGACCCTTCTCGTCCTGATAGCGCTTGACCTGGAGTTGGAGGTTGAGCCGTCTGGAGCTGCATCCCGGAAAGTCTCCGAAAATACAAACAAGATACAAGTCCGGGGTCACGTCTCTCGACCTGTTTTCGGCGAGGGACGCCAGACGCCAGATCGACAGATGTTCTTCGTCAACTCGCGGCCTTGTGCGCTTCCGCAGATTGCGAAGGCGTTCAATGAGGTTTACAAGTCCTTCAATGTTGCTCAGTCGCCGTTTGTCTTTGCGGACTTTCATATGGATACGAGCGCTTATGATGTGAATGTGTCCCCGGACAAGCGGACGATTCTGCTCCATGATGCTGGGCAACTGATTGAGTCGCTCAAGGAGACGCTTCAACGGTTATTCGAGTCAGCGGATCAGACGGTGCCTCAATCGCAGGTTGTGGGGAAGTTGCCCGTTGCTAGACAGCGGTCGCTGCCTGAACTTTCTAGGGCTACGAATGGTGAAGGGAGTGAGTCAGACGGCGAAGAAAGTGAGCGGGAACAAAGTCAGCCGAATGCTCAAGATAGGATGAAGAGCATACTCGGGGACATCAAGGCCCGTGACACCGGGCAAGAAGAATCCCCCAAAAGAGCACGTACCGGACAGTCCCCGCCTGCTTCATCTCCTGCTCCTACTCCACGGGTGTCAGTGCGAGGAACTCAGAACGCCGCTGAAGGTGCGCCATCCGATGATGAGCTCTTTGTTAGCCAGGATTCCACTGCCCCTAAGGATACACAAAGCAACATTGAGGTGCCAAATACTCAGCCAAGCACGCAATCAACCCAACAGGAAGAACTTACGCAGGAAGACGTCGAAATGCCAAACGCCGTACAGACCGCGTTTGACCGCATGAGACCCAGACGTGTGCCCGCCGAACTGGCAACTATTACTATTGGCAACAGAACGGTAACGTCAATGGTAGGAAGTGGCGTACCTAGGAAAAGGAACACCAGTGACTCAACCTCTCGCCCGGCCCGGAAGAGACGAATCCATACCCCGTCGCGTCCCAGTATTTTTGGTCATATGCAGGATTTTGCAGCTCCGGGAACTCAAGTGGGGCCGACGAGCGGCGACGATCAAGACGAGGAGATAGAGGATATTGATGATCAGGGCGGCGAGGAAGATATCGAGGGCGAAGAAAGGGCAGAAGAGGAGGACGAATCTGAAGCCGTGGATGAAGAGCTTGAGGAAGACGACGTGGAAGAAGAGCTGGAAGATGTCAATTCCTATAACCCTTCAGATGGCGAAGCAAGTCAGGCCGGCGGCGAAGGACAACCCGAACAAGCACGACCACCTGACGATGACATAGACGATAGACAGAAGAAAAAACACGAGGATGCCGAAGTCCAACGACTTATCCAAGAAGCAGAGAAGGCAACCGAGAAAGCAACTCAGGCGAACAGCCTTAGCCGGGCGAATAAACTCAACAAAGGCGTCAATCATCGAGACTCAACCGTGCACCTTGAAACCACTGTCAATGGGTCACTCCCTAAGATCCAGTCTCAAGCGAACTATCTCCGCCACAACCTCAATAGCAACATCCCATGCTCTCAAGACTCAACAGAAGACCCCAACTTGCTCCAGTCACAAGTCGCAGCAGAAGAGCGCCTCTCGTTAACAGTCACAAAAGACGACTTTGCGCGCATGCGTATCCTCGGTCAATTCAATCTCGGCTTCATCCTCGCATCCCGATCCACCGCTTCCGCATCAATCTCAACGTCTAACTCAAACAGCAAAGACGAGCTCTTCATAATAGACCAACACGCCTCCGACGAAAAAATCAACTTCGAGCGCCTGCAATCCTCAACAGTTGTGCAGAACCAGCGCCTCGTCCGACCGAAGCGGCTCGACCTCACAGCCGTAGACGAAGAAGTCGTCATTGAGAACATGGCAATCCTCGAGAAGAACGGCTTCGTCATTGACGTCGATGACTCCGGTGACGAACCGATCGGGAAAAGGTGCAGCCTACTCAGTCTCCCGCTTAGCAAGGAGGTTGTCTTCGATACGCGCGATCTAGAGGAACTCATCGCTCTCCTCTCTGAAAGCTCTACTTCCACAAACACAAAAACCAACCTGGATATCCCGCGCCCCAGTAAAGTGCGCAAGATGTTCGCAATGCGCGCCTGCCGCTCTAGTATAATGATCGGGAAGACGTTAACGAGTAGACAGATGGAGCGGGTTGTAAGGGATATGGGGAGTATTGATAAGCCGTGGAATTGTCCGCATGGGAGACCAACGATGAGGCATCTTTTCAGTCTTGAGAGATGGGAGGGGTGGGATGAATATGATGGTCTTGGGAATGATGATGAGGAAATGGATACTAGGTTTAGCTTGGATGTTTGGAAGGGATATGTTCAGGACATGGCCGAGGAGAATTAATAGGAGTTCAGTCCTGAATATAATGGAGAAGGTATATGATGTCCCTATCAGACAGGCAAATCATCAACTATGTAGAGATCTCATTATCATCATCATAACATGTTCATCGAGGTCATCAGTCATTAATCAGTAAGCTAATCGATCACCACCACCAAAACCAGCCCTTCTTCTCTGGCGCCTTCCCCTTGCCCTTGCCTTTGCCATTAACCCCCTCCTCCCTACCAGCATCGACCTTCCCATCAACATTTCCATTCGCATGCGCATGTACATTAGCATTCAAGTTCGCACCAACCATGTCCACATCCCCATCACCATCCCTCCCCACCTCACCGTCCCTGCTCCGAATATTGCCCCCTTGAACACCTCCACCTCCACCTCCACCCCCACCGTCCTCCCCCCTCCCGTTATCCTCCCCCTCCCTATCCTCCTCCTCCTCCCGTTCCAAAGCAGCAACAACATCCTCAACAACAAGTAAATCTCTCTCAATCAACTCCGCCCAATTCTGCACGTCGCCAATCTCCTTAAGTCCACTTCTCGCGCTATCCGCAACCTTCTCCCACTCTCTATTCTGGCGCGCCAGGTCAGCCGTTGTTTTCGAGAGTTGGTCTTCTTGTTTCTTCAATGCGGCTTGGTTCTCGTGTAGGGTTTTGGCGCGGTCGACGAGGCTGCTTGTGTAGTTTGCGCCGAGGGAGTGCAGCGAGGCGGTGAATGCGGAGACGGCGAGTTGGTCTGTTTGGGACTGGGTTTGCGAGTGGGAGTGGGAGGAAGATGGGGGGCGGTTCGGATTGTCGATGGAGGAGGGGTGGTCTTGTTGGATGGAAGACATTTTGGGAACAGGCTTGGTTTTCTTGTTGGATGGTTGTGGTTGTGGTTGTGGTGTTTATGAATTCTGTTTGCATGGAAGCGCTGGGTGGCTATGAAAGGGTTCAAGTAGATGGATGAGGGGTAGTCAGAGCAGAGATCTTCAGTTGGCGATCAATTGATGCCAAAGCTGTACGACCGAGGAGACAGTTAAGAAACTCAGTTGAGGGGTGCAGCCGTCTCGTCGCACATGACATGGCTAGCTTAGCTGCAGAATCGGTGGTCCCCGCAGATATATTAGTCCAACGCGGAGAAAACGTTTGTAGATAAGAGTATTAACATTGTTCAAAGTCTTGTTTAATCGCTTTAAATACATTCCAGTCCAATATACGATAGATAATAGATGTAAAAAGCAATCCCAAACGCCACGCCATGTATGCCTCGCCTTGTTTTGCCTCAGAAAATCGCCTGCACAGTGTACAGAAGCGCTACATATATTCAAACCAAAGCATATGTGGTAAATAAATATCAATGTAAACATGCGTAAATAGACGCATCGCATCGCATTACATGTTCGCCAGCTCGGTGTCGATCTGGCGGTCGAGGAATGCGCGCTTGTCGCCGACGAGAGTCGTCTGGAGGCGTTGCTCGACTAGGGCTCGAACTATGACAATCAATTAGCTTTGATGCGACCTGAAGGTTGAGACGTGATGCGCGAACTTACCCTGCTTCTTGGTGACTGTGTCGAGGTCAACCTCCGACAGACAGCCGCGAATGGCTTCCGTGATGGAAGCCTCATCAGGCCCGTTCATGTTCCCACCGCGGAAGTCGAACGCGCTCGCAGGCCGCGAGTTGAATCCGCCGACGGGGCTGCGCGAGCTGCGGTGAGGGAATCCACCGAGGAGGTTATCCGTGCTCTGCATCATGCCGACGCTGTGGCGGTTCGTCGTGCCGCTGCTCTCAAGCTGGCTGAGGTTGCCCATGGACATGTGCCGCGACTGCAAGTTATGCTGACTAGGGTTCTGGCCCTGGAAGGGCTGATCGGTGTACCGCGAGAAGGTGGACATGTGCGAGTTCCTGTTGCCGGGGACATTTGCGTGTCCGCCAAATGGAGCCGGGGATTGCGGCGGCATGTAGGTGTTTCGGCCGTGACCGGGGAAGCCAGTGAGGATTGTGGAAGCGGGCTTGACGGAGGAATATTGCGAGTGCATGTCGTCCATTTCCATGGCCGTGTCGTCCATATAGCGGCCGGCAGGGGCGAAGTAGCCCTTTTCTTGGCCGACGGCGTAGTCGCCGCGGCGGCCAGGGAGGTTATTGGCAAGGGCATAGTCGTCCCAGCGCTGGAGAGGGATGCTGCGGGGATCGAATGGCTCGTCATCGACTGCGACAACGCGCTTCGAACCCTTCTCTTCGATGACCACACGGGTGTTGCCCCAACTGAAGTCGTCCTGCTTCCAGAAGGAGTACAGCGGGAGGATGAAACTGTAGATGGGGTAAGCGCAGAGATAGATGATCATCCACCCGATGTGCTGCCACTGACGTTTGAGGATGAAAATAATTGCCTGAAGACCGTAGATACCAGCAAGCATAATAATGGAGACCAGAGGGAAGGGACCGGTGTTACTGGCAACGCGGTAGATCAGATAGCCGAGGTAGACACAAGTCGCGGGAAGGATGACCGTTCCCAGAAGATCCACCATAACGACGAAACGCATACTGAAACAACAGAACCCGCAGAGATCTTTCAGGGCTGCCAGCTCCACCAGGTTGTGGACCGTGGAGTTGATCCACCGACGTCGTTGCGACAGAAGCACTGACCAGGTCTCAGGCGCTGCCGTGCTCGCGTATGCATCGGGAATGAACTTGTAGGACATAGTGGGGAAGTGCTTCGTCATCAAGGTGGTGAGGTATCGATCTTCACCGAGAGCCAACAGATTCTTCTTGTGAAGCGTATCGACGTTGATGTCGGAGTATTCCTTGAGAACCTTGTCCGACACGATCAATGGACGACCCTTGTCCGCCGTGCGAAGACGATACATACAGAAACTGAGCTGTTAGTGAGAAACTTGAGAAGAAAGAAAGAATTATTGACATACCATCCAGGAAGACAAGTAACACTGCCAAACAAGGACTCAAAAGCCTTGGCCAGATGATGAGAAATATAGTACTCGTAGACTTGAATCATTGTCCACCAACTTCGTTCCTCGTTCTGAAGACTCGTCTCACCACAAATACCAGCAATCCGAGCGTCATTGGCGCACGCGGCTACAAGGCGATTGAGAGAATCCTCACGCACACTCGTATCGGCATCCACCATCAGACAATACTCGTACAGCTCAGGGTCAACACCAATGACATTGTTAATCTGGTGAAAGACCTCTAGTTCAAGAGGAGACATCGGGGCGCGGTGGTGTACACGGTTGAGGAAGTTGAGAAGCAGGACCTGGGAGTCACGCTTACCCCTGTTACCGGGCTTGGATTTGCTCTGCTCAGACTCCTTGCCGACCTTGACAACGACGATGTAGGGTACGACATTGCCCTCATATTCGTATAGACCCGAGTACACCTTTCCGTAATTCAGCTGTTCGCTGCCCTGACCGATACATTTGACAGGCAACGCGGGAGGGTCGATCTTCGGATCGACTCCAAGAATGTCCAAGATGATCTTCGGTGTCGGCCGGTCATTGCCACCGCCAACAATCATGCCATCACAGATGACAAAGATGAGCTTTCTCTTGTTGTCGTACTGGAGAGCAGTGAGCGAGTCGAGACCCTTGCGGAGCGAATCCTCGCCTTCGGTGTAGGCAGGGACCATGCAAATAACGAACTTGTCCTGAGGTGCAGGGCGACGCTTCGTTCCAAGCTGAAGGGCAGCAAGAAATTTTACCAAGACCACTGCGCAAATCAGGATGGTGAACGCTAGCAAAATCCAGTTATTGACTGTGCACTTTGGCTCCTCGCGGAAGTCGGTATCGCCGACGTAGAACACGTAATCAAGGCAATTCTGCAAGTCTTTCGTGTTGAAGGGGGCCGAATCCATTGGCCATTTATCTGATACATCCTCACCAGGATTGTTCTTGACAAGATCCGTTACCTCGGTTGGGAGGAATTTGTAGTCGTCGGCGTCATTCATTCGGTTAAGCGTATAGAAGTAATCCGTAAGGTCGTAGATTTTCTTGTGTGCAATGACCCATTGCCGTTGGCTGCTGCCTTCTGCTTCCTTTTTGACCTTGTCCTTTGACCAAACAAGCTTTCCTTTCTGGTATTCCCTGATTTTGGGCAAGAAGTCGTTTTCATACCACGTAATCTCATGGAGTTTGGTACTTGTGTCAGGCTGATCTCGTGGTCCAGATTTATGCACGGCAAGAGGTTGGTCCTGGGTGGCAGTGGTGTCGTTGTTCTGCAATTTGATTGAGATATCCGTAACGTATTCACCACAAAACCGAGTCAGCGGAGGCGGGAAGTAGGCGTCTAATACCAGCCCAGCCAATGGTTCCATAAGCGAAGGAGTCGCTTCTGGTTGTGTATCACCATGAGTGACTTTAGCAAACTTCGTGATGTCGTAGACAATACCATGGATGCCGACATAGAAATCGTTGTCCTTTGCATGCCAGCTGAGTTCCCTCTCGTTCCAGGCCTTGTCTTTGTCCGGGCAAAGAAGATCGCCAAACGCAATGATATAAAAGCAGACTATACCGTTGAACAAAAGAATCAAAAGCACCAATACGACCTTCTCTCTCCAGGCCTGCCGCACGTCTGGGCGCTTCATCCGGCCAATGTAGCGCAGCATGAATGATGGAATCCAGAAGGTAAGAGCCCAAACGAGTCCAATCCACATGCGGCGGCCAAAAGTAATCTCAGTCTTTTCAAGGTGCTTGTTATCTCCGTTCTCAGGATCGCCGTCATAAAACACATTGTCCCACTTTCTATCATCACCTTTGCTGCCCAATCCGTAATCCCCCATCATGTTCATGGCAGGAGGAACACTTGGGGCGATAGACTTGGCCATTATGCTGGGAGCCATCGTGTTGTGTTGTTGTAGAAGATTTGGCTGGCTACCACCGAGCAGACTTGCCGACTCGGCCATTGGTGTAACCGCGTAGTTCGGGTCGAGGATGCCACTATTGCTGAAATTATAGGAATGCGTCGATGGTGGCTCATCCGCCTTGAGGTCGATCATCGTCTCTGCTTCCCACCAGGCATTCTCTCGCATCCAGATACGCTGGTGGCCAACAAAGGCATCGCCGTTGGTCCAGCCTCGCTCCATCAACCAATTCTCCGCCCCGTCTTTGCCGTCGGCGCACCCTAGTCGAGCGTAGCGGTTGACAAATTCATCCACGTCGAAGTCGGCAGTGAAATCAAATTGCTTGAGACGGCGATTGGCCCATTCCGCGAGCCGCCATTCACGAATTTGACGAGATACAACACCTGCCGCCCAAGCAGCTGTCGGAGCGGAAGGATTGAGGGTCTCGGGCAGATCGTCGGTAGGGTGGATAGAAATATGATGCCAGACTCTGCTGCTACCGAGAGTATTGGCAAGATCAAACCGGCCATTCCGTCCCACTGCAATCCCTTGGCCCTCAACTGGAGTCAATATTTGCCGCAGGAAAGAATCTGCATCGAGATCAATGCCCACTTTTTCTAGAGCACCCTGTCTTTTATCAAGTTCGTAGTCTCTCGCGGGGTCTGTTGCGAGTCCTAAATCTGGCCCAAACTGTTCCAGCGCAGCGGCCATTTCATTCGTGATGGCTTGCCCGACAGGAGGCGCTGGAACACCGTCCTCTTTCATCTCCGCATTGATACCCTGGTTGTCGTCAAACACATTTCGTAACGCTACGGCCTTTCCAAAAGCCGGTCGTGGGATATCAACGACCGTAATGCTGACTGTGTCGTCATCATTCCACTGTCCACCAGAGCCACCGACTCCAGTCTCCTGGAGCTCGTTGGCAATGGCTTCATTTGCTTTGCTTATCACCCAATCGACCAAGGCCTCGTAAATCCCAGTGATGAGAAGCTCTCGCTCGTCGGTAGCACATTTATGCAAGAGGATCTCAGGATCCACACCAAGTAAATCACCGACTTCGTCGCACGTCTCCTCGAGTTCATCCTTATCCACGAGGAACCCAGCTGCGTTTCCAAGCTTCAGAATACCAGCAAGAACTGATAGGAGGTTCCGGAGGGATGCTCCTTTAATACCAATTGCTCTCAGGGCAGCCCTGAAGTCTTCTGCGGCGGCGGCGTCGTCGGCGGTTGGAATGTATGATGGTGGAGTATATGTTCCCGACTTGTTCAACAAAGCATACATGGAGGGTTCTTTCAGAGCCAGAAATTCTCGTTCCGCCGGCGTCGAGGTCGATGTCAAGAGGTAGTAAAACACGTCGAAAGCACGATATCCAGGTTCTGTAGGGATATCAAGCAGGCCTTTTTGTACATTAAGACCTGAAGTTGACAGAGCTAGGTTGAGGGCTACCAGATCGCCTTTGAGTGTGAATGTGAAGTTGGCGGAGAAAGCAGAGTAGAGAGAATAGGACGGATTGAAGGAAGTCACAGCGCGCAGGAACGGGTTCAATGCTGATAGAGCTGAGAAAGTGACGTTGGGAGTGGAGAGCGGAAGCGTCGTTAGAAAATGCTCGAACACGGAGGGGGTTGACTGGTGAGTTGAGCTGGAAGAAGTCAGCGACAAACATCTAAATCTTCACGAGACGCTGACCTTAGAACGATACACCCATCTTCCGCTCTTCGCCGAGCATGTTCCCATGCCCTCGCTGCCAGTTCATGGTCTAGGATGCCTCCACTGTGGCCGTCTTGACCGGCCTGAGCGGCAGTGAGCCATGTATTGACAACCAGGCTCGAGCCAGCATCCAACTGATAGGGCAGGCCTGAGGTGTAATGTGCGTGAAGGGCATTCAGTAAGGTCGTGGTCGAGACCTGGTTTCCTGATGGTCGGCCACCCGGAAGACCAGCAGACTGAGTGGAATAGACAGAGAAACGGGTCGACATGATGATCGTTTATCCAGACTTAAAACTGTTGAGACGGTTCAAGACAATCGCCCGGGGAGATCCCCTGTTGTAGCGAGTGTAGTATCGAACTAGAATTAATGCATGGAATGGGGTGATTGCAGTATCAGAGGCTCGCGAGGCAGATGCCGTGCCACTTGGTTGCAGATAATTGTCCGAACTCTTCCAGGTGATATATTCAGCAACGACAGTGAATTCGAGATGGTAGACGTTAAGTGCGACCGGAACAACTTCGTTGTCCTCTTTCGTCAATCCAGCGACTTTTCAAGCGAATGTTGGGGAACGAAGGTCGTTAAGCAATGCGTGAGCTCGGATTAGTATTAGGAGGAATAAGGCGATCATTCGAAATTAAAGCAAGTGTGAAAGAAGAACAGAACAAGAAACGCAGGCTGGGGACAAGACGCAAGTAGTGCGAGTAGTGAGGAGCAAAACAGAGAGAGGCGAGACAGAGGAGGCGTGAGAAAAGAGTGAGTCGCTTGTGATGCAGCGGAGTGATTTGCTTTGCTTCAGCGGTTGTTTGGGCGACTCCATCCGAGGTCCGTATTGCAAAATTACGTGTTCATTACACTAGCTCCCCAGACTACGGACTCCGATGATCACCTAATGGTAAAATCCTTAGTGGCCAATATTTCAGAAATATCTTGGTTGAGTCCCTTCAAAGTCCCTTCTTTGGACCCTCAGGGACTCGGCCTCAGGGCTACAGAATACAGCTTCACGAGCTCAACCAACTCTCCTCTGGCAACAACATCCCCGCGTTGCTTTTGTCAATTACTGCATCCCATGATGGCCAATGTATATTTTCAGAGTTCAGCCAGTGACGAGCAACCTCTTTAATCGGCGAATCACGGCATGAGCAGCCCGCTTGGCGGGGCCTTGGACCCTAAAATAACATCTGTGTCTCACTCAAGCGATGGAGTTTATTGTGAATCTTCTGGTCATGTCTCACCCAGCACCAATCATCCTTGTCAGATCGCCACTGATGCAAGTATTCTTCACGTCTTTCCAGACGGTGCCAGAATAGAAGCATATGACAGATTGACAGTCCCCTTGCGAGAACTTCGGGAATGCCGTGTTGTGGGCGCAGTGTTGTTATTTATACTCGGAAAGCCACCACCGAAGGTTCTAGCCAGATGGCATTTAAGCTAACGCTAAAACCGCCGCGTATTTTTCACTGCGCAGTTCCACCCATCTTTATCAAGGATTGTCTGATCGGTCGCCTCCATCCTCCAGCTGTTCCAGAGCTTGTCATCTCCTCCGCTGCTCCTCCAAATCGTTAACGATGAACGCGGTGAGCCCCAAATCCCGTCAGTCAAACTGGGGTTGGTGCTGATCATGGGTTTGACAACCTATGACGCGTCTTTGAATACTTATCTGCGCCATATATTGATCCTGCGCGGTTGACAGGGAAAGATGGGGGAAATCAGATGCGAGCCCCTTTTCCAGTTCTTCTGACTGCGTGGCGTTGAATGATTGCCGCTATATTGGGTGGCCGATTGGACCAGTCTGCTGTCTCACATTCTTCGATCTGGTCTAGTCTGGTATTATATCTGAGACGGGTTTACGACATTTCAAATTTTCTCCTCACCTGAGGTCTGCCGTATTTAACACTATTTTAAGAACATTCCAAGACGCAGACCGACCAAGGGTCTTTTGTGGTAAGGTTCTCCCGTACGGAGCATAACCAGGGCTCTCCCAGGGACCAACCAGAAGATTCCAGATATTGACAATTCAATGTGTACAAGAACCTTCCAGGTAGCTGGCCATCACATTGAATAGCTCGTCAGTAGAATTACTAGACTATGTACGAAGTCTAGACACAGAGCGCTATACTCTGAGTAGTCTCTGATGCAGCTTTCGCAGTCAAACGGTGTAGGTGGATTGACAGAGGCCCTGTTTTAGCTGGGCCCGCTTCGAGGAGTTGTGGTTGAAAAAATACCTCTTGTATCGGCGTGTCACAGGATCTCCGCCATTGTTTTCTCTTTATCACAGGTCATCCCAGAAACCGCCGCCGCCGATTGTTGTCGGTCTCTGTTTCTGTTACTGTTGCTGTTCTTGTCTTTTGTCCCTACCCAAGTTCCTGTCCAGCTTCGATATTGCTATCCCGCTCGCTCTCGTCATCTGCACCATTGACAGCCCTGCCTTCTAGCGTTCGTCCATCTAATTCTAATCTACGATTGTCTCTCGTTCAATCTTGCCGCACCGACTTTCTCATCTCGCGATCGCTCCTGGCTGCTCACCAACACCCTGATTCTCGCATACAGCTGCTCGAACCGGATAATCGTCAGTATTTATTTCGACAACTTCGGATCAAAGCGATCTCTTTGTGTGACCTAGCTTGATTCCTATCGCTTCGTCTGCAGGAGATGTACACTGGTCCCCGTCGTTAAAATCAACTGAATTACTCTAAGCTCAAGACTTTCCACGCTCAATTCTTGACCCCTAGGATCCTGTTGAACGCGCTTTCGGCCAGATTTATTCGGCTTTTATAACACATCCGCCAGGTCGAGGTTCGACGCTCCGGCTATGGCTGGAACTTCGCCAGCGGGACACACCCCGTCCCATGTGCAGTCGTCACTCCCCTCATTACCTGCTCATTTGCAGTCTGATACCCATCTGACCGCGCATCTTGCCAGCCGGTACTTCTGTCTCTCATACCATTTCAATCGCAAATTAGCTGACTTGGCCCTCTTACACAGTTTCCATGTCGGTCTGCCAACCGCGAGGCTTTCATCACACGCACTGATCAGTCTTAATAACTACACCTCATCGGCGAAAGGCCCCGATGGCGGCAAAGATGGCAGTGCCATGGGCGAAGCTGAGGATCTCGCTCGACGGGCTTATACCCGGCTCGGTGCTCGGGGAGAGAATCAGGCGGTTATTTTTCTGTAAGCACCGTTATGCTACCGCCCCTCAAATTCTAATCACTAATTTTCCTTGACAGGGGTGAGAGTGGTTCTGGAAAAACGACCCTTCGCTCGCATCTTCTTTCGTCATTCCTTTCCTACTCCTCGACTCCGCTGTCATCCAAACTCTCCTACGCCGCTTTCATCTTCGACACTCTCACCACCACCAAGTCATTGACAACACCCACAGCGTCCAAAGCCGGATTGTTCCTGGAGTTACAGTATGATGGATCATCTTCTGTTAACCCCACTTTGATAGGTGGCAAGATCATTGATCACAGGCTTGAACGTAGCCGCATTGCTTCTGTTCCAACAGGTGAACGGAGTTTCCATGTCTTGTACTATCTCCTTGCAGGTACAAGCGCCGCAGAAAAGTCGCACTTGGGATTGGATAGTGCTATCCATGTTACAACTGCGGGTGGCAGGCTTTCCACGGCTGACCACAAAAGATGGAGATATTTGGGCCATCCAACCCAGCTGAAAGTAGGAATCAACGATGCGGATGGGTTCCAACACTTCAAAACTGCTCTAAGGAAGTTGGAATTCCCACGCAGTGAAATTGCCGAGATCTGTCAAATATTGGCTGCTATCCTTCATATCGGCCAGCTTGACTTCGGCAGCGGCCAATCTACGATGACTGGCGCAGAGGAATCGGGTGGTTATTCTCACGAGGGTGGCGAGACAGTCACAGTAGTAAAAAACAAAGATGTTCTCTCCATCATCGCGGCGTTCCTTGGTCTTGGAATAGGAGAGCTCGAAGCCAGCTTCGGTTACCGGACCAAGACCATCCACCGCGAGCGTGTCACAGTCATGCTTGACCCGAAAGGAGCACGGCGTAACGCGGACGAGCTCTCGCGTATCCTGTACTCTCTTCTCGTCGCCTATGTTATTGAGAACATGAACCAGAGAATCTGTGCCGCTGAGGAGAGTGTCGCCAATACCGTGTCCATCGTCGACTTCCCCGGTTTCGCTCAGGCCTGTTCAACCGGCTCCACCCTTGACCAGCTTCTGAATAACGCGGCTATTGAATCCCTATACAACTTTTGTCTCAGATCATTCTTCGACCGCAAAGCTGACATGCTGGAACGTGAAGAGGTTGCGGTGCCCGCAACGAGCTATTTTGACAACACCAACGCTGTCCGCGGACTGCTCAAACAAGGCAATGGTCTGCTGAGTATCCTGGATGACCAAACTAAGCGTGGAAGAACAGACACCCAATTTGTTGAAGCTGTCCGCAGACGGTTCGAAAACAAGAATCCTGCTATCAGTGTGGGCGGCACGGGATCCGATTCGTCATACGGTCTAGTTTCACAAAACGCTCGCTCATCTTTCACTGTGAAGCACTTTGCTGGAGAGGTGGACTACTCCGCTACAGGCCTACTTGAGGAAAATGGAGAGGTCATTTCTGGTGATCTTATGAACCTTATGAATTCTTCTCGAAGTGATTTCGTGAGGGAGCTTTTCGGCCAAGAGGCCCTGCAGACTGTGGCCCATCCCAAGGAAAAGACCGCCATCATGCAAGCCCAAGTAAGCTCGAAACCTCTACGAATGCCTAGCATGGCGAGACGGAAAGCTAGCCCACCTACGCGACTCACATTCGAAGCTGCGGCCGCCGAGGATCCATACGAGTCGGAAAGTCAAACAGGCAGCTCGGCCAAGAATTCTTCGGCGAAGAGGAAGAGTGGAATGCTCATGGGGGGCATGCAGGGCGCCGCTGGGCAGTTCCTTTCGTCTCTTGACATTGTGAACAAGTGCTTGACCTCCAGCAACCTCAACCCTTACTTCGTTTTCTGCTTGAAACCGAACGATCGGCGTATCGCCAACCAATTCGACAGTAAGTGCGTAAGAACGCAAGTGCAAACACTAGGAATTGCGGAAATAAGTCAACGACTCCGAAACGCCGATTTTAGCATTTTCTTGCCCTTCGCCGAATTCCTTGGTCTTGCGGATGTCGGCAACATTGTTGTCGGCAGCGATAAAGAGAAATCTGAAGTGGTTTTGGACGAGAAGCGTTGGCCCGGCAATGAAGCTCGAGTTGGCAGTACCGGTGTCTTTTTGAGTGAACGATGCTGGGCAGACCTCGCCAAAGTTGGAGAGCGTGTCATTCCTTCTTATGCCGCTGAAGACGATGGTGGTGATCTTCTTCATCCTCGAACTGCCACTTACGCGGATTCCAAGGTCCGCCTTCTCAATCCTGCCGATCACTCGCCTGGTGCATACATCTATGGGGACGAATCGAAGCAAGGATCCAATGCCAGTCGGGACTTCGATGGACGCTCTGACGCTGGTCATTCGGCGTTCAATTCGGGTGATATGTTCCGCAACTTGGAAACAAGGGAACAGATGCTCGAAAAAGGGAATGAGAAGCAGATGGAAGAGGTCGACGAAATCCCCGTTTCCGGTAGCCGAAAGCGCTGGATGGCCCTAGTCTGGTTGTTGACTTTTTACATCCCAACCCCGCTCATCCGCTACATCGGTCGAAAAAAGCGTAAGGACATTCAAGTTGCCTGGCGTGAGAAGTTCGCAATCAACCTATTGATCTGGTTCTGCTGTGGTGTTGCTATATTCATCATTGTCGGATTTCCCGCCCTGATTTGCCCTACCCAACACGTTTACTCCGCCGCCGAATTGTCGGCGAAAGACGGCAAAGACGGTCACGATTCCTACACTTCCATTCGCGGTCTTGTTATTGATCTTGGTGAATTCATGGATTCTCACTATCCGAACCTCGTCCCAGATTCCGCATTGAAAAAGTATGCTGGTAAAGACTCCACTGCCCTCTTCCCGGTCCAAGTTTCGGCGCTTTGTGTAGGGAAAAATGGCAACATCGATCCGCAGGTATTGCTCGACTACAAAACAACAAACTTCACCGGATCGGTCACTTCAGCCGCTTCTGGAGATGCAAACTCATTGTACCACGACTTCAGGTACTTCCGGGACGCCAACGACTATCGCCCAGACTGGTATGCTGAGCAGATGATGTACCTCAAAGCGAACTATTACAAGGGGTGGATTGGCTACAGTTCGGAGTATCTGCAAACCCTGGCTTCCAAAGACCAAAATATCGCAAGCATCAACGGGAAAATCTATGACATGACATCGTATATCGCTGGAGGCCGGCGGAAAGAGGGGCGAGAAGGCGAGGATCTTGCCAACGTTGACACTGATTTCATGGATGACTTGGTCGTTGACCTATTCCAGCAAAAGTCTGGAGAGGACATTACAAAATACTGGGAAGAATTGGAGCTTTCGCCAAAATTGCGGACCGATATGATGGACTGTCTAAACAATCTTTTCATCGTTGGGCATGTCGATACTCGCAATTCGACGCAATGTCAGTTTGCACGCTACTTTATTCTTGCGATTTCGATCCTCATTTGTTCCGTCGTGGTGTTCAAGTTCTTCGCCGCGCTGCAATTTGGTAAGAAAAATCTTCCAGAGAACCTTGACAAGTTTATCATCTGTCAAGTTCCGGCCTATACAGAAGATGAAGAATCCCTGCGCCGTGCTATCGACTCCATGGCCCGCATGCGATATGACGATAAGCGCAAGCTTCTTTGTATTATTTGTGACGGTATGATTATCGGTCAAGGCAACGATCGCCCTACGCCTCGGATTGTACTCGATATCTTGGGTGTGCCAGAGACGGTCGACCCGGAACCGCTGAGCTTTGAAAGTTTGGGTGAAGGAATGAAGCAACACAATATGGGCAAGGTCTACTCCGGTTTGTATGAGGTTCAGGGTCACATCGTTCCGTTCCTTGTTGTCGTTAAGGTCGGAAAGCCGTCCGAAGTCTCACGACCTGGCAACCGCGGTAAGCGTGACTCCCAGATGGTTTTGATGCGATTCCTGAATCGCGTGCACTACAACCTTCCTATGAGCCCTATGGAGCTTGAGATGCATCACCAGATTCGAAACATCATCGGCGTCAATCCTACTTTCTATGAATTTATCCTGCAAGTCGACGCCGACACTGTCGTTGCTCAAGATGCCGCAACCCGATTCGTCTCTGCGTGTCTCAATGACACCCGCATTATCGGTGTCTGCGGAGAAACTTCGCTGACGAATGCCAAAACCTCCGCGGTGACTATGATCCAGGTTTATGAATATTGGATCTCCCACAACCTCACTAAGGCGTTCGAAAGTCTTTTTGGCTCGGTCACTTGTCTGCCTGGTTGTTTCACCATGTACCGCATTCGATCTGCTGAGAGTGGGAAGCCGCTTTTCGTGAGCAAAGAAGTTGTGGAAGCCTATTCTGAGATCCGTGTCGACACTTTGCATATGAAAAACCTGCTGCACCTCGGTGAGGACCGCTACCTGACAACTCTGCTTCTGAAACATCATCCAAAGTTCAAGACCAAGTACTTTTTCCGAGCACAGGCTTGGACCATTGCTCCAGAGAGCTGGGCTGTTTTCCTCTCCCAGCGTCGTCGTTGGATTAACTCCACCGTGCACAATCTGGTAGAGTTGATTCCGCTTCAGCAACTATGTGGTTTCTGCTGCTTTAGTATGAGGTTCGTTATCTTTATCGACCTTATCAGTACCATCGTCATGCCCGTCACCGTTGCCTACATAGTCTACTTGATCGTTTGGATTGTGCGAGACACGTCAGCTATTCCCTGGACATCCTTCCTCCTTCTTGCCGCAATCTACGGTCTACAAGCGATTATCTTTATTGTCCGACGCAAGTGGGAAATGATTGGCTGGATGATCATCTATATCTTGGCCCTTCCAGTGTATGCTCTGGCTCTTCCCCTCTATTCATTCTGGCATATGGACGACTTCTCCTGGGGTAACACTCGTGTCATCACTGGAGAGAAGGGCAAAAAGGTCGTCATATCGGACGAAGGAAAATTCGACCCGGCCTCCATTCTCAAGAAACGATGGGAAGAGTACCAGGCAGAATTGTGGGATGCACAGACATCGCGCGACGATCGGTCCGAGATCTCAGGCATCTCATACGGCACCAAATATCACCCTGCCGCGCAGTCTGAGTACGCGTTCCCTGCTGCACGGCCAATGTCCCAGCTTGACCTGCACCGCCACGCGCAGTCTCGTATGTCACTGGTCCCGTCTGAGATGATGAGCCGCATGGACATGGAGATGGAGGATGTCTCCCATCTGCCAAGCGATGACGCTATCCTCTCAGAGCTTCGCGATATTCTACGTACGGCAGATTTGATGGCCGTCACGAAGAAGAACATCAAGCAAGAACTGGAGAGGCGCTTCGGCGTTAATCTAGACATCAAGCGTCCTTATATCAACTCTGGTATGTACTGGCTTATTCCTCTTTCGTATAAGTTGATACTAACGTATACTTGCAGCCACGGAAGCCGTACTAGCCGGCAACCTCTGATCCAGCCCAATCGTCGATTTTAGCGCCTCGTCATGTTGGTTTCGATAAAATATGAGCATGTGTATAACAATGTGCCATCGCACTTAATCTCTGCATCAAGTCTGAAGAATTGTTTATTGGGAGCAGTTCAGCCGGCGTTCTGGTTGTTTTCAGCAGTTCTTTTGCATCTTGGTTCCATCCCAGGATTTCATGCCATGACTGTACATTTGCCTGGTTGTGACGATCTACCGCTAGATGTGCCAATATCTTAATCACAAATACCAGTGTTCACCTATATAGACAAGAATGGCGCGCATGATCGATCGTGCCATTCAAGCTTGAAGTCTAACTGCAGTGCCTCTATAATCGCCTTACGCGGAGATCCACGGTTCAACTATTCAGGCCACTCCAGCTGCGAATAAATGAAAGACATTGCAACGAACATTATTATGTAGGCAATCCGAGTTGTAATAAATTCAGCGAGGTCTTCAAGAAGTCCCTATCCTGTAGTTCAACATATGCTTCAGTAGTGTCAGCACAACATGTCTCCCTTCATGCAAAACGGCTCCGACACGGACGACCTCTCCTCCTCCCCCGCTCCTTCCAAATCCAAGCCATCCGCTCTTTCCTCCCTCCTCGGCTCTCTGCAGGCTGACCTTGTGAGCCAAGCTCATCGCATCCCCGCTGACTTTCGCACTCTTCGAGAGATCTCCCAAGCAGGTCTGAATGGTGGCCTGATTGACGACAGGAAATACGTCGTTCGTCTCCCTTCATCCATGCCTGAAATGTGATTATCTCGAAACAACTAACCCTTCTGTTTCTCAAGATCGAAAATGCCATCCAAGTAGCATCCTCACTGCCCAACACTTCCGGCTTGCGGACCAAGATCACAGATGCGTTCATCGCGTCGCTGTGGAATAACCTGCAGCATCCGCCGCTGTCTTACTTGAGCGATGAGTTTCGTTACAGACGGGCGGATGGGAGTTTTAATGTACCTCTCTTCTCAGCCCCAAAGCATATCCCCGATGCTTCAGTATGCGTACTAATGGCTCGATTACGGTAGAATGTCATGTACCCTCACCTAGGTGCATCAGGGAGTCACTACGCGCGAAATGTGACGACGAAACATCCACGGCCAGCAGTCTTGCCAGATCCAGGGTTCATATTCAATAGTATGTCCGCCAGCTTGTTTAAGGGTAATCCGTGTTTTTAACCTGGTACTAACGGACGCAGCACTGTTTGCCCGTGAAGGGCCCGCGAAGAAACATCCAACCCATATCTCAAGCAATCTGATCTACTTTGCTACAATCATTCAACATGGTATACTTCTTTCCAATTGAACTAAGTTTGTATTCTTCTAAGTCTTGATAGACCTGTACCACACGGATGAGGCGTTGTTTCAAACGGGGAGGCTGTGCGTATCTGACCCCTTCCTTGCCGTCTGAACCAAGGCTAACGCAGATGCTTGTGGCTAGTATAACATGCGCCCTCTACGTCTCCATAATCCTAAATGATTATCTCCGCACAATCCTCAACTTAAATGCAGGGAACTTCAACTCGGACTGGAAAATTGACCCGCGAAAATCCTTATCTGTTTTCGACTCCGAGGGGCTCCCTCGGGGCATGGGAAACCAGGTCTCCGCCGAATTCAATATGATGTACCACTGGCATGCGGCCATGAGCAATCATGATGAGAATTGGGTAAATGAGCTCACGAGCAAGGTATTTGGCCAAAGGTTGATGCTAGTATGTCCTGCTTAACTATATTCCTAACATGGAGCGGCTGCTCTAATGAATGACGATAGGAACGTTGTCCGTGGAACGGTATGTCGGTGAATTAAGAGAATACTTTGAGAGATTAGCATCGACCGAGCCATCATCGTGGACATTTGGAAATTTCATGAGAGGAAAAGACGGCAAGTTTGCGGATGGGGATGTTGTGAGGCTGCTGCAAAGTGGGTGTGAAAACGCAGCGGGAACGTTCGGTGCCCATAATACGCCAAAGGTCATGAGAGCGATTGAGACTCTCGGTATCCAGCGAGGCAGGGAGTGGGAGCTGGCCACCCTCAACGAAGTCAGGATGTTTTTCAAATTAAAGCCGCATCGGACCTTCGGTATGGCATTCGTTCCAATCACCAACCCACGTTCAGGTTTCGTGGCAAGCTAACATCCTATCTACAGCGGAGGTAAACTCCGATCCTTCAGTCGCCGAAGCACGTACGTTCTCTTGTTCTCTTATGCGTTCATGTAATTCATCGATTTATAACAAGCCCAAATGCTAACAGCACCAGTGGAAGCCCTATACGGCCACCCCGATAACATCGAGCTCTACGTCGGCGTGCAAGCCGAAGCGCCTTTCTATTCGGATCAGGACTCTGCGACGGATTCACGATGTCAGTGGCAATTCTCTCCGACGTCGTTGCGCTTGTGCGCGGGGACCGGTTCTACACCACCGATTATAGCCCGGCCAATTTGACAAACTTTGGGTGAGCGTTCCCGTTTGCGTAATCCTTTCTCGCTTTCAAAGTCAAGTCAACTAAACGAAAGTCCCGAAGGGTCAAAATTGCCGAATCCGACTTCGACGTCGCTAGCGGCGGCCTCATGTACAAGTTGCTCATGAGGGCGTTCCCAGGCTGGTACGCGGGCAATAGTGCCTACGCTCTATACCCGTTTACAACGCCGGTGCAAACCCAACACATCTCTATGATGCTCACGGGGCCAGAACTAGATTTTAAGAGGCCTATATGTGTTCGCCTACCTGTACAATTAGGGACTTCAAAGGGAGTCGACGAGGTGTTGAAGGATCGAGGTAGATTTCAAGTACCTTGGAGGTCAGGTTGAATTTGCCCACTGATTCCGTCACCTTAACTGGGCTCTCGCAACAAATACTAACTTGACGTTAATATTCAGGGGGCGATCATATCCTCAAGCTCACGAAACGAGATTACATGCTTGGCGGCGATGCATTGGCGAACGCAGAGCAGCGAACGTACATGGCTGAGAGGATGTACAGGCCGACGGATGCAATTGAGCAAATAAAGCAGTTCTACGAGAACATAACAGCGGATCTTATTTGGAGGACTAGCAAAAAGCTTGGTGATTCCTACCAGGTTGATCTTGTTCGAGAGTAAGTCCATTGCCTACTTCACCCAACAAGTGCACACGTATGTTTAGAGAAACAACAAAGGAAGCAAAGCCCTAGTCAGGTAAATAGCTAACACATCGCATTCAGCGTTGCAAGACAGGCCCACTTTTTTTCCTGCGCCGAGTACTTCAATATACCCCTAAAAGGCACCCTCGCCAACAGCACTAACATACAATGCGATGCATACAACGCACACGAACTCTCCGACGCGCTATGCGCAATATATGGCTACATTTTCCTCGATAACGACGTAGTCCAATCTCCCAAGAATCAACTCATTGCAGAGCGGGCAATCCGCCGATTGAACAAAGTCATGACTAGAGTGGTCTCCCAGTCCTCGTTCCGGTCAACATATTCAGCGGCGCGACTAAGATCTTTGGTCGTTATAAGCCCTTGTTAGCTGGATACGGGCTGCAGCTGATCAAGAGGCCTAGGGAGGGAAGTAAGAGTGTGGAGGAGGTTGTTTGGATGGTTATCTTGACGGCTGCGAAGGCTTGTGGGAGCCAAATTATTGGGGTACGTCTGTCCCATCTTTCAAGGAAGCACATACACAGAAATAGAAATTGAAGTTGACATTGACATTGACAGTGGTCTCAACTACTCGACCTCTACCTATCAGATGACTACGCCCACCACTGGCCTGCGATCCGGTCCCTCGCGCAATCTGACGAGCCCGAAGCGTTCAAGAAGCTGAAGAAATATGCACTTGAAGGGTGAGCCTCCTTCTTTGGTCAATACCGTAGTTTATCTCAAAGAGCGTGATAACGATAATTAGGTTCCGACTCTCTCCCGCCCTTCCAGGGACATACCGAACCGCAACATGCAACACAACCCTAACGGAGCCATTAATAAACACCCCGCACACCATTTCCAAGAACTCGTCAATCTTCGTCGACATTTCCTCGGCAGGAATGGGCGCGTCTATATTCCCGGATCCCGAGAAAGTAAAGCTGAATCGGCCGTTGGAGTCTTACATCCACCATGGCACGGGCCAACACAGCTGTCTCGGACGAGCGATTGTTACCACTGCGGGCGCTTTTTAAGGGTTTTGAGGAGATTGGGTTATGTGAGGAGGGCAGAGGGGCTGGAGGGGGAATTGAGAAGTAAATCTGTGGATGATTATAGGAATGGAGCGGGAGACAAGGTATTCAGGATGTTTTTGAATGAAGATGGTGCGGGTTGGAGTTCGTTACCCAGTAGTAAGTCTTTTCCTGGCTTCCCCGTACCGTCGGTTGTTGTATTTCGGCACTACTGACTCAATCTGAATGGCTGACTCTATCGCTTGCCTAGACAAGAAAGTGATGTTCGATACTATTGGTGCATTGGATTTCAGTGAAAAAGCAGGCCAGCGAAAGGCTGGCCAGGGACAAGAACAACAGCAGCAGCAGCATCAAACAGGAAACCGAAGTTCTTAGGCCCAATGGATCCACCCCTAGCGCATTACCTCGAGTCGAAATTGCTTAGGGTTTGCGGTGCGTCTACGATACATCAAGCTTGCAATGGAATCCAGTTGTTGATCGTGTGCAAACGTGATGTAGGTAAGACTAAGCTAAACTGATAAGCATTCATAGGGACAGGGACGCCCTGCCACCGGTCAAAACGAGCGATCGAGCGAGCGCGTTCTAAAAATGCCATAGCGGATATCAATCATCATCAATGCAGTACAATGAGAAAGGAAAACGCCATCCCACACAATCGAAAACCAAGACGATCAATACATATCAAACCGATCCGGAAGCAGAATCGGTGCGACCAGCGTCCACAGGTAAATAGCGTAGCACACCCAGGCACTAATAATCTTCACCCAAGAAGCCCAGTAAGTCCGGCCCACGGGCGCAAAGTCGTCGACGGACTCGGGGTCCAAATTCTGCGTCAGCAGGGTAGCGACCCATGTTGTAGCGAGGAAAAATATGATGTGGAAAAGGGAGTAGTTGTACTGGGTAGAGCCCTTTTCGTCGTCCTTTACGTCGGTGTCATCGTCTTCGTCGTCGCTGTCGTCTAGGGCGCTGGCGGGGAGACTACCGCTCGCGACGGCGGCACGGAGAACCTCGGCGCGCATCTCGCGACGGGTCGAGGGTTGCTGAGTGACGAGGCCGTGCTCGTTGTCTTCGGTTTCTAGGGCTGAGTAGTTGTGGCCCTTGGAGCCGAGAGCGAAGCCCTGAGTGGCGGCTCGAGTTGTAGTGTATGCGATGGTGGCCATGGTGACGATCGCGCCTAGGACGATGGTGGCAGTTCGAGTGCCGCGGGCGCGAATCAACGGGTTGCATTGGCGGTCATCAGGCTCCATCGAAACGGCGGACAGGGTCAGATATGTGCAGTAGGCGGATACCATGGCAGCCTGCGCCAGGCCTGCGCGCGGGTTGTGCTCTTGGACTGCAGGCTGCACCGAGATGAACGAGATTATCAAGAACAGGATCATGTTGATCTAATGCTGTTAGCTGAAGTTTCGAGGTTTAGGTAGGATAACATACCGTGATTGCCGCCTGGTTCATCGAACATCCACTCTTGGCGAAGAAGATGTACATCAGAATGGTCATCACAATAGAAGCAATGAACATGCCCAATGTAGACCCAATGAGCAATCCACGCCATGTCCGCGAATCAGTCTCCTCAATCTTCTGCAAGCACAGTTCGGCCCAAGTGTGCGCCAGATCAACCAGCAGAATAAGACCAAGGAGAAGGAAGAGCATAGCGCAGAAGAAAGCAATATAATGCCCGTAAACGAAGAAAAACGACTCCGGGATAAAGAACGACATCACGATGAACAAAACCCAGAGAATAACCTTCGGACCCCAGAACCCATTCTGCAACGCCGCGCGACCATCCTTCGACGACCTCACTCCCAGCAAAAACACGGCCAAAATCAGGTGGAAGAGTCCCAGCCCGAAGTTGATCCGGTGAACCGCGACCCAGCCGTAGCATTCTTTCCCGTCACATTTAATCTCCATATAATCCAGCGTCAGATGCTGCAGCTTCTTCAAAGCCCATGGCGTGAGCATAATCCAGGAAACGATCGAGTTGATGAGCAGGATGAAGGCGTAGGCGATTCTCGTGGCCATACTAGATAACCACCATGCTAGTTAGCGACCCGCCAGTCACAGTAAGAACAGCGCTCACTCACCTGTTATTAAACTTTCCACATGCGCTACACACGGCGGAACATGTTGCTGCTCCGCAACATGAGGCACCCGCGGTTATGAGCTAGATAGAGATCGGTCAGTGCCATGATGCCGATGGCGAGTTGGGCGAACGACAACATACCGTGCCGGCGCTCGGAAGCGCCAGAAATGGCAGGGACAGGAGAGCCCCCATCTTGGTATCGCAGTTTCTCTCAATAAACGAGTTTGTTTCGAGACCGGAGTCGATTTAGGATAGGCATTGTAGACAAGCCGGTGATGCAAGCGGGCGATATGCTCCGCCTCCGCCTCGGTCATGTGCTGCTTTACCTAAGCGCTTGGCTAATCAAGGCACCACATCGGATCTTGTATGAATTAAGGTCAAAAGAAGTGCAATATAATGCAAAGAAAAGAGAGGGCCACAGGGATGTCCTCTTTAAGTCCTGAGGTTCTTTTCTTAGAATCTGTATAACTTTTCAGTTCGCTGTGACTCTGAGGGCCTGTATATAATCTGCGGCGTGCTTGCGCCCGGCTCACGCCTGCTCACACCTGCTCACTTAGGCACCCAATGATATTTTGATTGCCTTATATTACACCCATTTCAAAATTAATTCATACAGAATCCGATGTGGTGTAATGGTTAACATCGTCGTCTCTCAACGGTCATGTGATCTCACGACAGCTCGGGGTTCGATTCCCCGCATCGGAAAATCTTTTTGTCGGCTTTTTTGTTGTTATCCCCCTGGCCGACGCCTTACAATGGTGTCGTACAGCATGACATGGCACAAGCTTTGGCTGCAGAAAGACTAAGGTATCAGTATCAGGCCTAGAATCTGCAAATTGAAATAACCACCAAGTGTTTGGTGTATCTAGAACTTTGGCTTCAGTGGCGTAGCAAATGACCATCTTCTTGGTTCTAATCTGCAAGGCAGGTGAGGTGTTTGCGTGACAAGAATTCCACGAGACGTGCTAGCCTTGGGTTGGAGGCGCCCTACGAGGAGAGCCGAGAGCCGGGATATTCCCCTTGGCGTTTCGACCGTGGGCGAGATGCGGGAAGCTCCAACTTATCTGCAGCCACTTTGCCTTCCCTTATCATCCCCCCGAGTCATCGACTTCATCGAACTCTCGTTTGTCCTTCTCTCTCTCCACTCCCTGTTGTTCTCGACAATCAATTCTTTTATATTGCCTATCTAGATTCATACTTTCCCATATATTTCCTACATGCTATATCCTATGTCCGTCGTGGTCCTTATTCACAACATTCATCGCTGATTTCGTGCTTCCCCCGTCCCGATAACGGCTCCTCGATCCCTCCCCACGCGACCACCTGTCAAACTGTCACCTACCTATCGTTAGACGACTACGCGGGGAATTTGATCCCAATTCATTGCGACTCTATATGATATATTAGACATTAGATATTTCATCGGGGTACCAATACCCCTACCGACGTGATGACGGCCTCGGGCACAAAAGCTAAGCGCATCGTCTCTGTCGTGGCGGCGACTTTGGTCGCGCTCGCTTGCGGTACCAATTATGCGTATTCGGCATGGGCGCCCCAATTTGCGCAAAAGATGAAGCTCTCGTCCACCCAGACCAACCTTATTGGCGCGGCAGGTAATCTGGGAATGTATGCGTGCGGTATCCCAATGGGTCTTTTGACGGACAACCGCGGGCCGCGCCTTACGACGCTGATTGGAGCTATATCGCTTGGTTTGGGATACTTTCCGCTGCATCTTGCTTATAATGGTGGTCAAGGATCCATGGGAGTTTTCTTTCTGTCGCTCTTTTCGTTCCTGACTGGTTTCGGGAGCTGCTCTGCGTTTGGTGCCTCGATCAAGACCGGTGCGTCTACCCAGATTTCTTGATAATTTGAAACCAGCTAATACTTTGAACAGCTGCCACAAACTTTCCCGAACATCGTGGGACGGCGACTGCTTTTCCCCTTGCTGCATTTGGTCTGAGTGCTTTCTTCTGGTCGACCACGTCCGCTGTTTTGTTCCACAGTGATACTGGCAAATTTCTTCTCTTACTAGCTCTTGGAACTTCTCTTCTCAACCTATGCTCTTTCCCATTCATGCGACTCTTGGCTCCTCCTACTGGACCATACATCACGATTTCACGCCCTCGTTCCCCGGAAGCGAGGCCGTTGCGAAGGCCAAAATCTACAGAATTGCGATCTGACTTTGGAGACTCCGATTTGCATACTTCTACTACCATTTTCTCTCAATCGGCGGTTCATTCACGATCACATTCCACCGCCTCTCACTCAGACCCCGCAGGCAATCCCCCGGACTTAGACGAGCTCTCATCTTTGGTTTCGAAAACGCCACCAAGAACGTCTGAGGATTATTTCCACGAACGTGACGCGGAGGAGGATGATGATGGTCTTTCGGACGTTAATCCCGACTCACATCACCCAGATATCAGAGGGTTGGCCATGCTCCGTAAAATCGAGTTTTGGCAGCTTTTCTTGACCATGGCACTCCTTTCCGGCATTGGTCTGATGACTATCAAGTACGTTTCTTCCTACTTCTTTTTCCAGGCGCTTGACTGACATTTCGTTTAGCAATATTGGCAATAGCGTAAGATCATCTTTATATTTTACTCGACGTATATTAACCCTCAATAGGCCAAAGCTCTCTGGGAATACTATGATGACAGCGCGTCGCCCAAGTTTATCCAGCAACGACAAGTCATGCACGTTTCGATCCTGTCCTTTGGCAACTTCGCTGGCCGTCTCTCAAGTGGTTGGTTTCTCTCTGTATATTCTCCACTCTAGGCTAATAACTATCAGGTATTGGATCCGATATTCTCGTTAAGAAATTTAACATGTCCCGATTCTGGTGTCTGTTCATGTCTTCAGCGGTCTTTACCCTCACGCAACTCGGAGGCGCGTCAATTTCCAACCCACACCAACTGGTCATTGTCTCGGCCTTTACCGGCATTGCCTACGGCTTCCTTTTCGGTGTCTTTCCATCGCTGACAGCGCATACTTTCGGCATCAATGGACTTTCCCAAAATTTCGGAATGATGACCATGGCGCCCGTCCTCAGCGGAAACGTTTTCAACCTGCTCTATGGAACTATCTATGACCACCACTCCATTGTGGACGAAAATGGAGACCGGGACTGTGCCGATGGGCTTTCTTGTTACAAGGCTGCCTACTATATGACCTTTTTCTCAGGAGTTGGTGGGATTATTGTCTGCCTATGGAGTATTTGGCGGGACGGACGGTTGCATCGGCAGGCCCATGCAAAGGTCGAACATGATAGACTCGCCTGATCTCCTACTTCTAGATGATATACTGGTGCATCGACAGCGTTGGTTGCACGCTGATTCTCCATGGGACAGTTATCATTTTATTTCACCCCGCAATTCAATTTGGCCGACAGCCCTGGTCATGAGCGCATCAGCATGCGGTTTCATTTATTTGGCATTTATTCGCCCTTTGTCGCTCCTTTGGCATATTCTTTCATCCATATCTCTTTCTCTCAGATCTCTGTTTTTTAATATCCATCTTGCAATGTACATAGCAGATAGAATGCATGATTGAAAGCGCTGGATTGATCACAACGAAGGCTATAGGAGTCTTGCTTTCGCCCTCAAAGCCGAACTTCCGGCTGCTGCTCCACGTCCCAATTTCCCTGGCAAACATAGAACCTATGTACGTATAGCTAGAGTCCGATGCAGTTTGCGTTTGATATTATCACCCAGGCAAAGATAGAAATAACAGGCCATCTAAGCCTTAGCCTCGTTACCGCCTTGGTCATCTTACATGAAACAGAACTCGGCCATTCAAAAACAGATTTAACTGTGTGTTATAGAGCAACAGGCCTTATTTAATACGTTACGTTTTTCTCCCTTGCACGGGACATGGTCAACAAGAGAATCAAATAAAAAAGAATAAAAAGAAATTCCGATGCGGGGAATCGAACCCCGAGCTGCCGTGTACCGTGAGATCACGTGAGAGACGGCGATGTTAACCATTACACCACATCGGATGATTGTTGAAGGTATGTGGCTTTTCTAACATTATAAACCTATAAAAATATACTCGCTGTTCTTGTCATAGGATCATTCATGTGTTGCGGACCGTGGTTCGTGTAGATTGTTTGACCTTGAGGTCAGGAGAACCAGCATCTGCATGATCGCATCTCGATCCGCCCCATCAATGCACTCGTCTCACTTACTGCTAACGTGACCTCGGTCTAGGGAATGTTTCATCATCAAGTCCTCTACCCAGCTCTGCGGCATAATGACACTTCGTCCAAATCCACGTCCACTTCAACCTCTCGGCTCCTCGACCACCCATAGCCGCCTTTGCCTTTGCCGAAGACGCCGTGAAGTTTCTTCGAGTCTGCATGGCACCCAGATCGCGCTTCACATTTGACAATGATAACTGGCTACGTCCCTCAGCAACAGAGTGCTAGCACGGCAACAAGTCAGTCGTGCCGCGTGCGCCTGTTCTTCATAGCTCAGAACCATGCATATCCACGCTTCAGCTGTTTATTCGAGATCAGGACTAGGGAGTTGATGATACGGTGACGGACCTTTGCTCGCACTTTTCTATAAATTGCGCCTTGCTAAATTGCCATTCATGTAGAAGACTCGAAGGGCCACTGGCTTACCATAAGCCACACCCCTGGCAGCAAATCAAATGAATTGACTCGAAGGCGCGAAGCAAAAGCGGTCCGGCCGCGAGGCTCTAAAAGCCCTAATTCAGCTCAGCATCCACCGATGGGAAGAATAGCCCTTTCAGATGCCTGCATTCTTGACTGCGATCGGCGGGCGACCCACGGTGGTTCCACTGCTAAACTATAGCCAAGCCTTCCAAGCCTCCTTGGAATCACACGTTCCTGAAATTCCTGACCATCCTTCGTGACTCTCATTTGAGGCCGGAGTGTCCTTATTGGCTGCTGGGAGCTTTATTATTGGCGTAAAATGAAGGTGCCGGTTTCGCCTCTGTTTGGGGTCGCTTAGGCTGTGCGAAAACGAGACTGTTTCGTTGGGCCCTTTGGGGCCGAATTGCACTGCGGATGAGTATAAAGCGGTATATCATCCCGTTCTCGAGCGTTGACTGCTGCAAACCCTGTCCCTCCCCTATATTTCTCACGGAGACACAATGGCCTTCCGCCCATCGCTTCTGACGCTGCTGGCAGCAGTCTTCTTGTGCCTGGGGGTGTGCGCTGCCCGTTCTGTTCCCATGCGGAGGGACTTGCGGCCAGCGGTATCGCTTCCCTCTTTCGACCATATCCTCGACACTGTGGAGATCTGGAAGCGCCGTGTACATGATTCTTCCGCTGATTCTAGCTCCAGCTCCAGTTCAAGTTCAGACTCAGATTCAGACTCTACCTCCACCTCCACCACCTCATCAACAACCACAGCCAACAACAACGATGGCGATGACGACGATAACACTTCCTCCACAACCAGTACCACCAACAGGTGCCTCAAGGATAAAAATGTCACACGCGTCATCCAAAACGATGACGGCTACGGCCACTACTACTCCTCTGGAATTGGAAGGTATGCTGCTATCGCAGGTATCCTCTTGCACACGGTGAGATACTTACTAACAATCCCTTTAGTGAGAACAGCACAGCTGGCGGAACCACGCCCGATGGCTCAGGCACCGCTCCCCGCTTCGACAATAGCACAGGCGCCTTCGTGACCCTGGCCGACGACGACGCCGCAAACGACGTATCAATCGACAACCAGCACTACCTCAGCTACCTCGGCGGCGCTGCCATCCCCTTCAAATCCGGCGACGACTCCCCCAACGGCCTCTCCCCAAAGAAATTCGACAATCTCGTCTTCGCTACCGTCGACGAAGACTCCGTAAAGGACGGATCCTGCGCCGTCCCCAACACCTCGTACGCCTATGAATACCGGTCCAAGTACAGCCTTTCGTCTGGAAGCGTACCAGTATATTGTGTCTGCGATCCGTACGGTTTATGCGGGTGTGATGACCATCATGGTAACAGTAGCTTTGTGGACGCCATGCTGGCATATGTTGGTCTTGATGGCGAGGCAAAGAATATCTCCAAGGCTTGCACTGTTTTGCTTGATGGAGCAACGACCATCCTTGTTGATGGAGGCTTGTCGAATGGTTCGACCAAGGCCGATCCCGACGCCGACGCGGTTTTTGCTCGCGAGCCGAGGACGAAGGGTGGGAGGTGCCCTGGCAGCGGCGGCAATGGTACTGGAGCTGCGACAGCCTTGTCAGTCAACAGTTGGTTGGCCGGGATGGTCTTGTTGGGGATGGCTTCAATTGTCGTGTCATAAGCCAGTCAGGTTGGTGGGTACCTTAATGATTGTACAATAGTAATAGATGAAGCTTCAGGAAAATTTCATGACACCACCGAATTCATCTGATCTTCCACGATTTTTCACTATTTAATTGAGTAAATACTCTTCCAGCAGCGCAACCAAACACAGAGCTGAAGCTTACCAACCAAGAGCAAAGAAGCGGTTTCAAGTGTCTCTGGCTAGTAAGAACACAGGAGAATTACAATTCTGGCAATGCGCTTTTCTACTTCTTCTAGTATATCGAGAGATTAAATGTACATGCAAACAAACCTCCACTGTGCATCGAGGCTCCGTCGATAGCCTTGTGCACCACTCCAACCCGATCTCAACTCGCCGATCTTGAAGGTCTAGTATGGTCACGATACCGTCGGGGTCCAGGATAAACAATAAGAAAAAAATGAAAGAAGCAAAAGAAAATTCCGATGCGGGGAATCGAACCCCGAGCTGCCGTGAAATCACATGATGAGAGACGGCGATGTTAACCATTACACCACATCGGATGACTTGTTGAGAAGCTTAGCACATTTTGTTAATATATCGCAAAAGATAAGTCCGACTGCCTTCCCTGCTCGAATCCAGGGACTGTAGGGCTTCATCAAGCGTAGCCGTATATGCAACTTTTAGAAGGAGCAAGGAGCTTTCGAACCCGATCATTTCAGGCATGCAGTCATCACCGGGCCTGAATGTGCAAGAGCTTGACGTCTCCTGGCGGACCATGACCCTTAGCGGCGACTATGTACAGCTTCCAATTAGACTGCGGCATATCCGCGGATATCAGATAGCAAATGGTATCCATATCGTATCCACGCGGATACCAGATACCTGAATTGCTATCTTTATCCACATCCAAATCCATGCGGATACGATATGGATATCTTATTATATCCGCGCTAGTATAATTCTCGCTAGATTAACCCAATCTAGCCTGACACAGGATGCATAATTTGCTGATTAAGATCAGTAATATAACGTATTCGGTAAGCGAGCGGGCCACCTCTCACCAAATTTAACCGTAGTTAAAATTCAAGACTGTTTAAAGCGACCAAAACATGCATTTCTATATAAAAACTAATTACGACCACTATTTGGACACTGTAATTGTCTATATCCGATAATACAACAGTCACTACAGCGTGGGGGTGCCCGTACGTGGCGCTGCAATATATCTGGTTCCTGTAGTATAGGTCTAGTCTGTATAGCTTCTTCGAGCTGATTCCTGTTTTATACAAGCACATAACCTTCTCCAATTGAAAAGTCCTCTGCAGAAGCAATCTGTGCTTTAGATTGTTTTCTCTTTTAAAGCTCTTTCTTATATACAGTCTATAAATCCTGGTTTTCCTTTGCAAGAATAGCAGCCCTATTGAGGGCTATTTCAAACCCTTTCACAAGCTAATTTAATGCCGTCTTTGTTGGACTAGGAGGGCCCTGCGTACGATGTCGCAGTGGTTTCTTGATTGTAGATGCTTGCTTATCCAACTGCTTGAGATTATACGGCGTTTTTGGTATAGAGGTGGTTGTCGACTCGGGGGTGGTGTAGGGGTCTTTAAACATATATTCAGTGTACGAGGCTCCCTAATCTTGTGAACTCGGTCTACGACCTCGCCTATCTCCTATTCTCCTGTCCATACCAAGCACCCTTGCTCATTCTACCCCTTGCTTACCCCTGCTATCCTACCTAACCCTTGAACCCTTGTTGACCCCTGCGAATCTGCTTATTTATTAAGCCTATCCTTCGAGTACTGTCTAGAGGGCTCCTCAACAAGCCCTTCTTGTATCTATGGCACGGTTTAGCTAAGCAATAGCACTTCGTCCCCTAACACTTTAGCAGCGTACGCAAAGTCCACCAAGTCTAACAGACAAGGCGCTGGAGCAGGTATTTAAGGGCTTTAAAATAGCCTTAAATGGTAGTATAATCCTAGCTCAAGAGAATCATAAATTACATGCTATTAATAAGAAATATTGTTAGAAGCGGACCTGTTCTCGATATCAAATTAAGCATATAAATAGATTTACTATCTAAAAAGCTCAGGAAGAGATATAACACGTCCAACAAGAAGAATCCACGCGTTAAGTACCAGAATCTATACCCGACGAAACCAGGCTGGCAACCTCTTCAAGGCTCGTACGGGCGCCACCACGCTGCAGTGATTGCCATAATCTAGGACATAAGCGATTACAATGTCCTAGTCGTGTACGTAATTGATTTTTATATAAACACAATCTTCGGGACTTCAAAAGCGCTTGATTCGAATGTATGGACGGAGGTGGCCGGTTCGCTTGTGGATTACGTTATATTACGCCGCTGTGTAAGCAACAAGTCTGGGAAGTTCCTAGGCGGCGTTATTCGCCATCTTTCAGGCATAACAACCCATGCTCGCCGCCTCTCATCTCCTGGTCTCCGAGGCGCAAGTTAAATGATCTTCCAGTTGTAACAGGGAATTGATGGCCCGAGGCCCCGGTAGGGCTGGTAAGTCTCCCTGCCCAGGCCTACGGCTTTTTCCAACTCCCTGTTGCACGTTGATTTCAGTATGCCCCAGTCTACCGAGCGTATCAAACGGCTCGGATAAGTCAGATAGAGACAACGAAAGTCGCAAGCGATTGGCCCCTCCATAGCCCTATCTGTTGGGTTCGGAGGAAACCGAGATTCTCTCCACTGCAGGATTGTCAGAGAACGAAACGTCCTTGGTAAATTCGTAAGTAGGGATTCTTCTTGGTTTGATTTGAGGATCTTGGAGTTGTCTCTGTCTTGAGAAAATCTTGCACTTTATCGGAGAACAGAAGGTTCTCGTGGGTAGAGGTTAGAATTAGAAATGAAAACGCCCAGCACTTGAGCTATGGTAAAGGAACAAGGAGGTCCGTGGGATTGAACTCCGCCCCGATGGGTTCTAATTCGACCGATCATAGGTGATTGACAATATGAAAGCCTCTTGGTGCTAGTATTAACTGAAAGGTGACATTATAGCTGTGAAAAGCTCGTGCCTAGAATGAGAAGGCCCCCCAGCGGGGAAGAAGAGGAAGGGCCATGATCAACAACAAAGTGGTCCCGTTTATCAGAACATCCACCCACGTTCAGAGTATACCACTCCCTCACGTTCGACCGGAAGGAGGAACACTATGCAGCGAGAATAGTGGGTTGCATTTTTTCAAGTCATGTCAACTTTAGACAGAGAAGCAAGAACCTACAACAAAAGAAGTCGAATGCAGATGAAGATAAATTACAACTTGTAATCAACACTAAATGACTGCTACGGAGGACATAAATGGTCGCATTTCCACCTGTAACCCCCAGGCGCCCAAGCGTCCCATTGCATGTTTTGCACCACTATTCTGCACCCCCCCCCAAGTACTATTAAGCTATTGTGTTGGCAACCGCCAGCAAGTGCTCGAGTTGTCAAGTCTTCAAAAGCACGTGACTCATTTGAGTCGCCACCGCAGGTTTCTTGTTTCGCGCGGCAGTTGCTGTGAGTTTCGCCTTCCCCATCCTGGTTTCCCCTGTTGTTTAATAATGTCTATTCAGGTCGATCGTCAAGGTGAAACTAATGAACATGGACCCTGGATATTCCAGTGCTATCACGCTTGCGACAGTTCTTATCAGTCCAGCCGAAATCCCAACTCTCCGCATCATGGCAGGCAAATGTGCATGGAGTTGCGGCCTAATCTTTTGCGCCTGTACGGGGTTTGACGCACCATTTCAAGAACTCCTCGCAGAAAAGCTTCCGAGTACTGAATGCCCTCATTGTCACCATCCCCTTTCTGATCATGGAGAGGTAAAATCTCCTTTGGCCACTAGCCACGGTGCCGGTCCAGAAAGTGTCCAGGAAACGACGTACCACAAAGAGAAAGGTTAGATCCTGTCTCGATTACTTCATGGCATAACGAATGATATATAATGGCAAACAGGCCACGAGCTTCATTTCGTCAGTCATCGCACAGACACAGTAAGACTACTCGCTGAGCTCGTTGACCGCGAGAACGTTGTTCATGTGCGGGGAACACCGGCGAGCGGCAAAACGACGCTCGCCCGCCTCCTTCAGCAATATTATAACGATCAGAAAAGGGTCGTCTATTTCGTCAGCAATTGGAAGAAGCTCGAGGATTACCCTACTGAAGGCGAGGACGAACCATGGCAGAAGTTGACCCAGAATATCCGCAGCCGCTTCAAACTCACTGGCCGTGTCCGGAATCTATCTTCAGGAACTATTATCATCGTTGACGAAGCCCAAAAAACATACTTGGATACCGAATTCTGGAATTTAGTAATCAAGGAACGGATCTACGGCAAGGGTGAGGACATCAAATTCTGTCTTTTTTGCTCGTATGGCAGCCCGTCGACTGGTGTCGACGGGCAGACCGACATGTTTACTCCAGCCATCTTCAAACCAAGTCAGCGCGTCACACTTACCCCGCAATCATCTTCACCACCAATTGAACCCTTTTCGCCGCCATCAATTGGACTCTTTTTCACAGCAGATGAGTTCAAAGATGCCGTACATCAAATTTGTGCAGATACCAAGTTTGAGGCGGGTTTCAAGCTTGATAATGACGCCGAAGACTATCTGTTTTCCTTGACAAACGGCCACCCCGGTGGTGTCGAGTCGCTATTAAATTACTTCTACCATGTCCGTTTCTCTCCTCCATCCAGTTAAATTATGCCTTCATAGACAGGCTCGATTAACTGACTTTGCATTAGCATTACCGGGACAGGATCAAGCACGGCAAAATATCGCCACTCACGAAAATTCATGTCGTTGACAGCTTGCGAGATGACCGAAAAGTTTGGAGGTACCTAGAGACTACACCAGTTTATCGCTCATTTCCAACAGGTCCTTTGCTGAGCGTTCAAGTCGCAAAGGTTCTTCGTCATGTCCTAGAGCAAGGGAGCATATCTGTGGGCAAGCAAGAGGACATCACTGTGGCTGATGATGGCGACACGGATCTGGAAGAGGCCAAGGATAAGTGTTATGTGAAAGGATGGTTACACAAAACCTTGGTACCTGAAGACAAGGCGGGCAAGGAAAAATACGTGCTTCCGTCTCGCCTGCATGAAAAGCAAGTCTCCCTAAGTATTTGCTCTGAGTACGGATGCATCATGCTAATCATTCTCAGGTGGGTTGAATGGATCCTCGGCAAGCAGAATATACGCTTGAATTCGAAATACGACAGTTTGCGAGAGTTGTGTGTGGACATCCTAAAAGAGTTCTCCGCTGCCACTCTGCGCCACACCGCCGCTGGGAAGATTCTCACCAGCTCGGCTCAATATAAACCTCTCGAAGCCGCATATCAAGACGAGTATTACCGCTGTTTCAACGTAATCGCTGGCAGAGGGGTTCCGATCTGTTCGGAATGGTCAAGGACGAAAGACGGTCGGGTTGATTTTTGGATTCCGGAAAAGAAGTGGGCGGTCGAACTACTGAGAGAAGAGGACCGGGCTCATGAGCACATATCACGTTTCCAGGAGGGGGGACGCTACCACTCTTGGATAACCGATGGTATGATCAGTGACTGGATCATAATTAACTGTGCAACCACTCTGCCTACTCGCTGTAAGTTCATATAACTTTCTTCTGCGTTGTTCCTCGTTAACAAGATAATAGGCTACCCCGAACCAAATCTTATGCATGCAGTATTCACTAGCAACTGGGAAGATTTACAAATTTTCGATAACAAGAAGTCTCCCATCATTGACAAATCTCCTCTAAGAAAATGACCTTGTACTCCCGCCGGGCCTGGACAGACTTGCCATGCAGGTCTTGGATTCTCAAGTCTGCGCAAACATGCGAGGCCGTATCCCTCTCCGATTGGGTGATTGACTGGGTGCCGTCTGGCTCAAGTGCGCACTGTCGTTGGATGATTAGCCGCGGTCGCCCAAGTGCGGGCTGAGAGGCTCCACAGCGTTGAAGACAATACCAGCGACAGCCATGTTGTAGCGGCCTTGACTAAATAAGGAATTCTGCAGAGATGACCTGCGAACTCGCACTAGCCCTGTCCTTGCTGGTCTATCTGTGGATTAAATCACCGGAAGCAAATACACTGATTCTCGAAATCGATCTGACCTACAGACACATGCTTATTATTCGCGGACCCTATCAGCAAGAAATTAGCGAGAGTTTCTTAGTGGCCTAACTACAATTATTTGGAATCCACCATAACCTGCTGATCGTATAAAGCAGAGAACATGTAAAGCGCTGTACTAACCTATATCTTATGCTTCCACATTCCTTACGTGAGCAAGCGAAGGGAGATACATAACATGATCATGATCTCTATTCATGGAATCTCAAGCTAGATATTCACAAAAATTATAGGTAATCAGATAGATATATAGATGCACCGTACCTCCCAGGCCTTCCCTGTCAAGAAAGATCAGATATATAAGTTATGTACTACATGTAGTGCTATATTTGCCAGGTCCTGCGACCAAAGCTTTCACACAGCCCCGTCCTGTGCTTTGACATTGGTGTTAAAGAAACGCCACGCCTTGGTCGGCCCGATGCCGTTTTGTATCCCTGGAAAGGTACCTTAAGCTCGCCAGTTCTCGATTGACTTACCTAGACTTTCTGCAAAGGCTCCCAACGTTCAACCTGTGCGGAGACAGGTCACGATCCTACCCGGTAAGTTCCCAAGGCAAGGCTAGCCTACTGCGTGTATGCGGTAGCCTGAAGAGTAGTGCTAGACAAGTTGCTGCTTTACCTTCTGGAATAACAAGTGTATTGATCACGAAGATAGAAATGTAAGATGCAGTGGGAAATGAGCGTCCTTATATGTTCCTCCACCCTCCACGTAGCAGGTCGCACATGCGTAGCTGCGTAGGAAGCCTCTTCCTACGTACGTAGGTTTCTGTCGGAGACTGCGGCGTACGTAATCTTCGGTATCTCACCACCCAAATATGAAGGTCTGATTCATTGAATCTAGCAGCGAAGCTACACTATATACAGAAGAAATAGGAAGTAGAATGATACGATATATGACCGAGCGGACGCTGACTAATAATAAGTTCGGCTTTGAAGCGGATTCTTAGCGGTCACCAAAGGTCGACAAAATGTTATAGAGAGTAATTCCAATATTGGTTATTACTATCTATCCTTACAGGATAAAAAGGGTCTAATAAGCTCTTTAAAGCTGACACTAATAGTCCCCTAGGCGGTAGTGTCTTTGTAGCTATACCAGGCGCCGGTGTGTGAAATAATAGCTCGAGTTGCCTATCTTTGATTAATTTCTGGAAGTAAGCAGGTACTGAGGTTTATTGCTAGATCACAGGCAGGTCGCGCGAGGTAAGTGAGCCAGCAGTGAGAATAGCACCCTGTCTATATAACAATTAGTACGGTATCTAATATTTACTTCGTCCTAAAAGTGTACATACGACCATAGGGTGTGGAAAACAGGGCTTCCCGTCCGCTCAGCCGTACTTAAGCCACACGCCGGCTGGTTAGTAGTATGGTGGGTGACCACATGCGAATCCCAGCTGTTGTATGTTTTTGCAATTTGCTTTGATTTTTGGTTTTTCGAGTGTGAGAAAGTGTGATGGGAGAGTTGATTGTGTGGAGGTTTGGTTTAATGGGTTGATCAACTTTGACAATATAAGCCGCCAGTCATAAATCAAACTCTGGCCACAAGCTTTAAGGCTTCGTGGATCTATGTCATCACCAGCACTGACTTATGCATCTAGAATCTGTAGAGTAAATGCTTCCAATCCTGATACGTGCTGCTCTGATAGAGATCCTGATAAGGAGATCTTGGTTGTCTGCCTGATTGATTGCTTATCGTATTGCTTTATTGCTTAGATGCAGCAAGATATAGGTATATTCTTCAGTGGTTCTCACCCAGATGAACTCACTAATGAGGCAAGACAACCCATGACGATAGCGAGCAAACCCCGGGCTGGATAAATAAATACTGATGGACCTGAGATACATCCACGAACAGCTGTCCATCAAGTATCCGCAGCCGGCTATCAATCCAATCCATCGACTTCAGCAACGAGAACTGATATGATGAGGGAAAGATAAGAGCTGCAAGGCAGCGGCTGGGGAATCCATGAACAAGGCTGCCAACTGATTGCGACATCATCCTCATAGGTAGATAGGTGCCATAAGCCCTAGCAGTAGCGGATATTGACAGTACTATGCCCGGGGACATGACTAGACTGCACCGCCCTCGAGGCCTCGGCCTATGTTCACAAGTAGCTGGGACATGTCCTAGATTGCTGTAGATAAGTAGATACAACTGCAGATAGATAGATCATGAAATCAGCGTATCATCTCCAAATCGTGATAAGGGATTGTGGAGGTTGGAGCTGTACTCCGCAGCAGTTAGGAGACCTTGGGTATCAATGCCAAGCAATATGGATCGACGATTGTGAAGAATGAAGCGACTCTCACATTGAGATAAGAGAATAGGATGAAGAAGTAGACAAGTAAATTTTGGGAATTATAAACACAATCATCGAACAGAATCATCCCTCCTCTAGGACCATCTTGTAGAGCACTCCAAACAAGTCGTTTTGTAAGGCGTAACGCCGTTTTCATATCGGAATTAAGAATATGGTCGCATGAATCTATCGCAGACAAACCGTAGAGCACAGAAAGAGAAAGACAACAGAGAAGAAAGCAACCAGGCGCGGATCGAAGTAAAAGCGTGCAAAACTCGATCGGATATATAAGCAACCGGCCAATGACAAGACTTGCAAGGGTATCAAAAAACGTAGTAGGACCAAGCGACTCGAGAACATGCCAGCGGTTGAGTCGGATGTAGTCCTTCGCAACCGCGCATCTCACGAAGAGTGATCCCAGATCTTGAAAGCCCGTGCTATTCAGTTTTGGGCGACTTGCCTGGTGATTTGGAAGGCGGGTTCTCCACCACGTCAGAAAGCTTCATCTTCTTGGCCAGCGGCTCAAGCGGGTTTTCCTGAGACAATTTCCTATTTCCAGATTGCTCGGCAAGTTGGCGTTCCAGCTCGGATATGCGCCGCTTGAGTTCCTCTTCTCGTCGCTGGGAGTCATCAAGGGAGCGTCGCAGACGTACCTCAGAGTCGCGAAGGATCATCTCGGAGCGACGCGCAGTTGCGTCGCTCTGCTCGAGTTCTGCGACGCGCCCCCTGAAGAGCCCATTGATAAGATCCAGCTCGCTGACACGAGTCTTCAAGGACGTGTTTGCCGCCAAGAGGTCTTCGTATGTCTGCGGAGGCTCATGGTGACGGTCCACTGGCGCGGTTGTAGATGTGGGAGAAGGTTGACGTAGAACGGGAAGCTGGCTAGTGTGATCTCCGGCCGTTACGCTATCAAACATGTGCTGCGGCGCAATGTTGGAGTTGTGATGGGATTGCGCGTGCGGTTGGTGCATGGACGAGAGGCCTGGTGTTTCGGTGCGAGGAACCGGGGAGGTGGAACGGTCCGAATGGCCGGGTGACACTTTACGCGACGCGCGACGGTATCCCTGGGCTCCTAATGGAGGGGTGCCCGCTTCGGACCTTGTGGATGCTAAACCATTCCCATCGGCCGCGCTGCCAGACTATCGTGGAAAACCGAGGGTTAGCGATCGCTATCTATGTCTCAATCGCCCGCGATAAGGAGCGCGGGGGTCGGGAAAAATCGAATCAAGGACTCACTTTGCGCTTCGGTCCCTGGCCAGCAGTTTTGACTCGATTGCGGCTCTTGATTACATCTGTTTTGAGACTAATTGGACGTGGTCGGCCATGGAGCTTCAGGAACAACCCGCAAGCGTTGCAGAGCACCGAGCCGAGTTCGTCCCTACGCCATAAGGGAGTCTTGGAAGTGCCGCAATTCTGGCAAATGGGCTGTAATTGAGGGCGTTTCGAGTCAGCCAACGTACTCGCCATGTTTGATTATGTAGAAAGACAAGCAAAAGGAGGAAGGAAAGGGGAGGAGGAGATGAGGGGAGCCGCGTGGGAGAACAGGCGCTGATAGTGGACGAGGGAAGATTGCAGGGTTGATAAGATTGGGGGAAAGATTATTGATGGGTTGCGATGATAAGGCCCGGTAGCGGTGCGGTGCCAAGACTGCTGATAACAGATCGTGTGAAAAAATAAAACGACCACGAAAAAGCAATGTTGTAGTGAACAACGGGCCAGAAATGTAATTTGATCATGGGGAATATCTTATAGAAATGAAAGGAGAGCGCACTCACAGGATTGTTGCCTTGTCCTCCAGTTGTAGCAGCGGGGGACGATGTCGCGTAGGTCATGCTGGCCATACCTAGATGCGCATCGCTACTTGAAGTTCTATCGCTCGATCTTGTTAGTTGACACTCTCGTATTGAGGTTGATAAGATGTAACTGGGCTTTGAAAAGCAGGAATAACCCCCGAGCACCCAAGGGAGTCGCGCTAAAGATTCAAGCGCGACTAGCCCATACCGCGACAGCTGTCAAATTGGAATGATATACGCACCGTAGATTTGAAGTCGGCGCTGACGCGACCGATGCGAGAACAGAGAGGCCGGGAAGCGATGGGCCAAGGGAGCTCGAAAACGCGTTGGCGCCGCTTGTTCCGTCTTCAAGACCCTTATCTAGCGAGTTCGAGGCAAGTTCTGGAAGCGCAGTGGAATACTGCGATGACGCTGACGAGACACCCTGCGCGGTATCCGTTGCCGATTGGCTTTCAGTAGAGGAGGAGGAAGTGTTATAGATGAGATCGTTCGATTGCTCGTTCGAGGGCGATGGAGGACGAAGGGCCGGGTCGATGGGCGACGCCCGGAACAGGAGCGAAGAAGCCACAATGGAGGTTGTGGCGGGTAAACAGCTAGAAACTCGGCCTCTGCTGACCGAATCAAGAACGCTTCAAGTCGATTTGATTGAGCTCGTTCTCGTCGTGTTGCATGAGACGGGGGAGAGGAGATCTCGAGTCTGTTGTGAGGGGGACCAGCCACGGAAAAAGGGAGGTAAGGTGGAATGTCCTCTAGAATTCGTTCGCCAGTCGGAATTCGATCGAGACTAGAGAGAGATATGTTTAAGCGGTCAATTGAGAAGAAGAATTGGATCAAAGACGCTGCGATTCCGTCTGCGTTCTGCAGGACGCTGGTAGGATAAGGAGCGAAAGATCTGGCGATAGAAGATAGAAGAGATAAAAGATAGATAGCGAAAAGAGCCGGAAAGCTGAGCAGCTTGCAGTGCAATTCTGCAGAAGACAAGCAGAAAGGACTCGAGCAATTTCCAGGGTAAGAGAAGAGACAATTAGAGTAGGGATATTAAAATGATAACTGCGAAGGAGATGGAGAGGCCGGGCAGATTACAGATTGAAACTGATCATTATCGGGACTGCTATCGCCGGCCACTATCGACCATTATTGATCCCGATCGGTGGACCTTCTTGGCTCCCTTTCTCCTCATACTCCTTCATCTTCATGATGGCAGCAGTTCGCCGTTTCGCCTTCCATCTTAAGGCGCAAGACTGTCACAACTGTCTGCCCATCTCCAACTGCCCATTTTCTCTGGGGCTGGATGTGAATGTACTAAACACCAACCCCTGCGTGGATAGCCGGACGAGTACGTACTACATCTACTTAGCAGTGGTCCTTGCGGATCCTTGCATTCATGCTGCATCTGTATCTGATATAAAGGCAAGGTAGCCGCTCTAGTTGTGCAATCGTAGGTGTCGACTTAGAAACGCAGTCGCTCATCGAGGCTCGAATCATCCATGAAATAGAGGAAATGGACTGACAATATTCGCGACTTGTTACTGATCGCTCAGGCTCACCAAGAGTAGGATCCTGGATTAAAGGCTTTATCAGCGACGATAACGGCGTCTAGAGCCGACTGCCAAGGTGTTCAAGTCAATGTGGGATGCACTACGCGAAGGGAGACTTCAGGCTGTGAGCTGAAGTTTTCCCGAAGCATGCCACAAGCTTTGGAAAGCCAATGCATCGAACGACTGGCAAACTTCATGCACAAGAGCGCCTATACCAGTGGACGTAAAAAGGAGTACATCGATCTTCAACACCCTGGCCAATCCCTGTTCAGGCAGACCGCATTTGCTTGGGATGTTCTTTCTAAGTTCAACAGCTTACTTCCCCACCCCCAACATCTTCCTGTCATCCTTTCTTCAGTAAAATGCGATGTGACTGGTCCGGTGTGCGTTCTATGCATAGGTCCTGCTGCGAGGTCAGCTCTTCGATGCAAGTCCAGTGGTCATCATTGGGCTATCCCAGAAGCTCGATACCCTTCTAAGGAGTGATATCGAGGTGTGTGCATGAATGGGCATGCATACCGTGCAACAATTTGGCGAGCGAACGTATAAAGCCAGCGACGCCGACCGACACTTCCTAGGTCGGCGAAATTTCGGCTTGTAAAAAAAGCAGTCCAGCTGTTGATTATTGACCAGCGAGACTGACAAGAAGAAAACAAACTTTCCCGTGGTTCAAGGACTAGTGCGACGACGCCTCAACCATGGTCTCCACTGACAAGAACAGCTCTCATGTCGATGTGCTGATTATTGGTGCTGGACCTGCCGGCTTGATGATGGCAGCATGGCTGGCGCGATGTGGAGTGAAGACCCGAATCGTTGACAAACGAGGGACAAAGGTTTCTCCCAAAGCCTCTTTTTGGCTAGAATAGGCAGGGTTCGCTGTGCTGACGTACTGCCCAGATCTTCAACGGCAAAGCAGACGGTCTCAATTGCCGAACTATGGAAATACTTGATTCCTTTGGTTTTAGTGATCGGGTCTTGAGAGAGTCGAATCCCATACTCGAGATTTGCCTCTGGAACCCTGACTCAGTGGAAAAATACAACGCAGTGCTCGATTACCTGGAACGCCCCCCGAAGTCTGTCGCTTCCAACAGGCGACCCTTCATCAGGGCAGGATTGAGCACTTCCTCCTTGATTTTATAGGGAGCTGCAGTGATATTCGCGTGGAGCGTGGCGTGATGCCGACAAAGCTGGAGCTCAATGAGTCCCTGGTCGAGAAATCAACCGCATATCCAATCACCGTACACCTGCGCCATCTGTCTGAAGCCGAAGCAAGCCCACAGCAGACAGGCGTTGCGATTAATGGCTCAGCTATCCAGGACGGCCTCTTCAGGAGCAGCCTCTCTGCAGATGACACGGAGGAACTCATAAGGGCCAGCGCGCTGGATGCAAAAGCTCATACCGAGGAACTTGTCAAGGCCAAATATATGCTCGGTGCCGACGGCGCGCACTCATGGGTACGCCAGCAGCTCGGTTTTACCCTTGAGGGTGATTCCACGGATTACATTTGGGGTGTATTGGATATCGTGCCCATCACCGATTTCCCAGATATTCGCACGGCATGTGCTATTCATTCTGCTGATTCGGGTAACGTCATGGTCGTTCCTCGCGAGAATAAGCTTGTACGGTTGTACATCCAGCTCACGACGGCGGAATACAATGGCGGTAAGCGGGCTGATCGGTCCAAAATCAATCCCGATGCCATCTTGAAAGCTGCTCAGAAAATCATGACGCCCTACACGATTTCTTACCGCAGGCTGGATTGGTGGACAGCGTACCAGATCGGTCAACGCGTGGGCACGCAGTTCTCCGCCCATGGTCGTATTTTTCTCGCTGGGGACGCTGTCCACACACATAGGTAACTATAGGAGCTTTGTGGGTCAGCCTGAGCATAACTGATACGCTTACAGCCCCAAAGCCGGCCAAGGCATGAATGTGAGCATGCAAGACTGTAGGTAACGCAGTCCAGACACAACGAAATAACTGGCATGGTTAACCAGCGAAACAGCGTTCAACCTCGGGTGGAAGATTGCTAGTGTTGCCAAAGGCCTTGCGAACCCTTCTATCCTCAAGACGTATGAACTGGAGAGGAGAAAGATCGCTCAAGATCTCATTGACTTTGACCATTGGTATTCCCGTTTAATGTCCGGTCGCCCTGCTCGTGACATTACGGACAAGAACGGAATCGATATGAAGGAATTCGAAGAGGCAGTTGGGAAAAACGAGCTGTTCATGAGTGGCTTCGGTATGTGATAGTGCTTCCCATCATTCGAGAAACATGCCTAATGCCTAGACCCAGCCGTGAATTACGGCTCCAGCGTGCTTGTGGCAAAGGGGATAGAATCAAACGCGGTCGTCAGTGTACAAGAGCTTGCACCGGGGATAGAACTTGGCAAGAGAATTCCTAGCGTACAGGTCCTGAACCAGGCCGATTCGCGGTCCTGGTATCTTCAAGAGCGGCTGCCCAGCAATGGGTGCTGGCGTGTCATGGTGTTTGCGGGCGACGTGACTAAACCATCCCAGAAAGACAAGATTGGACGACTAGGAACTGCGCTCGGTAGCCGAGAGTCATTTCTGCAACGATACACTCCAGCAGGCGCACGCTATGACTCCGTCATTGAGGTTCTCACAGTGCATGCCGCACCACGGCAAGAGGTAGACATCTTTGATTTCCCAGAAGTTTTCCGCCCTTACGATGAAGTCGACGGCTGGGATTATGAGAAGATATTTGTTGATTACAACTCATTTCAAGAAGGCCATGGACGGTTGTATGAGACCTTCGGTATCAACCCAGACAAGGGGTGTCTCGTTATCGTGCGGCCGGATCAGCACGTCTCGTACGTCGGAGCTTTGGAGGACTATGACGCGGTAGATAGATTCTTTTCTGGGTTCATGCTAGAACAGACCGTGCAGCATACGAGAATGTCTGTTCTTTGAGGTATGGTAACAATGCCGGCCAACCAGTTGAAAGTACTCTCTTCGCCGTACGTAGGGTCTGGATGAGATTAGATAGAACCCTAGAGCACCGCAATCGAAAGACTAACCCGAGATGGTGATCCCGGCCAGGCAGCGGTTGAAGCGAAGATCCTTAGGGGGTTCCAGAAAGTCAAGGTGTTATTTTTGATTCTTCCTGTTAGAGGTACGATTGATGAAGCTCTGGTGGAGTGTCTGGCAGATGAGCTTGTGGCGGTGCGAAACGGGGTCCTCGTATTAGTGTGACGGTAACAATATCTGGGCCACTAAAAGCTGCCAGAATGGTCGCCGCCTGGGTCTGATACGATAACATACAGTACCACCAGTGTCCGTCCCAGTTTCCACTCGAGGCCGAAGTCTGGCAGTCGGAGTCCTTCATACAGACGTGGACGTGGCCGGGTTCTCGCCTCCCTTTGCTTCAGCTGCTGTCCTCTTTTCGCCAAAACACCACGCCGTCGGATTAGATGACGGGGTCTGCCGCAGCTGCTGGACCCTCTATCTTCCGTTATCTCTCTTTCATTGCATCCTCTTGAAGCATCGCCTCTGCTTCCTCCCTCCGTCACTCTTGGCCTCTCGTCCATCCCCTTTTTATACCCCAGATTCCAAAGTTGTACCGGTAATGCCTTGAAGAATTGCCCCGTTTCTTTTTTTTCTCTCTTGATTCCCGGATTCGTCTTCTCGCCTTTCATTTACGCCTTTTTCAAAATTATTCATTTTATTCGATAGAAACATGCCGAAGAATCGACCCGCGACGTCTGGTTATGCCCGCTTGGCCCAGGAGGAGGAGGATAGACATAATGACCCCTACGAATGCTCGGACGACGACGACCTGTACCACACATCTAGCACAATCAATCCCTACGGCACGCAATATGAACCGATTTCAACTCGAGGCTCGATGCCGCCCGGAGTAGCAACGCCACCGGAATATCGACGGAGATCGAGCACACATCACCGGCGAGCGCGGAGGAACTCGGCGGTGGACATAAAAGCCATCAATGCTCGGCTTGAGCGCTGGGCCGAGGACTTTGCCAACAAGTTCAAGATCCACCGTGTGAAAGGAAAAACCCTCGAGGAAGAGAAGCTGGAGATTTATCACTCTGTCTTCCAAGCGCCCAATGGCGTCACACCGATTACGGCTGAAGAGCTGGACTCGGAGGAGGCTGAGACAGCTACGCGGAAGGCTCGAGATGGGTTCGAGGAAGTTGTGGAGAGCGTGCGGGTGGCTATAGGAATGGGTGTTCACCCGCGAATGATCTCGCAGGGCAGTTCGGGAAGTTACTTTGCGCGCAATAGCGATGGCAAAGTTGTTGGTGTCTTCAAGCCCAAGGACGAAGAACCATATGCATCCCGTAACCCAAAATGGACAAAATGGATCCACCGGAATCTGTTCCCTTGTTTCTTTGGGCGTGCCTGCTTGATCCCGAACTTGTCCTACGTCTCGGAGGCTGCCGCTTATGTCCTCGATGCACGTCTCCGCACAAACATGGTTCCTTATACTGACATTGTATGGCTGTCGTCAAAGTCATTCTACTACGACTTTTGGGATCGGAGAAAAGCCTGGATGGGCAAGAAAAAGCTTCCTCCAAAGGCGGGCAGTTTCCAGGTTTTCCTCAAGGGTTACAGAGATGCTAACCTCTTTTTGAGAGAGCATCCCTGGCCTGATCAAACAAACACCGGTTTCCGTGCACAGGACGCTCCTAAGCGCAAGAAGCGCCCCTGGAATGAGGCTTGCCGGCCATCGGGCATACAGTCCGACGACGAAGACGAGCAGGAAGAAGAGGCCAACGACTATGCGCGCACACCATCCCCACAAGAGGAAACGGAACGACGATTCTACTGGACAGAGAACCTCAAACAATCTTTCCGGGAAGAATTGGAGAAACTGGTTATCCTGGATTATATCATGCGAAACACGGACCGCGGCTTGGATAACTGGATGATTAAAATTGACTGGAAGACGGAAGATGTCTCGATCGTCGCAGAGCCTCCCAAACAAAATGAACAACAACATCAACAGGATGATGACGATTTTTTGGTACCCCCACGACCAGTCTCGGTCAATTCGGATAAGCCACATTCCCCTTCGTACCCCTATCGACGACATGAGACAATGCAGGCCGTGAGCCGTACGGGAACCCCGTTATACTCGAACGAGGCCCAGGCATCTATCCAAATTGGTGCCATTGACAACAGTTTGTCATGGCCATGGAAACACCCCGATGCCGTGAGTATCCCGTTCTTACGAAGCTTTGTATTCTTGCTAATCATAATTCAGTGGCGGAGTTTCCCATTTGGCTGGTTGTTCCTGCCAGTCTCTCTTATTGGACAGCCATTTTCCAAGAGGACACGAGACCATTTCCTTCCACTATTGACTTCGACTGCATGGTGGAGCGGTACACAGATGGCCCTACGACGAATCTTCTCCCAGGACGACGATTTCAAGGAGAGCATGTTTGCTAGACAGATCGCGGTCATGAAGGGCCAAGCGTGGAACGTGGTTGAGACGCTGAAGCAGCCGGATCATGGACCGCTTGAGCTCACACGAAGAACCCGAGTTTGTGTCTGGGACGACCTGGTCGATGTTCCTGTTGCCATCCCTCTCCGCGGGCCGTCTACGGAAGCTCAGCGACGGAAGATTAGGAGCTACGATGACCGCTACGACCCGGACAATGACGAGATGGATATTGGCGCCGCCATATCCATGGCTGATCAGGACCTGGTCGGACTCTCATCGCCCCCCAGCGATCTTCCTAACCCCAACCGGTTTGAGCTCTCTCGCGGCCGGCCTTCGCAAGATTCCGGCCGCCCTCAGACCGCTAGTTCAACAGACTACGGATTCAGTCGCGACAGCGCCGATGGCCTTAGCCCGAGAAGAAATGGAGATCGAAACTGGCCATCACTCCCCCCTCGACCTGGCAACAAACATCAAAAACACAGCTCTCTCTCGAGTACGCGCGGCGCGCACCTAATCTGGAGCAGCGACGATTTGGAAGGCGATCTCGGCTATGCGGCCGCCGAGGGCATGGAAGGCAACCAGCGCAAGGTGATCGTAGAGCGGATAGAGGCTGTCAAGAGCAAGAACCCTGTTTTTACCTGGTGCTGACACTTTCCCTTTGCTTTCCCGTCATCGTTGACGGACTTCTTTCTCGTCCTAGATCTTGCATGACTTTTCTCTTGCTTTCACTGCTCTCCTCTATCACCACGCAACCTACCCACTTCATGACTCTGTTACCTTCATCTCATTTTCATTTAGCGTCTCTGTTACGGCACCCCCGCATGAGGAGTATTAGCTGCGAGGAGCGGCTTTGGTTAGGAAATACCACCCTGATGTTGTATTGTATATAGACATATAGCTAGCTTCTCACTAATAATCATGATCCCCGGAGGAACTCTCATCCTTCTCGTACAAGATACAAGATTGTTCAAGTCGCAGTGAGGCCAAAGTGAGCTGTGAAATGAGAGCAGCGTGACCTCGTTCTCAGTCCGTGCTGACTCTCTTATCGCTATCGGGATCTTCTCTTGGCGACATCACCATCGACGCTCGAGGCAACTGAGCGCAACCTCATCTTCTCGCGCCCTCTCTCTATTTTACTTTCTCTTCTTCCACTTCCGTGCCTCTCCTCCTTCTTATCGCTTCTTGCGATTTGCATTCTCGCGATAGGACCTGCGTGCTTAGAACGCTTTCTCTTTTTCCTCGCCACTTCGTCATCCTGCATCGAGTCCTATCCTTCCCGAATCCCGATAAGGTCGCATGGGAGCCCCCACGCCATCTACAGTTCTCACGAGCCTCTCGGTGCACTGGGATCTTTTGATCCTCGAGATACAATCGTTTTATTTGCCGCGACGACCCACTTCTTGACACCTCACGCCCTTCCTACATACCTGCAGCTGCCAAAGGGACGGGATGATGCCATCCCACGCCCACATGCTGCTCAATCCACGGGCGTACAAGAAACAGCTACAAAAGAATGGTAACGACCCTGAAGTACCTTCATCTCCCCTCGATCTCGGAGAGGACCCTGAAAACGGACCCGATCTCAACCATGGCCCTCACACTTCATCATTCTCGTCATCCCGACGAACCCCCACTCCCCCAGAAGACCCATATGATACAGACGACATGGAGTCGGTAGCGTCAGGAAGCTCACACTTAGAAACAGGTCAACAGAACGCTAACAATCAACCGCGCAATGTAGCATCATCTATTGCGCCACCTGGAACCTCCGTCGCGCATCGGAGTCCGCAGCGCCCACCATCCTCTCGCCGCGCGAGCCCGATCTCGCGCTCACAATACCCTTCGTCGGCTGGCTCGACGAGCGCAAGTGCTTCGCCGCAGTCCTGGACCAACGCAACCCCCGATATCGATGTGCAGTTCACAGACGCTTCCGGTTCGGATGTCAATGACGGCAAGCGAGGTGCAGACCTGGTCGAACTGGACAGTGACGCGGACTCGAGACATCGAAGCCTTTTAGAGGACATGTACGGGGTGGAACGCCGCACTAGTACCCCGTACAAACGGGTGAAGATGGATCGACAACCGAACGGCAAGGCGAAACGGGCCCCCATCACGGGAAATAGCGGGCTGGGGGAGTATATGCGGGAGGGTGATGGAGAGACAACTCCAAGCTCCACTGCCATAACGCCAAATGTCGTCGATCTCACAGTTGGTAGGAAGCTGGTTGCCAGAATGGTCTCAAGGGTATATGCTAACGGGTTCTCAGATGCGGCGGGAGACAACGACGACGATGATCTTCAAGTCACAGGTTCCAATAACCTCAGCGTGCAAAGAGTATGCTATGGCAAGCTGGAAAACGCCACGATTCAAGCGTCATTAATCCCAATGCCGGCTCCTCAAACGATCCTCGGTGACTCCGCACATTGGCCGTCTATGAAACTAGAAGTCCATCGCAAAGCAGGCCAGGGAAACAACCGGATCGAGGCTTCTGATCCAAACGGAAAGACATTTGGTGTCGTTGATTCAAAGACTGCTGCTGTGATTGTACCACTTTTGGACTCGCCGGCCTTGAGCGTTGAAATCACTGCTCGTCTAGATGTGCGTAAGAAACTGCCTCAAGAAGTGCCGTGGAATCCCTGCTCGTCAAACTTTAGGGCATCAATCAATCTGTACGGTCTCCGTCAGGATGCGGAAAAAGTCGGCAACTATCTTGGCCAGCATAATGTCTGGCTTGCAACTCCGTTCTCAGTTGAACAGGGAGTTCCTGTTTTCAATCCGCATGCCGAGAGAAGACGTATGCAGCCGTCTTATGCTCCAACTGGAGCGCCGCGGAATAGGATAGGTGTCAACTATGAAGTGAGAACAGCCGAAGAGGTGGCGGACGCCGTGATGAAGATGTTCGATCAGCTTCAGAGTGCCGAGAATATTCCTGAAAAGGAAGCTCCGTCGCTGGTAAAAACACCATTACTCCGCCACCAAAAGCAGGCTCTGTGGTTTATGACTGAGAAGGAGAACCCACGCAAGTTCGGTCCCAAAGAAGAGGACAATAACTCCCTCTGGAGGCTGGAATATGACCGCAACGGGGCCAAGAAGTTCCGCGAAATCATTAGTGGTACTGTTATGGATGAGGAACCGCCGCAGAGCTATGGTGGGCTATTGGCCGATATGATGGGCTTGGGAAAGACACTGAGTATTTTGAGTCTTGTTGTCTCCTCTCTCGAGCAAGCCAAGGAGTGGGCGAAATCGATTCCACCACCTGAATTCGTGAAGAGCCGGCCGGGCATTCGGAACACAAAAACCACTCTTCTCGTGGTCCCTTTAAGCACAGTTAACAACTGGGTCACGCAGATCCAGGAGCATCTGGAGGAAGGTTCGGTTTCGTCGTACGTTTTTCATGGCCCCAATCGGACGACGAGCGTCGACGAATTATCCAAGTATGACTTGGTGATTACGACGTACAGCATTGTTCTCAGCGAGATCAATGGGCGTGGCTCAAGGCGAACAGGAGCCAGCCCATTGGCCAAAATGAACATGTTCCGCATTGTCTTGGATGAGGCGCATACAATCCGGGAGCAAAGCGCAGCACAAACCCAGGCAATCTTCCAACTAAACTCGGAGCGGCGCTGGTCGGTGACGGGTACACCCATTCAAAACAGACTGGAAGATTTGCTTTCGGTTACCAAGTTCTTGAAATTGTTCCCCTATGATGACCGGAGCAGGTTCGGCATGCACATCCTCAGCCGATTCAAGACGGGTGATGCCACTGTTCTCGCTAGCCTGCGTGTGCTGGTAGATTCGTTTACTCTGCGGCGAGTCAAAGACAAGATTGACTTGCCGCCGCGACATGATAAGATTGTGATGCTTGAGTTCACGGAGGCCGAGAAACAGCTGCACGAGTTCTTCCGCAAAGAGTCTAACGTAATGATGCGCGTCATTGCTGGAGAAGACAAGACCCAGATGAAGGGTAGGATGTACCATCATATCTTGAAGGCTATGATGATACTGCGTCAGATCAGCGCACACGGAAAAGAGCTGTTAGATAGTGACGAGCGAGCGCGGATCAAGGGACTTAGTGTTCAGGACGCCATCGACCTCGAGGAGGGGCCCAGCGATGTCCCAGACGCCACTGACAAGAAAGCGTACGAAATGTTCACGCTTATGCAGGAGTCATCCGCCGATACGTGTGCTATCTGCAGCAAGCGTTTGGAGGACCCGAACACGGATGCAAACGGTGCGTCTGTTGCGGGGAAGTCCGACGCAATTGCAATTATTCTTCCCTGCTTCGACATTCTATGCCCAGAGTGCTTTTCTACACTGAAACCAGCATTCGACAACCAACTTGGAGGCCCCGGCTCTTTCGATGTGAAATGCCACGTTTGCGAAGGCTGGATCCCAGCCTCATACTCGACAATCACAGTAAACGGTCTGCAAGAGTATATCCTGGAGCAAGCTCGCGCAAAGCAGACGCGCAAACAAGCAAAGGTTCTCGGCGAGTATGAAGGCCCTCACACCAAGACAAAAGCCCTCCTCTCGCACCTCCTCTCAACGGCCGAGGAAAGCGCCAATCTCCCCGAGGGCGAGAAACCGATTAAGAGCGTCGTCTTTTCGGCTTGGACATCCCACCTCGATCTGATCGAGATCGCCCTCCGCGACCAGGGTCTAACAGGGTTTACCCGTCTTGATGGCACGATGACTCTCTCGGCACGCAATAAAGCGCTCGATACCTTCCGCGATGACAACAACATCACTATCCTCCTCGCCACGATTGGGGCTGGTGGCGTCGGCCTCAATCTTACCGCCGCGTCACACGTATACATAATGGAGCCGCAATACAATCCCGCTGCAGTCGCGCAGGCAATCGACCGCGTCCATCGTCTCGGACAAGACCGCGAGGTCACAACCGTGCAGTTCCTTATGAAGGATAGCATAGAAGAAAAAATCGCCGAGCTGGCGAAGAAGAAGCAACAGCTGGCGGATATGAGTTTGAATCGTGGCAAGCTGGACAAAGCGGAGGTTCAGGAGGGGCGAATGAGAGAGTACCGCAGTCTATTCAAATGATTGAACTGTGGCCATTCGCATGGATTGATGAATTTTCCTATATCGTTTATACGTCTTGCAGATTTGGTTTCGTCTGACCTAGACCTGTCTAGTCGGTTCGGCCAGGCCTGGATGATTTGCTTTGGCATTGATACCCAAGTTTCTTGCTTCCTTTTTGTTGTTTTTGTTTTGCTTTTTCACGATTTAGTTGCTTTTATGATGCATCATCTTATGGATATGGACCTAGAAACCAAGAGATAACGACGCAAGTCACGGCATAGCTAGCTAACGAATCATCTCACTGCATCATCCACGATACCGGAAGACCAACCAAGCGAATATAGGTAACCAACCCAATGCCAATGGATGCTGAAGTAGATCCCATTCACCGACCTCCATAGATCCCATTTTCCACACCCCCAAACACCCCCTCCACCCTCCGCCTCAGCACCCTCAACTCCCTAATCCTCTTCTCCCTCTCCCTCTCAACCCCCCTCAACTCACCCTCCAGTTCCCGGATCCTCCTCTCCTGCTCCGCCTCACTAGACCCAATTCCCGGTAAAACCGAAATAAGGTACTCAATCTGCTGCTCCTTAATCACAAGATCCCGCGCAAGCTCTCGCTGTCGCGCTGCAAACGTCCGCGGACTATCCGGACGTGGCGGGAGACTCTCTTCACCAGCTGCGTCTGCATCTACTCCTGCTCCTGCTCCACCCGCGGAATTCACTACCGGACCCGGTGTTATTGCCCCCGTCGCCGGACCACCAGCCGGAGATGCCATCGATGTATTGTTATTCTGTAATATAGCGGCCGCGCTAGCGGGGATAGGAGGGTTCGAAGAGTTCTTTTGGATTTTTGCGAGCGCCGGCGCAGATGTTGGGTTTGGGGGTGGGATTGCGGGGGAGTTGTCGTGGTAGGTTGTTAGGTAGCCAATTGTGGCGTAGAATTGGGTTGCGAGCTGTTTATCAATGATTTTTGTTAGTTTGGTTGTGTCTTTTGGTGTCGTCGTGAGGGGTTTTGAGAAGGTGGAGGTACCTGGTCAAGGCATGTTTGGAGTTGCGTGAGAATGTCGGCCATTTTCGTGGTTTGATTCTTCTTGGCTGAAGAAAGGGTCGCAAAATGGGGTTACATAGAGTGCGCAGACTGCGCAATAGAAGAAGATGATGAAGAAGTGAAGTGGTGGACTGGAGCTAAGAAGCCGGTAAGATTGACATCCTTATCGACTGCTCGATAAGCGGAATTGGAGTTGGAGTCGGGAGTTACACCGCCCAGGAAGCTGGATCCAACAAAACATCCAAACCTTTGTCATATATAGAATGTCAAGAAATGAATCCGACGCGGCCCCTTTTCTCCTCACTTCCCATCCTAACCTCGGCCAAACCCTCCAGAATCACCTCCCTCACACGCCGCCTCTTCCAACTCCCGCCTCCACCCCCGTCCGCATCCCCCTCACACAACGACATCTCCTCATTCCTCGACTACGCACAGCGCACCGCATTATCAGAGTCAACAACAACCTATCAAGGCACACTCTACGAATACACAGTCCAGTCACACCTCCGAAACAGCGCCTTCAACCTCTACCGCGTCGGCGGCCGATCCGACCTCGGCGTCGATCTTCAGGGGACATGGCACGTTGGCGCGAGCCCGGTGACGGATCCCCCCGTGCGCGTGATTGTGCAATGCAAAGCGCTGAAGACGAAGATCGGCCCGAATATAGTGAGGGAGTTGGAGGGGGTCACGGCGCGGCATTTTCGGGGTGCGGGGACTGGTGCGGGGGTTTTGGTTTCGCCGAGGGAGGCTACGAGGGGTGTTAGGGAGGCGCTTGGAAGAAGCGGGATGCCGCTTGTTTGGATGATGGTTGGGAGGGAGGGGAGAGTTAGGCAGGTTCTTTGGAATGGGAGGGTCGAAGGATTGGGCCTTGGATTGGGAGGGTTGGGGGTTGATGTTTTGTATCACCCGGCTACTTTTGAAGATGGCGATGGGAATGCGCATGCGCATGCAAAGGCGGAGGCAGAGGCTAGTTTGACTTGGGATGGGAGGCAGGTGCAGACGATGGATGAGGTTGAGGAGGGAATGTGGGCGTTGGAAGATGAGTGGATGGCGAAGTGGGATGGGCGGGGATTAGGAGACATATCGGCGGAGGAAGTGTTGGATGCCGTGGAGAGAGTCGTGCCAGGAACGAGGCCGATAATGGTATCGGAGGAAGAGAGGGAAGCAGTTGTGAGGAGTTTGCTGTCCGCATAACCTGACCTGGCTCTGCCCGTGTATAATATTACGACCATGTACTATATCCCGAATAGACACTTTGAAAATGATAACGAAATCGATTGGGTATATCTCCACACCATAACGCCAAAGAACCAGCTGGTTAATTCAGCCCTGCATGGTCGACCAGAAATAGTTGGAATAGAAAAAGCGCGAGAATTTCGGATCCAGGTTGACAACGTGGACGTCGCCCTTGCGGCTATTGCGGATCACAGCCTTGGTAAAGTTGCCCGCCTCATCCGGCTCAATATCGATGCCCAACGCCCGGTAAATCTTCAAGCGAAGCCTGTTATGATTAGCAAAGAGAAGAATCGCGCAAGGCTGACAAACATACAGAGTAGCATCATCGGCCTCTCTCTCCCGCCTCGTCGTTTCATCTCCCTCAAGACCCTGCGCTTCCAGATCCGCCAATCGTTCCTTCAACATCTCCAGCTCACTCTCGAGCCTCTCGCTCTCAATCTCCAGTTCGGACGCGGCTTTGGCGATGCGGAATTTCTTCGTGTCGAGCTCGACCATCGCGGCGGCATGTTTACTTGCATCGTGCGCGGCAACGGCTTCGTCATGTTGAGTGTTTAGGGACTGGAGGTGGCGGGAGAGTTTGCGGAGGGAGGCTTCTGCTTCGCGCATGCGCAGGTCGCGCGATTGCTGGAGCGTCGTTAGGGAGTCATTGATGCGCGAGACGGCTTGTTTGTCTGGCGCGATGTTGAAGTTGCCGATTGTGTGGTGGATTAGCTGATGTTGTTAGAGTTAAACAGTTAGAAGACTTGGCATACTCCTACCGTAGAGGGATTCTCGTCAAGCAACATGGTGATCGTATTTGATTGTTTGAAAGGAACACCGCGGAGGTTCGACGCAGAAGAAGCGATATGAGGGGACGTATTTATCGCGTATTACAGATACGGTTGGGAGGGCAACCGCCACAACTCCACGTGCACCACCTCGTCATTTATCGATCTTGCTGGCTGTTCCTGACATCACTTGCAGACCCTAGACTCTGGATCGAGAAAAGAGCTTGATCTGGTATTCAAACATCTCAGAGCAACATGACGTCTTCAAACCTTCCCTGTGTGTATACCGAGCTGCTATGATGAGAGCTGTACTGACCGGACCCAGACGCCGCAGACGCTGAAAGGTCAGCTTTTCTCCGCGGTCTAGTTACCAGCATAGCTAACTGAGTACAGTCCGCTGAAGCCGGCGGAACTGCAGGTTCTACGAGCGCAATACGAGAAGGAAGGGGACTATGTTGGCGTTCAGACGAAGTTCAACTACGCCTGGGTATGCCTTCCCCTCACCTCTACGGACATCCCTTGGTCACAGCTAATAGCCTCCATAGGGCTTGATTAAATCCAGCTCTCGACACGAACAACAAGAAGGCGTCCGTCTACTGTCCGAGATCTTCCGTGCCCACCCTGAACGCCGCCGCGAATGTCTCTTCTACCTGGCGCTCGGCAACTACAAGCTGGGCAACTACGGCGAGGCCCGCCGCTACAACGACCTTCTCATCGATAAGGAGCCCGGAAACCTACAGGCGGCGAGTCTGCGAACGCTGATCGACGACAAGGTGTCGAGAGAAGGGCTGATGGGCATCGCCATTGTCGGAGGGCTGGCCCTCGCGGCGGGAGTGGTTGGAGGAATGCTGTTCCGGGGCCAGCGCCGATGAACTGACGGATGTATATTTCGGTGACGGATCTGTATATACTTGACGACGCTGACGATGATATCCGTCTCTCTGCTCTACGCTTCTTGTGCTTATGTTGCTTTCGGGTTGTGGATTCTTCTGGGCTGTTAGCATGTCATCATACTTGGGCGTTTTCGACCGGATGAGGGTGGCCTCGAGGCGCAAATATAATTCTAATTTCCTTCAACTTTAATTGTCCAGTAGTATGTAACTGTGTTCATAGGGTGTGAATGGAAAATGCAGCCACTGCAAATGAGGCTCTATATATTTGGCTGCGCCAAGCGGATGCTAACGTCATTCAAACAGCACCAGAGCACCTTAACTTACTCATTTAATCACTTAAGACTACTCGAGCTCATCAAACAGTTCACAACTCTCTCAAGTCCTTTTTCTGCCTTGTCTTTATTAATCTGCCTTTCGCCCTTTCAGTCCTTGTTCTTCTTCTCGACACCAAAATGACCGCATCAGCTGGTGCATGCCAGTCTTTCAAGTCATGAACGCTTTGATTACTTGACTGATTGGTTTCATTCAAGTACCTCATTCAACCCCTTTTCTTTTCCTTGTCTCAGTTTCTCTCTCGGATTATATTTGTCTTTCAATATCTCCTCATTCTACCCTCCTGCATATTCGCAAAAATGGATACCGGCGATCGCGTGCTCTGTCATGCCTGTGGCCGAGTATGGCCCCGCAACTCGCATGAGACTATAGAATGTCCGTACTGCAGTTCAGACTTCACAGAGATCGTGCGTCCGCCCCCAAACACTTTGCCCTGCGTTAGGCTAACCAGCACAGATTGAGATTCCTCCTGATCCAGAAGACGACGACTCCGAACCCGAAGCCTCATCCTCTCACCCCGACCCTCCCGAGTCCTTCCCAGGCCACCACCGATCGCCGTCCCCTCCCCGTCCGCCTCGCCTTCCACTGTTCAATCCGTGGGCGGATCACGACCCCTGGGCGCATGACGACGATGTAGAAACGCACGGATGGAGTGGTCCCGGCTATCAGTATACCCAGCGAACGTTCCGCTCCCCAGGTGGCAACCTTCGCTTCTCTTTCCAGGCGCAGAGAATGCAGCCCCGCGGACCAGCGGCCACGCAGCGGGAGATGAACCCGGATCCCGTGCAAGGCATAAATTCGTTTTTCCAGACTATCAGTGAAGCAAACCGGGAGCGTGCTGGACGCGCGGGCGGCAGATCGCCGACAGACCGATATCAACCGGGGCATCGTTTCGATGACATGCACGGAGCGGGGAATACCTGGGGAGCTTGGCGCCAGCCGTCTGGTGGCTTATCGCCTCGAGATGCGGACGGGCCTCAGCCTATGGGTACTCCGTTGCGGACATTGGGAGAGTAAGTTTTCCGTTGAATCATTGCTTTGATCCCGTCTAACTAATTGCTGCAGCATCCTTGAAATCCTACACCATGATCTCGGGACCGTGCAGGCCGGCGGAGCGGACAGGAATGGCGGGCCAAACGTGCGTGTCATGAACGGAGGGACTCCACTAGGAGCGCTTCTCTCAGCGATGTTCAACATCGAGCGCAACGGCGATGCGGTCTACTCGCAGGAAGAGCTAGACCGGGTTATAACGCAGCTATTCGGGCAAAACGGAGGCCGCAACGCGGCACCTCCAGCCTCCCAAGACGCCATTCATGCCTTGCCCAAGAAACCAGCTACCGTGGAGATGCTCGGACCCGAGGGCTCATCGGAGTGTTCTATCTGCATGGACGTCGTCAAACTAGGCGACGAGGTTTCTCTGCTCCCTTGCACCCACTGGTTCCATCCGCAGTGCATCGAAGCGTGGTTGAATCAGCACAACACGTGCCCCCACTGTCGACGCGGGATTGATCCGACCTCGGCCGATGCAAGTTCCAGCGCAAATGCGAACCCAACATCGACGGCGCCGTAAGTGCGCTCCTACAACTCGTCAGCCTTACTTCCATGGAATGATCGCTGATCGTTTTCGACTTTGTGCAGTTCAGAAGGGATGTCGGGGACCTCCGACAGGACTAGACGCTCGGGCTCATTATCTAGCGCGCGCCCCCCAGATATTTCAAATCGAGAGCCGGGATCTAGTTCACAAGCAGGTGAAGGGTCGAGCGGTGGGGGCGGCGGATGGGCGAATTGGGTGCGCAGTCGACTAGGCGGCGGAAGTTGACCTAAAGTCATTCTTGGTGTTGGTACAGTATTTCCTTTTCTTTTGTTTATTTTAACCTTCCCCTTTACTTTTTTGTTTGTTTGAACTCCGAGCTTGGTAGCCGATATTGATAGACTGGGCGAGTCTAAGATATGGACACAGACCTACGATTGATGAACGACAGGGAGTATCTTGGTGTACCTACCTATGAGTGAATGATATCCCACTTGTTGATTTCCAATCTATGAACCAGTACCGATAGCCTAAACTACGATCAAGTCTAGAGGGAACAGGTACACACAAGATGTTGTAGCTATACTGCATGCAGGAGTGAGTGACGTGATCCGGGCCGCACTGCAGAATTGGAGTAGATAGACCTATATCATTCTTATTGGTCAATTCAACAACATTCTTTCGACAAGCAGTATATGAACGGATCTAAATAGAGTGGGTAAGTTATTTTTCTTCTCTGAGCTTCTTCATGATCTAGTCATTAGTCTCCCCGCATACCTGCACTGGCCATCTCAAGCTTCCCTTCTCCAACTCTCGACTACCCCGCCATACTTCACCATGAAGACTCTCTGCCGCAATGCCCTGCTCGCCTCTTCCACTGAGACGACGACAGCGTCTTCGGCATGTCTCGTCGTCGAAGACGATACAATCGCCTACGTCGGTCCAGAGAAAGATGTCCCTACCCCCACTAAATTCGACAAAATAGTCGACCTGGATGGCCGACAGGTGCTTCCGGGGTTTATTGATGGGTATGCTATCTACATATGCCACCACCAATCTATTCAAGTTCACCATACTGATCAAGATGAGACAGACACATGCACCTCCTCTTCGGCGCAGGGCTCTCCAAAATCGACCTAAGCCAATGCAAATCCCTGCCCGACATCCGATCCACCATCGCAGCAGGCGCCGCATCCAGAGAGAAGACCAAATACCCGCGCCTCTTCTGCAGCGGTTGGATGCACTCCATGACAGACGGGAAGGCCCTCGCGAGCATGATCGACGATATCGATCCGGATTCGCGTCCTATTTTCATCGACGCAAAGGATCTGCATAGTGCGTGGTGTAACTCCGCTGCATTGCAGGATCTCGACGTGACAAGGGAAACAGTTGACCCGGAGGGCGGGAGTATCGAGCGAGATGAGGAGGGGAATCCGAGCGGTTTGCTTAGTGAAGCTGCAGCGGTGACGATCGTCTGGCCGCATGTTGCGCGTGTTGCGTCGACCGATGAGAAGCGCGGGTATATTCGGGATGCGGTTAGAGCGTATAATGCCGCCGGGTACACGGGGATGGTGGAGATGGCAACGGACGAGAATATCTGGGATGTTGTCCTGCAGTTGTATAAGGCTGAACCCGGGGCGCTGAGTATCCGACTGGCGTTTCATTGGATCATCACGCCTGCGAAGGTGGAAAAGGATGTGTTGGACCAAGTTGATCGTGCGATTGCCCTGTACAAGGAATACAACAAGACCACGTCCCCGGATTTCCGCATCGCTGGGATAAAGGTTATTTGCGATGGGGTGGTCGATGCGTGCACGGCCGCGTTGACAGAACCATATAGCACCAATGGCGCATCACCGGACGCCCTCTGGGAAGCTGATATCCTGCGCAAAGTCGTGCAGCGCGCAGATGCAGCGGGACTGCAATGTGCTCTTCACGCTATCGGTGACGCAGCGGTTCGACTCGCCATTGACGCCCTGGAAACTGTCAAACCACCACCTGGATCGCCGTCTCGGCGCCACAAGATAGAGCACCTGGAACTCACGGCTCCTGGTGATGCAGCGCGCCTGTCAGATCTTGGCATAACAGCTAGTATCCAGCCTGTACACGCAGACCCCGCGATCCTCCGCGCTTGGCCTAAATTGCTCGGTGCCGAGCGAGTGAAACGAGCATTCGCGTATCGTGAGTTCGTCGAGAGCGGTGCGAATGTTGCGATAGGGACCGACTCGCCGACGGCGCCGCATTTCCCGTTGCGGAATCTGTATACGGCGACGACGAGGCGGAGTGCGAGGGAGCCGGAGAGTACGGGAGTAGTGAATGAGGGGTTTGCTCTAAGTCTGCAGCAGGCTGTGAGCGCAGCGACGGCCGGGTCGGCGTATAGTTGTTTTGCTGATGATGTTGCGGGGAGTCTTGAGGTGGGCAAAAAGGCGGATTTTGTGGTTCTTGGGGAAGAGAGTGAATGGGATGCTCGGAACTTGTTGGACTTGAGGGTTGTTGAGACATATTTTGGGGGGAGGAGAGTTTTCCCTTCCTCTACTTGATTATGTACTCTTCCTACCTTGGTAGCAACACTAATATCCATGTGTATAGATAGGATCTAGAGATTAGCTTTGGGGACCTTGAGAGCCTCCAGGAACCCCTCCACTCCACCCATAATCTCTCTCAATACACCACCAAGCCAAACGAAGTCGCTCTTCTCTAGGTAAACCTGCGCGCTCAGCCTTGTGTAGAACCACTCCCCATGCGGGAAACAAGGCACGAAAGTCCCCTTCTCAATCAATCGCTCGTGCAGGTAATGCGCCAGGCTGCTCACGTCCGCGGAGCGCACATATACCACACCCTCCTCCTTCCTCGAAGCTGAACTATTATCGGAGACATGAATAGGCAACCGCACATTAACCATCGCACACCCCATTGGCCCCTCCTGACCCTTCACAGCACGAAGAATCTCCGTCCCTAAAGCATCAGCAACAACATCCCCCGCCTCCCCCGCTAAGCTCTCAAGATACTCATAAATCTTCTCCTCGCCGCCGCAGACTTCCCTTCGGAATTTCATGGCCGCGGGCACGCAGGCGTACGCGCTATCGTCCATTGTACCCGTGAACTCGAAGAGCGTCACGAAGGCAGATTTTCCTGTATCGGGGAGGACGGAGGGGAGGAGCTCCTCGTCTTCTTCTCCTTGCCCTTGCCCTTGCCCAGAGGATGAAGATAAAGCTTGCAGTGGAGGAGGGATATATCCCCAAGAGGTAGGCAGACTCGTCCTTATAAATTTTTGGTTGCGCTCGGGGACGTACAAGATCGCGCAGGAGCGGGGAGTGTAGAGCCATCTGGAACAATACTCAATCAGGCTCTGCATTCCAGGAGGGAGAAGAGAAGAAAAAAAGAACATACTTGTGACAATTACTCGTAAAAAAATCCATCCCCAACCTCCCCAAATCCAGCGAGATCATACCAACCCCATGCGCACCATCAATAAGACTCAGAATCCCCAACTCGCGACAAAGCGCCGTAACCCTCTCGAACGGGAACCGAATCCCGGGATTCGAAATAACAGTCTCAAAGACAGCCAATTTCGGAGTCAACCCATCCCTCTTGATCCCCTCAACAACACTCTTAAACCGTTCAATGAGTTCCCCTTCCCCCAATGGGAACGAATACTTGACCTTTCGAATCCTGACACCAAGACACTCCCTTAGCGCAAGTAAGGCGCGCTCAACAGCGCCGTACACAGTCTCGAAATAAATGACGACATCATTGGATCCTAAATTACCCGTGAAAGCGAGATTGTGGAGCACGGTGTTCACGCCTGTTGTTGCGTTTTTGACGAGCACGCAGTCGGATACGGGGACGTGGAGGAGGGTTGCGAGGACTTGGCGCGAGGCGTCGAGGAGGGGAGGCTGCGTGTACCGGATGAAGATGTCGGGCGTGGCTTCGAGGGATTTTTGGAGGCGGTGTTGTTCGGATAGAAGTTGGGCTGGGTAGGTGCCGAAGGAGCCTGTGAGGTGAAGTTCTGGTGTTAGTGGTGGTGGTGGCACGAGTTTCGGTTAGATGCGGAGAGGGTGAGGGGAACAGACCGTGGTTGAGGTTGCGGTAGTTGGGCGAGATGAGGAACTGTGATTTCATGGGGTCCCCGAATGGAACTGGATTTTGAGAAGTCATCGTGAGCGCGATTATGCTCTATTGAGTAGAGAGAGGTTGAAGAAAAAAAGTTGGAGAGAAAGTTGGAGAGGAGTCATGGAAACGGGTCCTTGATCCATTTAACTACAGTGGAGATACAAAATGCCAACCAGCTGAACTATCATACATCTGAGTCACAGTCACACCGTCACAATTGATTACCGCTTGCCCTTCTTACGGGGAGCGACCATCTTGAACGCGGCGCTGCTGGTGTCTTCCTCGCGCGGGGTGCTCGTGCTCGCAGAACCCTTCTTCGCAACCTCGCTCCATCCCCCGCCGTTCTTCTCCGCAAGGGCGCTCGTCGAGACCGACTCCACAATTCCCTTATCGGCCAGCTTGCGACGACGGATAAACTCATCCGCAAATCGTCGGCCATCCAGCGTCTGCGAGTTGGCGTACACCGAGTCGGAGATAATTTCCGCCTCTGCGGGAAGTAGCTGTAGCTGTTGCACAAAGTCGTCGACTAGTGAGATTAGCTTATGGCCATAAATATCATTAAAAGGCTTCGTAACATACCATTGATGTTGCTGTTCAGTCCCTTGCCCAGGGTCAACTTGGCCCACTTGTTGAACTCCTCCATGGCCCGGCTAGGGTTGGAAGGCGTGCTGACAGGCAGGGCTCGGGGCGCGGTAGTGGCAGCTGTGACTGACTTAGGGCGGACCGGCGATGACGCGACGGGAACAGGTCCACTGGTGGAGCGAGGTCCGGTGGGCGCTACAGGAGGGGCCTTGGCCTTGCCGCTGGCCCCGACTGTAGTCCATGCACCGGAGCCGGCGCTGGCACTGACTGGAGAGGCAGCGGGCGCTTTGCTGGCCAGATCCGCGTAGCGTTTGCCGGCAGAAGAAGGAGTAGGCGTAGTAGCGGCGATGTTCTGAGCTGCTGCAGCGGCGGCGGCAGCGGCAGAACGCTGCTTACGGGCCTCCTCTTCCTTCTGGATCTGGGCCAATGTCTTCTTTGCCGTGCTGGCAGTAGTAGCTGCGCCCTTGTTGTTCCACACAGAGCCCGTCGAAGTAGGGGTTGCCGGAGATCCAGCGCTGGCCCAGTTGGCGCTCGATGGGAGACCAGGAGCTTGCTGAGCCTGAGCCTGGCTGAGACGTTCCTGCTCTGCAAGAAGCTGTGCACGGCGAGCGGCTGCGGCCAGCTCCTCTCGCTGTGCTGCATTGCGCGCCTCGGCTTCTTGGATCTCCTTGAGAGATGGCCCTTTAGGTAGCTCGTTCGCCTCCTTGGCCCAGGGTGCGATCGATGTGGCGGGTGCCTCCACAGGCGTCTGAGTCTGAGAGCGAGAGTTGGCGGCAAGGGATTCCGCGACGTTCTGGCGGTTGCGCTGTGCAGCGGGAGCGGGAAGCGGTGATGCGGACGGTGGGGGAGGGAATGGCTGAGGCATGGCCGAGTCGCCCTTTGTGGCCCAGGCACCATCACTCGCGACTTGCGCCTGTTGCTTGATCTGTTCCTGCTCCTCTTGCTCCTGGGCAGCCTTTTGGACCTGCTGGGAAAGGGTCAGGACGGGCTCTTCGTCTACAATAGATGATGCCATTTCCTCAAGATTCGAGTTCGCTTCAGCATCTTCGACCGGCTGGGAAGGCGCGGTAGCCGGATGAGTAGGAAGGCCTTCTGCAGTTCGCATGCCGAATTCACCTTCCTGAGCCCTTAGAGCGTGAAACTGACGGAGTCGCTCCTCGCGAGCCTGCTGGTCGAACAAGCTGTCACCGTGGGTGGCATCAAATTGCTCCTGTTCCTGCTGCAGGCGCGCACGGTCTTGGAGCATGTTGGCTACCTGCGGGTTCGGAAACAAATTATCGGGCTGTCGAGCGGCGAACGAAGTTGGGCTGCCGAATGCAAAAGGGTCTGGCCGACTGTTCACATTCAAACGATCGAGCAGCGTAGGGAGCTGCTCCTGGCTGCCGCTTAAAAAATCCGTCCCGATCATCTGAGAGGCAACGTTGGGCAAAGGGTTCGGTCTGATTGCGCCTGGAGCATCAAAGAAGCCGGAGCCAGGTTGTTGCTGTTGCTGTCCTTGCTGCTGCTGCTGCATGGGGCCCTGGATAGGCGAAGGTTGAAATCCAATCGGTGAAGCAATGCTGCCGAAGCTGGGCTGGCTGTGAAGGCTGTGGGCACTGGAATGGTGCTGGAGCTGAGGAGGATGAATGCCAGGAACACCAGGCTGGAATTGGATCTGCTTCATGATGGCCTGCTGCTGCGCGAGGTGTTCCTTCTGCCGAGCCATCAGGTACTGCTCCTCTTGCTTCCTACGCTCGAGTGCATTCTGTTGCTCGGCCGTGAGAGTCGTGCCAAAGCTCGGGAAACTTCCAGGGAATGGGGGTTGTGCAGAGCCAGTTGGAGCAGTTTGTCCTCCCCAGGTGGCAGCATTCGGCTCAGGACCATGAGGAACTCCAATCTGGGGGACCAGGAATGGCTCTCGTGAGTTACCGATGCGTCGCACCAGCTGGGCGAGCGGCTCAAACTCGGGGTCTTCCAGTTTCCTAATCTGGAGGTCCGGACTGAAGAAGCCAGCCTTGAACCAATCGTGCATCTCCAATCCTGTCCACGGGCCCTGGACATTGCCTTGAGGGTCCCGATAGATCCAGCGCATCCGGTCGGGCATGACCATGGTCCGCTGCTGAGCTGTAGGAATCGAGCCGGCAGCGCTTCCAGCACTACCAGCCTGGCTCGCCTGTTGCCCTTCCGGAACCATGGAGGTCGGGATGGAGCCGACGGCCGAGACGGGTGTATGTGAGGTAGAAGTGGTCGCAGGAGCTGGTTGACCAGGAGTTTCTGCTTGGAGGTCTAAGACGTTAGAACGTTCTCATGCTGAATAATACTGAGAAAAAAGAGTAAATACCTGTTTGCTGCGTCTCATCGAGATTGCCTAGATCCTGCCTTGGCTGATCACTCTGTAGTTGTTCCTGCATAGCCTGGGGAAAGAGTGAGCCCAGCTTGCTCGAGCGACCGACGCTACCAGTGCCTGAAATTCCGGTATGATGGCTAAACAATCCGCCCCCGCCCAGAGTCGACAGGCTCGGAGACTGGAGGTCAGCCATGGAGCCGAAGATAGGATCGCTAAAACCACCAGCAAACGCAGACCTATCCTTGGTCGGCGTGCCAACGGCAGCGCTAGATGGCCACCCAGAAGTGCTTAGAGATGGAAGGCCACCTAGGCTACCCAGGTTGCTGAAGCTTCGGTTGCCCGCGACGCTCGAGTTCTGGCTGCGGTCGATAGAAGGCAGATCCATACCAGACCCCACGCGACGCATGGAGCCGAACGCGGCGGAGTCTCGCAGACCACTAAGTCCAGGGTGGCTGGTGTTTTGAATCTCAGAACCATCAGTGTCCACATCGTCCACATCTCCTCTATCACCATGGGGGCTTTGATATGGGTTTGTGTTGGTGGGGCTGGTAGGTTCACGGCCATGGAGGTGAGGGGTTGGATTGCGGGAGTTTTCGTGGCTCTGCATCAGCTCACGGAAGCCAGGAATGCTAGAAGTCATTCCGAAGGCGGAGAATCCAAGCTGGTCAACTCCTTGAGATGGCATGCTAACGTCCTGAGAGCCTCCAAGGGCCGCGCTTCCGCTGCGAGGTTCATCCGTAAAGGGGTTCGTTTCGCTTCGGCCAGCGCGTGTCTTGAACTGGTCACCCCATGGCGATCCAGCTCGTCCCTCAGCTTCACTCTCACCCAGGCGTTCCAAATTGCTCATTGAAGGCTTCTCCCTGATTGAAGAAATGTCTTCCAGGCTATCCTTTGAGAATAGGCCCTTCAAACGACTTTCCCCCCGCAGGCTGCCGAATCCAGGCTTCTTTTCAGTAGTCGGAGTATTCGCAGCGCTGGAACTACCCAGGTTGAAAGCTCCAAATGCACCCATGGGCGAGAAATTGGCGCTCTGCGAGGCAGACGGCCAGGGAGAGTTTGAGCCAGCCAGTGCCACTGGGTTCGTTGAGCTACGCTTCAATGAACCAAACGGCGAAGGAGCCTCTGCCGCCTCACGGCCTTGAGCTTCCTTTTCCTTCTCCTCCCACTTGGAGACGGATGTCGTGTCCCGGAAGTCGGTTTTGCGACGCAGGAGAGAGGGGGGCGGGGTCGAGGTATTGGGTTCGTCGCGGAAAAAGCGAGAGCCGCCGGTCGTGGGAGACATGGGATTGCCGATCGAATCGCCGGTTTCACGACGTCTCGGGCCCGGTCTTGCTGTCGGAGACGAAGTGTTGAAGGCGTTCGCATTTCCTTGTGTGTAGGAGATCGATGTTCTGCGTCCAGGGCCGCCGGTAGCTGCATTCTCCTTGGCGGCATTCGTGGGAGGTGGCTTCAGTGGGGAGTTGACCGAGACAGAGAATATCTACACAATTAGCACACCCTTTCAGACCGAAAGCCGCAAGAACGGATCTTGGCAAAGGCGAAGAAGACAAACCTCTTTCTCATCATCGGTCATATCCACCAACCCTAAAGGCTCAATCTGCCCACCGTGGTCCCAACACACCTCGGGTCCAGTAGAATTATCCTTATGGTCATCCCGCTTTCCCCAAGCCCCATTAACTGACGGTGTTTCAATATGCGGGTTCCAATCAGCGACAAAATAATCCGCAACATTCTTAGTCAAAATGCCAGTATCCCGCTGCGCCTTGTACAGTTCTAGGAGCTGTTCTTTTGAATAACGAGTGTCGACAGCCGCTCCGTTGCGGGCCCCGCTCGAGAGGGTTGAGGACATGTGCAAAGGATAGGTACCGCCGGTCGGGGTTGTGGCCGAAATCGGTTCTCGAGTGTGAGGAGGGTTCGTGGCGACGGACGGGCGTCGGAAGGTTTGTGTTGCTCCGTTCATACGAGTACGAGACCTGGAATGTAACCGATTAGTCGCAAGAACCGAGTTTCGAGCCGACGCTTTGTTTATTGCAGGCATTGAGGTGTTGGGCCGCATACCATTCTCCACCGGTGGTTCCATCAGCCCTCCTGCTTGAGGCGTCTTGGGTGTTGCCAGCGGCGGCCGAAGCAAAACTCGAGGGGAGTGGCGTCGGCATTATGTCGTAGATGGCTTGCTAAAAGACAATGGGTAGAAACCGAAGGTTGGTAAGAGGTAAAAAAAAGGAGTAAAGATTGGGAGTTGAAGCTATCTGGAAGTTAGAGACAGAGGTCACGGAACAATGTGCGTGTTACGACGAATCGAGACGGACGTGGAAGAGGGAAAGGGCACAGATTCCCTAGCGAGCCGTGGGGGTTACCAGGGACAGGAAGGAAAGGGGGATTGCGAAGCGAAAGGGTCACGTACGTGCTCTGGCAGAGAAGCTGGAGGCAGATAGTGTGAGGGATGAGGTCAAAGTCGAGACGGAAGAAGCGCTAGACGATTCAAGTCGAGGAGAAGAAGATCTGGAGGCTCGAAGTTCCTGAGAAAAATGAAGAGGCTGCGGCGAATTAGCTGGGGCCGTGGCATTACCACTGGGGGTACGGTCGACGTCACGCCCGTATCAACACTGTGCTCCTTGACTGCCAAACCCCGATTCTCGAAATTTACCAAGTACACTCGCACACACACAAATTATTATTCGGTAAAGCGCTTAGGCTAGCAGCGCACCGTCACCTCCCTGAAATATATTAAGGTGAACTGCTATTCTATTCATTCTACAGAGCTCATGAAATTAAGAAATCAAGCTATGAAGTCAAGATTAAGTCTTCAAGGTTGGGTGACTTTAGAGCTTCCAGAGCCTTGGGAAATGGTGCGTAGCCCTTGTGCTCGGCCAGACCAACATGCGGGTAATGCCACGCGCGAAAGCCACTGGGCGCTTCCGACACAAACGCTTCAATCTCCTGAGGTCGACGTGTCGCTTCACCAGCGGTGTGTATAACAATCTCCGTTAGGACTTTCTGTCGAGGCGAGACAAAGGAGGGACACTTGCGACGGAGTGGCTGTTTGCTTCCCGAAAATCAGTATCGAATATCGCGACTTGTTTGCTACTCGATCTACGGAGTAGACAACACCAAACTGCTGGAGTTTACGGCATGAAGAACACAGTGAGATCTGATCTTGTCGTAGCTAATACTGATTCCATCGAATGCGTTGTTTTCGCTCTGAGAACAACTGCCCTGTGGATAGGGCCCAGACTTTGTCGATGCACATAGTACAGCTGCTCGCGCTCGCATACAAAATATGCCACAGCAAAGTGAAGCAACTTCCAGGGTTCGGCTTTCAAAGTATCCATGCTGTCAATCTTACCAGATCCCCAGGGTCAGGAATAGCACGATTCGCGAGAAAGGTCTGGAATGTTATTGGCACGCCCTCTCCGCAATCCAACCCCAGCCCCTCTGTGTACTCCTACACTTGCAGGCGTGCAGCTTCCTTCTAGACGCGTCTTAGGTCACCATTCGCTGCAGCTGTTGAGAACCAGTCGCGTCAATGGCTTTTGACATTGCCCTGCCGATATGCTGCAGTCAGCGTTGCGTCGCAGGAGACACATTGAGCTTCGAACCTGGACTAGCCACGGCCAGGATCACCCTGCCCATCCCTTACGGAGAGGTAAATGCATGCAATCACGGGGCGTAGTCAAACCCTTTTTGAACAGCAAAAGCTCACTTGATGGCTCACTCTCGTTGGGCAGACTTTGGTGGCATTTCTTGCTCTCTAACGCCCAACTCCTGCCCCAGCAACTCGTTGCTGCGAGGCATATTTGGTACCATGCTTGCCTGCGCATCCAAAGTCCTCTTTTGACTGTTGTACAGAGCCAGAACCGAAATCTCTAGGCGTCGCTCTCTGTGATTGCTGTAGCACGACTTTGGTGGCAATGGAGGAGATCCAGGGTGATGTTTTTTCGACGAAAGCCGGCACGAAGAGCAATAAATACTTGAGAAAATCAACTGATTTACGCTCATGGAGGTATCGGTCATCTCTTCCATTTTCCTCTACTCAATCGGGTCAGCAAGCTAAATTCCCTCATCTGAGAATGCTTCTTTACTCCTCTAAGGTGATAGCCAGCAGTGACCCTCCATATTCCTGGTACTGGGCTGGAAATCCCCTTCGCTCAGGGAACAGACGGGAAGAGCTCGTCCGTGAAGTGCGGACGGACATATGCGAGCCCGAGCCCTGCTACTATCCAGACGAACGGTATAGCTATCGTGAACGCACTTATACGACTCCAGATCGTCGAGCCGGTTTGTTTCTTAGGAGGTGGTCGATATCCGCGACCATCACGTTATCATCCGTCGGCGGACATCGATTAGGAAGACAGCCAATATCCATCTGATTGTATCTGTTGCTGATACGGACAATGCAATGGACTTTCACCGAATGCCTCTTTTCTCGATCACGGTGTCTCGATGCTAAATCCTCTTATGCCTTCCGGTATGCCAAGACGGTGGGCGAGGGAAGAGCTGAGGCAGATTCCTCCTGCATCTCAATTGTATCCGGAGATGATGTAATGCCACATGATGTCAGTTGCGCAAATATATGGATGTCGAATTGGGATGCTGTACAGGTCACTTCTGGCCGCCCGTGATCTGTATGGAATCGCCGGGGAGCCTCGGTTATCGATAACGCTTGTCCCTCCCCGCACGGGGTCTTTTCGATGATGTGATCTTTTAATCAGGAATCCATTGACCACCAAACAATTGAAACTTGTGCCCCTTTATCTTTCTGTGTCAAATATTGTCGGTAGACGAACCAATATCTAATAATCCAATTTCGCCATGTCCAAAGCGATCTTTCTCGGAAAAGCAGAAGGCAAACCTGGGAAGGTCTACTATCCGCTCTCTCTCCAGACTTTACCCCAACCCACCCCGCAGGGCACAGAATTACTGGTAAAATTGTCCGCAGCCGCCCTCAATCATCGCGATGTCTTTTTGCGACAGCATCTTTACCCGGGCTTGACCTTTGACGTGCCCATGGGCGCCGATGGTGTCGGAACTGTCGTGGGCGCGGGTCCTGGTGTGACAAACCCAGGCCAATGGCAGGGGAAAAGAGTCATTTTGAATCCAGGTGTAGGCTGGAAAGACTCTCTAGAGGGGCCGGAAGATCCCACGGGCTATAAGATTATGGGAGGGACCAAGTTCTACAACAAGGGAACATTGCAGGACTATATCACTATTGAGGAGTCTGAGGTTGAAGAAGCCCCTGAACATCTGTCAGATGCAGAAGCAGCTGCCCTGCCTCTCGCAGGTCTGACGGGGTGGAGAGCCTTGGTGGTCAAGGCAGGGGAGCATAACACTGGCAAGGGAGCTGCGGTCTTGATCACAGGTATCGGCGGAGGTGTCGCGCTGATTGCCTTGCTCTTCGCTGTGGCGCGAGGTGCGGATGTATACGTGACTAGCTCCAGTGAGGAGAAAATCCAGAAGTCTATCAATCTTGGTGCCAAGGGAGGGGTCAATTATAAGGAGGATGGCTGGGAGAAGAAGCTGCTGGGTCTGCTCCCCAAGGAAAAGAAGAATTTTGACGCTGTCATCGATGGAGCTGGAGGAAACTCTGTCGAGAAGTCTGTCAAACTACTCAAGGTATGAACCGACCATGATTTCCATTCTCTCTCTGTTGTCTCCAAGAAGCTAACGCTCCGCAGGCTGGCGGTGTCCTCTCCATCTATGGAATGACGGTCTCGCCCATTATGCCTTTTGTGATGCCGACCGTCTTGAAGAATATCGACGTTCGCGGTTCGACCATGGGGTCTCGGAAGGAGTTCAAGGATATGGTCAACTTCGTCAAGAAGCACAAGGTCCATCCTATCGTATCGCGCGTCGTGCAGGCCGAACTGAGCGATGTCGCCGCCCTCGATGGGCTGTTCCAGGACATGAAAGATAGCAAGCAGTTTGGCAAGCTGGTTATAGAGTTCGGGAAGTCTTCGGAGAGTAAGCTTTAGGCTAGGAGCCTCGTGAACTGTGTATGCAGAGTGGAAAGTCAGTTTAATTCTGTGATATCTGAACGATTGCAAATGGAGTTGGGCGACTTGCTCTTTCCTCAAGCCGACCACGATGGTCTCGAGCGACTCGCTCTTTCCCCTTCAGCGTAGGCTGCCGGTCACTGCGACAGACCGTTCAGGGTCCGCTTTAGCATCCAAGTGTTTGCCGTCATTCTTTAGCAGCTGAGGCAGTTATCCTCTTATATATCAAAGTTCACTCATTGCTTCATTGCTGCGACCACAGCGTTCTCTCACCTTTTTGGATTCGCGGTCATGAGTGTCGACATTGTGCAGAAGTACGGCCCTGGAATGTCCTTCTATCGCTCGCAGATCAAGTCGGCTCGAAGGAAGCCAAGATCAGAAGAGGCCTCCCTCAGGGTAAGTCAGGAATTGGGCGTGTAGGGTCGCATGGATGCAGGCTAATCTAATGCGGTCTTCCATCAGAGGTACTGCGCCGCTTTGAGAGAATTAACGATGACCAACAAGCTGCTCGAAAACAAAGTGAAACAACTGTGCTCTGAAAGCCTCCGACTCAACTTTGACGTAACAGTACTTAAGTGCCACATGAACGCCTTTCGCGGCGAGCTCCTTGTGACTTGGCAGGCCGACGTTCTCACGCGGCTGGTTGAAGTCATCTACGACAGACATGGCTGGAGGATGCCGGGGGAGATCCTCGTCGGTGACCACGCAAATCTGGACCGAGATACGCTTTCGAAGATTTACGCACTCGCAGCGAAGAAGATCAAAAAGGAGACTGTCACAAAGAAAGCCGTTGGCCTCTCAGAGTCATATCACCGTGCCCTGCAGAGGTACGACGAAGTAGGCTCTTCCCAACAAGACCAAATACTTCTACCGACCCACCCTCTAATGTGAATTAGATTGTCCATCTACGCAGCAAAGATTCTCTTCTCACGGAGCCCAACTTCGCGCGGTGGTTGACTTCCCAGAAATCGACTCGGCCGGGGATGTACCGGTTCTGGGGACGGCTGTTCCCCGTGTGCTATAGTCGCACTGTCCAGGAGAGTTCTGACATGTTCTGAAGCAGCTCGCCGGTGAGGAGATGGGCCACGTGTGCACTCGTCGTGGAGTAGTCTGTCGAAGTTTTCCTTTAGGCTTTCGCGACTTAAGACGATAACGATGAATGTGAGACATCGCAGGAACAGACGAATGGTTTGGCAAGATACTCCTCCGCAGTGGCTCGAGAAAAAAAAAGCCGTTGCTAAGCTATTCCTAACAGAGAACTGGCGGTCACTGCTTACAGGTTTTGTTCGTGGCGTAGCTGGTGAGTGGTGATCATCTGCTGTTGCTGCCTCTGACTGGCTATGTTTCTCTTATTTTGGGTGAGCGCGGACACTTCACTGAGCGATAACTTGGCTTGACCCTATCATCATGGAGAGCAGGATGGAGCTTGTGACGAGCCATTTCTACGTCACCTTCAGGGGTTCATCCTTTAGGAGACAGGACTTTTGTTGAATGGTGTTGTGAGTTATCCCCGGTAGATGTGTATATGTTATGTAGGGTTAGTCTATACAGTCCACAAATCGGATTCCGGCGTGCTAAATCATTATCTTGCCCGTGTGACAATACCGCACAGATCATTTGCTGAATTTGATTTCATGGGCAGGTAGCGGGGGCTGGGCTGTCCAGTGACTGATCCTACGTATCTCCTTTATTCTGTTCCGAAACGCTTAAGGCCTGCTATCTACCAGCCATCACAACCCTTCAAGACTAAGAAGGCAACCAGCGCAAGCCATCCCTCTAACACACCTCTAAAAACATTCTAGTCTCTAGAGATTACGCGACAGCCTAGTTCATGGGAGAATAAAAGCTATCGGCCCAAACCAAGTAAGCCCAATCACCACCGGACAAGATACATATTTGCACACAAGCCAGCCACTCGTGAATCAGTACAGTGGACACCTTAGGCATCAATACAACACCACTGCACTAAGTCTATATGCAACCAACAGAGTAAGAGCAATAACGTGTCAGACTGTCGAGCCAGTCCAATTCTTCACCTCAACGCCTCAACCGAGTCATTATTCGCGGCCCAGCAGCCCTACGGTAGATACTTCGATTATGATCTACATGTTATCTCTCTAGATCAACGGTCTTCCTGCCTCTGTACGTGCGGCTCGGGTTTCGCGGGCGGCGGAACTAGGTACTATCCAGATTTGAAGCCCCGACCAAACTTTGCAATGGAGCTTGAGTCCTAGACACCTAATACTATGCGCCAGGTGCGTAGACTACACGATTATCACAGAATCCAAACGGGAAGATTATCCCGAAGGGACCAATAGGGTGCGTAATGGTATGCGTCCACGGTGGATGGATGGGTTGGGAGATACCATACGGATGGCATCATGGCCCCGCGCAATGGGTATACCATACTAACGGGTCTTACTAGTACTCTTGACTCTGGCCGCATTATCCGTGATAGTCTAGGTAGCTAGATAGCGTGTCGCAACGTACACTGACTTTGGAAAATGCGTCTTTTAGTCTTGATGGATAGATACCCCATCCCCATTCCCGACCCCATCCTACCATCCATAGTAGTGTAGTGAATTAGTGATGCTGTGGTGGAGTTACGGATAGTACCTAGTAGGTCGTAGCTAGCTAGCTAGCATTTACCGTAGGTAGCAGGTGGACATGGCTTTCACTAGGACCGGGATGGATGGGAGGAGAGTTGAGTTCCATGGACTTGAAGAGGGGATGGGAGTTGGAAGGGAACGTCAATCAATGGGGGTTGACTGACTGACTGATTCAGTTCAGCTGAAGCCACAGACAGAAACCAACCTTGCTCCATACGCTATGTTCATCATATTCATTATTGGTAACTCGGGCCTGGGAAGATGGACACTACGTAGAGTATGCAGGCCTTAATACTGGCGAGGTAGACTAGCAGGTGGACAGGACCTTCCACACTGGAATGGACGGGAGAGTTGTTGGACTTGGAAAGGAAAAGGAGATGGATAGAAGAGGCAATTGATGATTCAGTTCAGCTGAAGCCACAAAAAACAAAAGTCCCGTCTGTTATTTTCGTCATTGGTATCCTGGGTCCAGAGAGATGGATACTGGAGTGATACTTTTGGCATTGGCGCCTTATTATGTACGAGAGCAAGAGTAAATCTGGTTCGTCTATTTGGCCTCAGAAGTCTGTTCCTGAATTCGGTAGATTATACTAGGGTTACCGTCTATAAACAATTCCGCCTGAGGTACGGAATATGGAGTAAACTAAGCATACGGCTTGCTGTCACCAAGTTAAGAACACCAGTTCACTACAAGGTGTTTCATGCTCACTTGTAATTCTATTTACGGACAATCTACAAATAGATCAGACCCTGTTTGAATTATATTAAGGAACGGGAGAACCGGACAATATACTCAAAAGAGGCATCCAACTCCAAAATTGGGACCAAGCGCGATCTCAGCTGCTGCCGCGAGTCGCGAGTCGCAGGGCCCATTTGATAGATGGAATTTAGATGGAAAGGTATCTGGGCCGTAAATGGTAACCCAAGAAACCGGAGTTCCATGTTTCACAACTAGTGAGACAAACGGTGTTTTGCGAACCGGATCTGAGGCTCTGGAGGTTTCTAGCAAAGACAGGGGTGCGATAGCCCGTGTTTATTGTGCTGATTCTCTTAAAGGCTTGATTGTGCTTGGTTGGGTTGAATTTGGGTTGAGCGATATGGTGTCTGGAGAAAGGCTTGAAGTAGACCTTGCAGGACAACGGCTTGAACGAGTGCTCATACTCTGTAGATTCTTTTGGCCTTTAGACGGAGAATATTCAATCGCGAAGGCCTGTCGGTCGACCATTCATCAGTAGCCTGTGCTGCACAGGTACATAATTGCCGACGTCTCGCCCTTGCTAATGATGATCAGGTACATAGACTACTTACGCACGGGACTGAAACCCTTCTCTGATCGACAGGACGATTATCCCTTCAGAGAAAACAAAACGTGCCGGGCCGAGTGATAATTCAAATTGCAGGACTCGGGAATTGGCACACTTCCGGGCGTGAGGCTGGGTGGGTGACTGGAGTTGCTGGCAGGGCGTCCCAGCTCCAGTGTTACTCCATCCGTACAGAGTCGATCAATGATGAGCCGCGCCGCGCAAGGCTTCGGCCTCCTGTCGAGGAGTTCAGCTGTCGCTGATGGCAAATTAGAAAGTTTGTTCGTTCCGTGCCTTACTCTGTATTGCGATTGCCCTGCAGGAGGTGAGAAATAAAGAATGTGCCAGAGATAGGCTGTGCTTCCGCTTCGGTGTAGTCACGATGCGATGCAAGGTGCAAGGTGCAAGGTGCGGGTGTCAAGCCAAAACAAACGAGTCAGCTTTGATGCTCAATGCTCAACGATAACTGGTGGTTTGCAGGGTCTGAAAGACGCTTGTTTTTAGTGCTTGCGAGCCTGCGAACTGCATGATTGGTGAAGAGTAGCGGCTGAGCTGATGATCGTCCAGAGAACAGTGCTCGCAGCTCACCTAATAAGGTAAGACGTTGAGAAGTTAAGAAGCCACGCCTGGGATCATCGAGGTTACATGGCCTGCGCTTATCGTGAGATTGTGTTTTCTGAAGATCCTGAGGCAGTGATGTGTAACCTGAAGGTAACCTCAGTGATCCTTTCGCGCCCAAGTTCATCCAGGTTGCTGGGATCAATTCTGTGAGGAGCGATGTTCGAGTCAGGTGTTATTTTTAGTTTCCTCTCCCGTGTGGATGGTGATACCAACTCCATACAGAGTAACCGAACGCTTCTGCAGCCTGTACCAAGCGACTTGAAATCACCAACCCCGAAAGGCCTTCGGTAGTTTCGATATCCAATTTCCGACCATCAGGAAAGCTTCGGGAATGTTCAGTGGAAAAAATTTAGTCGCGGCTGAAGATCGACAGCAAACCCACTGGGAAAATGCTTTTCGTGCTTTTGCCTTTGGATCGTGGATTCATGCGCCGTTTTTGCCGTTCTCCGTCAGGAATGATCTCCGAGGCTGTGGCGGTGCGACGGCTGTGCTGGTTTTGGTATGGTAATGGCGACCGAGGATTCGCCGGCGCGGAAAACCTCGGCTTTTGGCCATATCAGGCAATCTCATACTTACCCCAGCCGAAGAGGTCCCTTCAGAATAGTGTAATGATACCTCAGGCCATCATAGCCTTCATATGCAAGTTTGCTGGCAGCGCTCGGATCTAACGGTGACAAGGGGTTCTTGAGCCACTTATCTCGCTTGTAGCTCAAAGCGCTTGGCCGAGGTTGGCAGTGTATACTACTGTACTGCCATATTCTGTATTCTGTATCAGAAGCGAAATCCTGAGTCTACCCCTCCCGAGTCCCAGCCAAGGGCCATGGCACCGTCCGACGTTCAGTCCCCTGATTCCCATGATGCCATCGGCCTGCCAGCCGATTCGGGGCAAAGAAGCCAAGTCATTCCAATCCACCATGAGGAACGCGGATCAAGCTGGGCCCACTTCGTGATAACTTTATGCAACTTTTCCGGTTGTCTTTGTCTTTGCCTTCACTGGAGACACCGGACCAGAGTTCCTCGAGAATCACGGTTTTCGTCTTCACATCCTGCTGCCGAACCGTGCTCGAATCACAGAAGACGAAGCTCGTATCTATTTCTGATCAAGTGTCAATTGTCGGGAGCAGCTTCCAAGGGGCCGGGATTATTGAGCTCCCCTAGTTTTGGTTCGTCAGACATGGCACCCATCCAAGCCATTTTTCTGAAGAAAGTTTGTCCTCGAGGCGATTCCTTTGAGAGCATTGCATAGATCGCATATCGTCACTCCCTGGTTGGGTCACCCTGTGCCATAAGGAGGCTTTTCTCGTATTCGTTCCTTGAGCTTTGCAGCAGCTAAAAACAGATCACCGTTGATTTCGCGATTCCTGTCCCATGATTACAGCATTAGATAACCATCATGAATCACCTGGTGCTATGCTCCCTTGACGAACTGTAGTGTACTGTGCGCCGTAATTCAGAACGCCAGGTTCTGGTATACTAGTGTCACAGAGTCAGGTTGATCCCTGCAAATATATAATCATACTAACTGCTGCGGCAATGATAAGGACCAAGGAATCCGCTCGGGAGGGAAGAGTGAAGATCCCACCGCATATGATTCTTGAGGAATGAGTAAGAACTGCGGCTTCGATGGGTTGAAGACTCAAGACTGATATGACGTCGGTCAGGAGACCTTTTCCTCTTCAGCATTTCTTGAAGCCTGTCAGTCCACCCGTTATACGGTAACAATGCAGCGTGACTTCGGTACGGTACTACCATAGCTGCTAAGGTACCACCTTGGTCAGGTTCCTCAGAAGGATCGTTTGTGCATCCCAACGTGCCATTGTTTGGGCGAATAAGAGTGCATGGACAGCGGACGGAGGACTCAAAGGACAATTGAATGCACCAGTCATGGAGGCGGCGGTGGATCTGCCCCACATTATGCGGTTATGTGTCCAATAAAGTTGTAGAGTTCTTGCAGCGCGTGGGAGCCAAATGCAAGGTTTGCTATGTTTAGCATCTTAGATCCTCCGCTAGACGGGCGCCGTCTCGATCTGGTGCGGGAGGAAGACAACCTAACTGAGGTTTGGAAGTTCCTTGGAGGGTGCGCTTATCGGGAAACTCGGGAAGATAAACTTAGGAGTCGAGCTTTCGTTACCATTATTGTCGTTATTGGGGGGAAAGGAAACACTGCTTCCTATAGATGTGAATGGCTGGCGAGGAGAACAACTCAACGGGGCCTGAGGGATGGTGCGGTCACCGCCACAGCGTGGAAGAACAGGGATCAAGCGACGCCAGTTGATGCTCCACGGATAACAGACAATAGAAATTTGGTATTTTGACTGGCTGGAGAATTGGATTTGCGGGCTCGGGCACGTATTTTGGTAGTCACAACTCATCACGAAGCTTTTCCGCTGCATGGAGATTTCTTGCACAGACTCCATTATCGAAAGTTTCACGGTTGGCTGTCCAATATATTTCTGGTGGGGTGCGCATTTGGATTCGGAATCGGAACTGGAGAAGAATGTTGTTGGAAGCTTCGCGGAAGTTCAGAGTCCCTCGTCGAATCGTCAATCCTTTGGCTACCAGGGAACTATCCTCGGTCGGGATCGCTGGCCTCCACCACCACGCGAAGGGACTCATCATTTTCGGGATAGTTTCTGGGAACAGACGGGGAGGATCTTGAATGAAAGTCCCTGTGCTGGGAATCATGGGACGGAGCATGCCTGAAATGGTAAGAAGCTGTCTGCAGACTTTCTGGAGACTGAGGGTTGGAAACAGCGGAGAAGCGTTTCAGGATGGCACCGGGCGAGCGAGGGAATGACCCGAATTGGCAAGGGCGGGGGGTGGCAGGTGGGGGGAGCTAAGAATAAAATTCTACGATCAGGGGCTCTCCCAAAGTCCCGAGGCTCTTCTATCCCAAGCTTGGAAGCTGCCTAGATGAACGGACGAACTTCCTGAATCACTCAAACAATTACTTAAGAGACGGTTACCTAGCGACCGCCCGGGAAGTCGGGTCCGCGGAGTCCGCTCTCTGTTCACTACTATCTTTTGGCATCTCCGAGAGACACCTTGGTAGCGAAGATGGATCTCCCGAGTCGCTCACTAACTAGAAAAGATCTCTGCTGGCCCACGGGGACCCCATGAGATCATCCTGCGAGTAAACGACTAGAGAGGAAAGGGAAGGGAAAGGGACGGCCAAAAAGGCGATAGTTGAAACTTGACGAGCTTTTTTGGGACGTCGTCTACACCACTCTTCCGGGGAAACAGTAGTGCTGGAGTAGCAGGGGTCCTGAAGGAACTAGGTAGCTTTAGCAGACTTACAAGCTGTTTCCACCAATACATCATAATACGGGGTAAACAACGCTTCCACCGTACAATGCACACTTGTACCCCCAGGTCCACGACTCTGAGTGGTAGAACCAGTGAGCTGGGAGAGTTCAGCATTGTCCAGGATAGCAATGATGCCCGAAGAAGCATGCCATCAGATAACGGACTGTTAATAATAGTCACCTCAGCATCCAGCGGCGTTGGGTGGTTTATTTCTGATTCTGCAGAGGCCCACCGTAGGGCGGCGTGGGCCGCCTAACCAGACTGGACTGCAAAGTCTGCGCTGATTAGCCCAAATCTGCCCTTCAGTATCGTCTAATAATAAACCTGACCATGACTGTTATGGGTAATATGATGATATTATCCGACTCGCTCACTCCTCGCCTCAAGCTCCAACGCCCGTCCGCCAGCGGACATAAGACCCTCCACCCGTGACCTCACCACCGTTTATGGAGTCCGATTACCGATGGGAAGAGAGGTAGAGAAGGGGAACCTTGGGATTGTTGACGCTGATTCTTGGGCAGACGTGATGCGCTACCGTGGGTTGCCAGTCTGTGGTCAAAGGATGCCCGCTGTCATTCGCCCAGATCAGAATACCAGCAGTAAATAAGTAGGGATCATATTATTATAATTATGGTTATTATTATCGCAGATTAATACTGTATACTGTATCGCGTCCTTGCACTGAGAGAAAGGAATCGTTGTCGAGTCACGGCCTCACATTGTCTGCCTGCTGCCCCCGCCACACTCCGGCCAGTGCAGCAGTCCTCACCCTCTAACTCTCTGACCAGCCTCTAGTGCGAAAGGGGATTCATAAATCATAATTATATCCCTCCCCGTCGCCTTGTCTTTTCTTTTTCCACTTCCTTTTTTATCCATCAGCCTTCTGAGGTGCTTCACTCGCTTTGCTCACCTTAAATCCTTCCACTCCTCAACGCTTTACTTCTACCTCTCCCCATCTCTCCTCCCCCTCTCCCATAACACTCTCCCCCACCTGTTATGGCATCATAAGAAGAACGCTCAACCTTGTCGTTTTTATTCATTCGCTTACATTCGCTCGCTATCACACTCGCTTAGTTTGGCATCGAAGTAATCTTACGTTCGCTACGTTGGTGTGTTGATCTAGGAAGACTCGAACTCCGCCTTGGGCCCTGAGAGACAACTGGGTTCTGTTTCAGTTCCGAGATCCCGACGGACTATTGGGGAAAAAAAAGAGGATTACATTGAATATTCTAATATCTAATTACGCATCTCAACGCACTCGCTCATCGTTGACGCTCGCTATTGCTTTTGTTACGGCTTATCTGTGACGCCTCTCTCGCTTCTGCGACTCTCGAAGACGTCGACCCGACGCTCAACTCGACTGTCGTCTTCGAATCGGTACCATCAGTACCAACGGGCAGTCGGTAGCTGGTTCTTGTTTGGCGCGGACCATTCACAGCTGCGCGTTTGTTGTGCTGTCAAGTCTCCCGCTGTAGAGCAACACCGTTTGTTCCGTCGACGGCGCAACTGAAACAATCGCCAAATCGCGCTTCTCACGACCACCAGCGCATCTTTTCGTCATCGGCTACGCCTGTCGATTTATCCACTGTCTTAACTTTCCAAGGAAGAGTGGAGTGCAGTCTTGTTCATTCTCCAATCTGGTACCTGTTGTCACCGGCCTTTGAGGATATCCGAACCCTGACCCAACTGGCGTGGAGCCTTGTCTCGGTTGAGGACACCACCTACAGCAGAATACAGCAAAAGATCTTTCGCCTGAGCCCTTTTGGTTTGTTAAGGTTGGTGAGCAAAGTCCCTTTCCCTCGCCACTGGTGGCCGTGGTGCCTTGCATCAACCCTCCTTCGCATCTCCTTTCATTTACCCTCCTTGCTTTACCCAAGTCGTGTCTTGACAAAAAGGGACCTTGAGCAAGATTACGACGGCCATGGTCTCCATGCAATCTTAGTCTCCCTCCCTGTGGTGTTCGTCGATTAGGTTTAGTGGTCGTTGTTGACGTTTCTGTTGCAGTGCGGTTTGTCAGACGCTTCTGATCGTGCGAAATCCATATCAGCATTCTAGGACCCCTTGTGACGGACTTGGTTCTCGATCAACTTTGGTAAGTTTTGCTGATGGATGCAGGAAGCCGATTTATTATTTTTGAATGTGGTTCGTACTCACAACTGGATAGTTCATCGCCGACTATCGATCCTGAAACCTATCGACCAGGACACGCTCTGAGAGAAGGCAAAGGACCAAAGTGACTCTCAGACCCTTTTGTCTCTATTCGGTTCCCATCGCATTCGCTTTTCTGAGACCCAGCCACGGATATCCGCTCTGCTCCCGTCTAACTTGACCGAACTGGGACTCTATCTTCTCGCTTTCATGAAAACCGGCCTCTTATAGGTGCTCTCAAGATAATCATTGATAAGCGTGGCCTGAATCTGGCCCTCGTCCTGCAACTAGCCTTTCTTAGTTTCGGTCTCGATCACTAGGCACCGGCCACTGATTTGAAGCCGTCATTCCCACCCTTCTCACTCGCTTCGCGTCGTCGCTCGTTTTGTCTCGGAGTGCTTTCTGCGGGCTTTCCGGCGCAGTATCGTTTGCGCCAGAATAAATCCACTGTCATTCGCTTTTTAGGCTGTTGTGTTTCGTTGCAGTTTCTGCAACACCTTCAAGCTGGCTTACTCGAAGACACACGGTGTCCTGGTGAGTGCAGATGCACCCTCTTGTTTCTCCTCCATCCAATAATCACTACATCCATCCTTTCTTTTGTTCCTTCCCGTCGGGACCCGAATCATGATTCAAACCCCTGTCTCACCGAAGACGAACTTCCCTCATCTGCTTCATCCAAAGCCGTCTGACATACAGCTCTTTGCTAATGCTTGGTGACTCACAGTTCGATCCGGATTTCCAAACACCCTTGATACTAGACGAATCGTTGGATTTCTCGGATCCTGAAGAGGGTCAATTTTTTGACGTGTTCTCAGGCGGCCTGCTGGCCAAGTCTGAACCCATCCTGTCTATGTCTGCTTTCCACAAATCCCAACAAGCGGCGGTGCTAGGTGAGCTCATTCTAATGAGGCTTGATTTGCTGACGAGCCAAGATAATTCGCAATTTCCACAAAGTCAGATAGCTAATGTCTAATTTAGATTGTGATTCAGCCCAATCTCTGCAGGATGGTGCCTCCTATTCCGCATACGGCCAGCCCGCTTATATGTCGACTCCCCTCGCCCCATCCCCAGTGACCGACCATATAAGTCAGATGTCAGATTGCGTACCATACATGGCGAAGCAGGAGTACGCGAGCTCCTATGAGGACGAAATGTCGCCAATGATCACTGCGGAATCTCGCCAGTTGCCGGAAGTCATCTCATACTCTCCCCAGAGAGGCTCTGAAGGCACGAGAGTGTTTGTGCAGATCCAGTCTCCTTACGACCTTCACACAACTCCCTATGCGACTTTGTACATCATGTTTGGAACGAAGAAGTGCGAGTGCAACCCACACTTTCTGGGATTCCAGGATTCCTTCTTTCAATATGCGCTCTCCGTCGACACCCCGCCGTTCATGTCTACGGGCACACCCTCCCTGGCCGTCCCTCTACAAGTGGCCTTTGGAAATCCAAATGACTGCTCCGGTGCGACACTTCAGGTTGGGATCTATACCTATGAGCATGCTGGCCAGCAGTCGCCCTCTGATGAAAGCCGCAAGAGACGATTCTCTTCCGATGCTCTATCCAGGTCGGTCAAGCGGACATCGACACTCCCGGTACAGGTGAAGGAGGAATCTTCAGGCTATGCTGCGCCTTACTCATCTTACCTGCAGCCGCTTCCCTCTATGAATGCCTACGCTGCGTCATATCACGCGGACGCCTCGCCTCGGATCAACGCTTCGCAGTACACGCATGTGTCCACGAACTCGCAGCCTTCAATTCGCGCTCCATCTCCAATGGCAGGTCCGTCCCCAATGGCGCCCTCTTCGTGGAACTCGTCTTTCCTCTCGGTCAACCCCGAGCAACGAAGCACCGGATACCCTGTTGGTCATGGGCTGCCACAACCGTCGTCACCTGCGCGGCTCTCGAACCCGACTCTCATTCGTACGTCTACCTTGCAACAATCGAGTGGCGTCGTTCAACCAACGCAGTCCTTCAACCCCTATGCCATGTATCCGGCAAAGGCAATTCTGAAGATGAACGGAGACCTGGATACCATGGCGGAGAATTGGACTCCTGAGGAACGAATTGCCAAGCGCCGCCTGGTTCAATTCACTCGTATGCAAAGCGGCAGCACTATCAACGCCGATTTCACACCTGTGACGCCCGAGGAACGTGCTCCCAACAGCATCTGCATCAGCTGCATTTACTGGGATGGCAAGGATGAGTGTTTCGTCACGAGTGTGGATACCATCTACCTCCTTGAATCACTCGTTGGTGTTCGGTTTACTGTGGAGGAGAAGAACCGTATCCGACGCAACTTGGAAGGATTCAGACCTCTTACAGTGTCCAAGTCGAAAGCCAACAGCGAAGACTTCTTTAAGACCATTATGGGATTCCCTGCTCCGAAGCCCAGGAACATCGAGAAGGATGTCAAGGTCTTCCCCTGGAAGATCCTGAGCCACGCTCTGAAGAAGATCATCGGCAAATACGTGCGTACCCAGCTCCCCTCGTTGCATTGTCCTGCTAACCTAGTATTCTGCAGTCCGCAAGCTATTCCTCTACCGCTGGCGCCCTGCCTACTCCCATCGGGTCGAACTACCCCAGCATGGGCCCTGCATCCGATTCAGGGACAGAAGGCCAGAACGTTGCCTCTCCGCAGTCGATATCTGAAGGTACCCCTTCGAGCAGCTATCACCCCAGCATCGCCGCTCCAGTCTACAACCCTCCGACTGAAGCCGATGGACCAATTCGAACGATCCTGCCTGCCGTCAGCCAACCTTACCCGACCATGACTGCGCCGTACTCCTACACCACTGTCTGCAACCAGGGCCAGCTTGCACCTGCCGCACCCGTCACGAGAGCCTGGGAGTTCAGTCCCCATGCCGCACCCTCCGCACCTTCAACCATCGAGCAGACTCCTGGAAGCTATCACTACATGCCTCCCATGACATACGCTCTACCCGGACACCCTCAGGGGCATTAGCTCCTGATTCGGGTTCATCGCATTTGATCGGCGTTTTACGTTTTGTACATTCTGCTTTTTTTCACTACTTCATTGTCACTCCTTTACTTGATACCATGGCGCGCTTGGGTATAACGATTCTTGCATACGGGGACTTCCTCCCCGTCCGGCTATGGTTTTTTGGATGATTATTTTAAACGAGTCCACGTCTCTCCTTAATAATTCTTACGCCTTGATGCCCCGAAACTTTTGTTATTTTGTTTGATGTTGACACGATGCATTCTGCATGGTCTGTTGTCTGTTCATTCTTTTGACTGATTTGCATTATACACGGGGCATTGAGATACCACTCCTTCACGATATATGTACAATTATGCCGCATGGGCTGGCGCTGCTGTCTTTCCTTACTACCTCGCAGGACCGGGATACCACGGGTTGGAAAAGTGTGGAACGCATTCTTGTTTTGGGATACCTCGTTTTGGCTATTTGTGTTTTCTGGCCGGTTTTGTTTTATCTGCTTGTCTTCTGCTGCTTCTTGCTTATTGCAACTATACCAGAGCTCCGGAGAGCATACGCTTCTGCTGGGTTCTCTGCTGCATAGCTTTGGCGTTTCTGACTGTTTATTTGGTTGCTGTCCGTTAGGGACTGCGATACCAAGTGAGGAGTACTATAGTACTCTGTCTGGCATCACCATATTAATAGTGATATTGTTTATCCTGATCTTCAACCTACGCCAACAGTAATATTGTAGTGTAGCAAGTTCTCGCCCGGTATCGGTGCTGCTGCTAGTAAACTCTTATCTTATCGCCACTGAGGGTCACCTGACCCCAAATTTGGATTGAGTTTCTGTGTTATCGATGCGCCTGCAGCCAAAGGGTGACTCAACGCAGCTTTTCACCCTTTCCTTGCTCTCCTCGGCTTGTCCTTTTCTCATTGTTCCGCCCTTGAGAGTCATTATTTTCGCTCTCCCCTACCATAAATCTCAATTTCTTCCCCCCCTTTCCCGTGACATTCCTCCCCAGATCTTTTGCTCCCCTCTTACCCCACCCCCACCTGCCACCATGGAGCACATCAAAAACACCTTCGCCAAGTGCAAGGCCGAAAAGCGCGCTGCCCTTGTCGCCTATATCACCGCCGGATATCCCACTGTCGAAGAGGCAGTAGACATCATCCTTGGGCTGGAGAATGGAGGTGCCGGTAAGCAATTGCTCCCTAAGGATCCTCGATTGACTCATTGAGTCACAATTGCCGCGTCTCCTTTTACAACCCTACTGACGATATTGAATCAATTGCATAGATATCATCGAATTGGGCGTTCCATTCACAGATCCTATTGCCGATGGCCCCACCATCCAGAAAGCCAACACGAAGGCTCTTGAGAACGGCGTCACCGTCACGACGGTATTAGAGATGGTTCGCTCCGCGAGGAACCGCGGCCTCAAGGCTCCTATCATGCTTATGGGCTACTACAACCCTATGCTCCGGTATGGCGAGGAGCGCATGCTCAGGGATTGCAAGGAGGCGGGTGTCAATGGTTTTATCATGGTTGATCTCCCGCCGGAGGAGGCCGTTCGCTTCAGAGATCTTTGCACTAGCACGGGGTATGTTATACAGCGACCCCAGGAAACCCTTTCTTCAATATCTCTTTGCAAAGAGGCGGTGTGCTAATATTGAGCTGATAGTCTTTCTTACGTTCCGCTTATCGCTCCCGCCACGTCCGAGTCTCGCATGAAGCTCCTGTGCAAGATCGCCGATTCGTTCATCTACGTTGTCTCGAGAATGGGTGTTACGGGCGCCACAGGGAAGCTCAGCTCCAACCTCCCCGAATTGCTTGCGCGTGTCCACAAGTGGTCCGGCAACGTACCTACCGCGCTCGGCTTCGGTGTCAGCACCCGCGAGCACTTCCTTTCTGTCCAGGAGATGTCCGAAGGTGTTGTCATTGGTAGTCAGATTATTACCATTCTGGGACAAGCCCCTGCTGGCCAGGCGGCTCAAAAGGCTGAGGAATACTTATCTAGTGTTACAGGTCGCCGACTAGAGCGGGATACCGCGGGTGCCTTGATTCGTGAAGTAAACGTCCTGGAACCTGTTCACAAGATCGAGGCCTCGCAGCCCCTCCCTGAGACACAGCCTACCGATGTTATTACGGACAAGGATACACCTTCGGGCCCTGGTCTGGCAGACCAACTCGAAGCCCTGAACGGTGGAAACCCTGCTGCATCACCGGCACGCTTCGGTGAGTTTGGTGGACAGTACGTTCCGGAGTCTCTGATGGATTGTTTGGCCGAACTGGAGCGAGGCTTTAACCATGCTTTGAACGACCCTACCTTCTGGGAGGAGTACCGCTCATACTATCCTTACATGGGACGGCCTAGCAGTCTTCACTTAGCGACCCGTCTGACCGAATATGTTGGAGGTGCAAACATCTGGTTGAAGCGTGAGGATCTTAACCACACTGGTAGTCACAAGATCAACAACGCCATTGGTCAGATCCTTCTTGCTCGAAGACTGGGCAAGACCAGAATTATTGCGGAGACTGGCGCAGGTCAACATGGTGTTGCCACTGCTACTGTTTGTGCCAAATTCGGCATGAAGTGCGTTGTGTATATGGGTGCGGAGGATGTGCGCCGTCAGGCTCTGAACGTCTTCCGTATGAAGCTTCTAGGCGCTTCAGTCGTCGCTGTTGACGCAGGCAGCCGAACTCTGCGTGACGCTGTGAACGAGGCTCTCCGCGCCTGGGTCGTCGACCTCGACACAACCCACTACATCATCGGCTCTGCTATCGGTCCCCACCCGTTCCCTACGATCGTGCGCACGTTCCAGTCCGTGATCGGTGATGAGACCAAGCAGCAGCTGCAAGAACAAATTGGAAAGCTCCCCGATGCCGTTGTTGCCTGCGTTGGTGGAGGTAGCAACGCCGTTGGCAGTTTCTACCCATTCGCCAAAGACACTAGCGTCAAGCTCCTCGGTGTTGAGGCCGGCGGTGACGGTGTTGATACCGACCGTCACTCCGCCACCCTATCAGGTGGTAGCAAGGGCGTGTTGCACGGTGTCCGCACCTACGTTCTCCAAAACGAGCACGGTCAGATCTCCGAAACACACTCGATATCCGCTGGTCTTGACTACCCCGGTGTCGGCCCCGAGCTGAGTAACTGGAAGGACAGCGACCGTGCCCGCTTTATTGCCGCCACTGACGCCCAAGCTCTCTCTGGATTCCGCACGATGTCTCAGACGGAGGGTATCATCCCTGCGCTCGAGTCTTCGCACGCTATCTGGGGTGCTATCGAGCTTGCCAAGACCATGGGTAAGGGCAAGGACATTGTCCTTACTGTCAGCGGTAGAGGTGACAAGGACGTGGAGAGCGTTGCCGAATCTCTTCCTAAGCTTGGTCCTCAGATTGGCTGGGACTTGCGATTCTAGACAGCCACTCTGCTATTCTGCGATATCTACAGACGAGCTACCGCTACTCCTTGGCTAGAATCTACTTGTCTGATTTTCTAGATTACATGTCTCAAAAGACAAGCGATGTCATACCTGTATAGACAGATAATGATTATATACTCTGTTCCAACTCCTCTTTCCCAAACTGGTACACTGTCATGGATTTCGGCGTCTTCTTTGTTCACTCTAACGTCTGACTTCCCCACTCAACAGCCTCGGAGCTTACACTCTGGCAATCCCTAACAAGCTCAGTCTACTGCGGCGATCAAGGTTCTTGATCCTGTCAGCCGCAAGGTGATTAGTCTGCACTTATCAGACACCCGGATCGCCTCGGATCCGATCTGCACGGAGTCTTTGTTCAACGTTGCTTCTGCCGAATAAGCAAATATGCCCTCCCAACATGAGACAAGCGTGAACACTTGCGCTCAATGATGACATTCCATCTATTCCGTCTTGGTGAGATAGTAAAAGCTTCAGTTTGTTTCGTCTCTATGATTCTATCTCCCTCCTAATCTACCGCAATCATTACTTCCCATAGCGTACGCCCCGAGTTCTCGCTTGTCGACCATAACGGACAACTAGTCACAAATACAGACCTCCATGGAAAACACTCCCTTATATTCTTCGGCTTTACAAACTGCGCCGTTATTTGCTCTCGTGCCCTCGAGCGTCTATCCCAGGTCCTGTCTGGTCTCGGGCCGGCATCCGAAGAAGTCAATGTCTTCTATATCTCCGTTGACCCAGACCGTGATACACCTGACATTATGAAGGCCTTCCTCAAGCAGTATCCGAGATATACTGGACTGACAGGGACAAAAGAGCAGACTGATGCCGCGCGCAAGGATGTTCCATGTCTTTGCTAGGCCTAAACGGGATGCAAATGCGCCGGGTGAGTATGTTGTGCCTCATACGACTATAACGTATCTTTTGGACATTGGGGGTACGATTGTTGATCATTTTAATGATGCGCTTGATGCGGAGGCTGTTACTGTGCGGGTCCTGAAAGCAGTGAGCAGTGGAAAGGCGTCCGACTGTGTCGGCAACGGATCAAATGCGCGTGGAAGCTTTGTCTACGAGCAGGAGAGCCTCCAGAGACTAGACCGCCAGCAGGTAGCATTGATCAGACACATCGGCAACCTCGCGCACCAGCTTAAAGACGACTGGTCGAACATGATGGGTGCGGCCGACATCAACGACGGCTTCGGCGCATACCGTTACCAACTAGCCTTTGCGTACTACGCGTTGACCCTTGCGCACTTCCACAGACTGCCAGTAGCCCCGGGATTCTTTAAGGAGACGATGCAGCGCATGATCGCGAAGTTGATCGAGCCTGATGTCTGGTTCCACTGGCACGATGCAAGCACCGGAGGGGGGAACCTGCAGACGCCGGCTAGGGAGATGATATACGACCCTATTGTGACGGACAATATCATGTACTCCGGGTACATCCTGGTCATGTCGGCCATGTATAACAGCCTATTCAATGATGATCGGTACACCAAGCCAGGCGCTCTAACCTTCGAGTACGATGCGTTCTTCTGGGGCCCAGCGAGGGCTTCAAGTTCGAATACGACCAAAATTCAATCAACGAGCGCGTCTACTGGGATATGGTCGAGGAAGGATATCTCAGCGTTGCCTGCGAGCCCTGGTGCATTTTCCAAGTCTGCAATCAGATGCCTATCCTTGGGTTCCGACTAAACGATGCCCTAGCAACATCGGGAGAGAAAAACTTCGCAGACGGAGTAACAAAAGGGTACGTCAAAGCCTGGGCCGAAAAAAGCGGCGGCATTTTAACCCCCGAGGGCATCTTTAATACCTTCTACATGAAGCACGTGAATCAAACCGTCGTCGTTCCTGGCGCCAGCGCCGAAGCATGGACAGGGCTGCTAATGCACGCGTGGAACCACGAGCTCGTCCAACAGACCTACGATAACCGCCGCGAGACCCTCGCCGCGGAGAGCCCCGACGGCTCGTTGACCGTCAACATCAGCGCAGCCATCACCGCCATGCCGCGCAACAAGTTCTTCCTCAACACCGGCGGCATCTGGGGCTGGGTTGCTGCCTGGGCGGGTGAGACGGGCGATGAAGAGACCAAAAATCGCCTGTTACACTACGCAGATAACCACTTCCACCCGCGCACCCAGAACGGCGGACTAATGTACCCGCGCAACGACACGGTCTTTGACCAGGATGGAAATTTCGTCATGGTTTCGCCTATTCTATCGAATTCTATTATCCCGCTTACACGTCTTAATTTCCGACATGGCCTAAAGCGTCTCTATGAGAATCCGTGGGGCGCGAGAAATAGAGACCACTATGACCAGCCGGCTCTTGTTGAGGTTGACTTTACCGTTGATGTCTACCGCGCTGTTTATCTACCCGAGGAAAGGAACTTGCTTTTTGACATTGCGTTGGCGGATTATGAAGCCGGATTGCAGGGGTCTGTTGTTTTGGGAAGAGAGTTCGGCCGCAAAAATTGGGTGCTTACCCGCGAGAGTCATGAGATCGGTCGTGGCTCGAGCGATGGGTTGCCTAGTGCAGAGACCTGGAGTAGGAAGGCGAGACGCTGCGCTTGCCTGTTCTAAGTACGGAGGTTGTTTCTTATGTATTGCAGTGGGAGGCTGAGAAGACCGGGGTTTGCTGTCTTTAACATCTTTATACTCTACTGTATAAGTCTAGCATATACTAGGTATTCCGTTTCCCAAGCCCCATTCCGAGCCTTATCCAGACTATCAAGTAATAACCCGGAAGGGAAAGAACGATATTGGGATTTGGAGCAGCCGGGCGAGAACGCATCTGCCCTAATTGCATGGCCTGGAACCTATAAGGAAGGAACGGCTGAACCGAGCAGGCCACCGTGCCTCCAAACTTGTCTACGTCTCGGCAAAGATACAGGAAAGAGCTACTCTGGATCGCACCTGCCGTATGTGATTGCAGCCACTCTTAGGGTAAATGAGGAAGGACCGACCAAGCCAACCTAAGTCATCGCGCCTTCCTTTACTAGCTTCTCATCTCTTTTCTCTTCCTTCCATGTATACACTAATAATTAAATTGCCGTAATTCCTATATTACATATAGTAAAACTTCACAAAGCAATACCCTTGCTCACTCCAACGCAACAGGATCAACATTCCCCGCCGCATCCTCACAACTCTCCGCCGTGTTCCCAAGCTGCCCCGCATTAGCCTGGTAACTACATATCGCCGGCGGTGTCGCCAAGATCTGATGATAAAGCGTGACATTGCCGACCGGCATCTGCGGGAATGCAAAGGTCTCGTTGAAGTAGTACGTGTTCCGCTGGCAGCAGTCGTTGTTCTGGAGACTGGGCCCATTGAGGAGGATGTGGAAGGTGTGCTCTGTGTAGGGGGATTCCAAGTCCGGTGTGAGAGTGTACAGCATGTCGAAGGCTTCGGCGTGTACGTCGGGCCTGGATAGGGTGTTGGGGAGGAGGTAGGGTTTCACTTCGATGCTGTAGAGGCCGCCTGGGAGGGTCTGGACGGCGTCGGTGTCTGGTGCAAATGTCGCGGGGAAGGTGGTTGTTCCTTCGAAGGGGGATACGCCCGCCCGCCGCGATGGAGGGAACGAGGGCGGCGAGGTCGTTGCCGTTCGTGCCGCCGATGTAAGTGTTTACGGGGCTGTGATGGGGGTCTTGCCGTTCTTTTTGACGTCAATGTAAAGCAGAATGAGGGAGCCTTGCATGAGAGAGGGGATCTGCAGCGGGACGAGGTCGAGGGCTGTCATGCGGATGTCGTTGCTCATATCGGCTTGGACGATCAGGGGGTGTTTGCCCTCTGGGAAGGAGGAGAGGACGTCCGAGGGGATGTCGAGGGGGCATGGCCGGAGATGGTTTTGGCATCTTTATTAATGGCGAGGATGCACCATGCTAGAGGGGGATTGTTAGTACGGCTAGATTAGACAGAGGGAGATAGGGGAACGAACTCGAGTTTATAGACTGCGTTCTTTCAAAGGGATTGTACTGCGCGAGCGTGTCTGGGCCGGCCTGCGCACTCGCGAGAGAGGACAGGGCCGCGAAGAATCATGGTGCTGGTGCTGGAGACTGGAGTTGTTATGTTTGCTTCCCGAGAAGTACGGGCAATGGTTTATATATCAATTTCTATGCCGGATCTGAAGGGGTAGTGGAACCCATCTACTGAATCTTGTTTGTCATAGTCAAAAGGGGCTTGCCGATCATGATCAACAGTCCGATATACTCCGTCGATACGCGAGATCGGAGAACTACCGGGGCGCCAAGAGCAGAGCACACAACGAGTCAACGAGTCAACGACACTTGAATGGTGGATCGCACCTGCCATAGGTGCACGATGGATCGATCTATCGCGGAAGATGCGACTGAGTGATAGGTGCCTCCCCTGTTCATATTAGTCATTTCCGCGAGAGCTCGATCCAGCGAACGTACCTGCCCTTGTAGAACATATCTTGGTGTCGGTGGCATAGTTCCGGGCTCGAGGACAGATTAGGTAATAAGTAATGACTCGAACTACGCTGGACGGAAATAGCTACATAATTGACGAAGCTAAGTACTGAAGTGTATATGCAGAATAGATGCCCTAGTACAGAACAAACGTCAAGACGCAAATATGACAAGGTATGATGACATCAACACGCAGACAGGACAGAGCAGAGCAGTAAGAATAAAGACGGTAGCACCAAGCACTAAGTCTCAATAAGATCCGCGGTCTGAGACTGTCCTTGCTCAGGGACGGTGTTGTCCCGCGTGTCCTTGTTGCCCTTGGGTGCCTTGCGGCCGGAGCGTGCGTAGAATTCGTCGATGACGCGCTTGGGGATACGGTTGAGGAGGTGAGAGGGGTAGATGCGGAGGAGGTTCCAGGCGATGTCGAGCGATTCGAAGATGGAACGGGATTCGTAGGCGGATTGGTTGATGAAGTTGCGTTCGAATTTCTCAAGGAACTCAAGGGAGAGCTTGTCCTCGGAGGAAAGCGCTTCCTCTCCGACGACGGCCTTCATGGCGGCTGTGGAAGAGTTAGGTTTGCGAATATTTACATTCAAGGGCTAAGAGATCACTAACCGGCGTCACGTCCAATAGCGTACTTGGCGTACAGCTGGTTGGACACGTCGGAGTGGTCGTCACGAGTACGGCCCTTGCCGATAGCCGACTTCATAAGACGCGACAATGACGGCAGGACGTTGATCGGAGGGTAGATGCCCTTGTTGTACAGCTGACGGTCAATGAAGATTTGACCCTCGGTAATGTACCCGGTCAAATCGGGGATGGGGTGTGTGATATCTGCACGGAACTTAGCAAATGTAGGAAAGATATGAGAAGTGCTCCCTCATACCGTCGTTAGGCATGGTTAAGATAGGAATCTGGGTGATCGAGCCGTTTCGGCCTTGCACACGTCCAGCACGTTCGTAGATGGTCGACAAATCAGTGTACATGTAACCGGGGTAACCACGACGACCAGGAACTTCTTCACGGGCAGCCGAGACCTCACGAAGAGCGTCACAGTAGGCGGATAGGTCAGTCATGATAACCAAAACGTGCTTCTCCAGTTGGTAGGCGTAATATTCGGCTGTGGTCAACGCGAGACGAGGTGTGATGATACGTTCAATTCTGTGGTAACCAGTCAGTCACTTGGAACCATAATTTTGTAAATTAGGGCGATCTCACGTCGGGTCATTGGCCAAGTTCAGGAAGAGCGTGACTCGCTCCATACTGCCGTTCTCCTCGAAATCACGTGTGAAGAAACGGCTAGTTTCCATGTTAACACCCATGGCAGCAAAGACAATGGAGAAGTTCTCCTCGTGGCCGTCGTGGACATCCTTGGTCGGCTTGTTGACCAGACCAGCCTGACGACAAATCTGAGCTGCGACTTCGTTGTGTGGGAGACCGGAGGCGGAGAAAATGGGGATCTTCTGCCCACGGGCAATAGAGTTCATTGTATCGATAGCGGAGATACCGGTCGAGATCATTTCTTCGGGGTACACCTATACGAAATATTCTGTCAGCGCTCGCCGCTGCGACTCTCTCGTTCCGGATGGACGTACTCGCGAGTACGGGTTGATGGGTTGACCGTTGATATCCAGGTAATCCTCCGCCAACACCTTGGGGCCCTTGTCAATAGCACGACCGGAACCGTCGAAGACACGACCCAGCATGTCCTCAGAGACACCGAGCTTCAAGGCGTGGTTCGTGAACTCAATCGTGGTCTATTACAGCGGCCAAACGTTAGCGTCGTTGCATAACAATTCATAGCAATAGCAGAGATGATATATGTACCTTCTTGACATCGATACCCGAAGTGCCCTCAAACACCTAGTTATATGTTCGCATCCGTCAGTACTCCGCCACGGAAGGAAGCTCAATATTCGGTAGCCGTGTGATGCGCACCTGGACGATAGCTCGGTTTCCTAATCACAAGAACTATGGGTTAGCCACCCGAGCTCCCATTATGTATATCTACCCGGCGGAGAGCAAGGAAGGCATACCTCTAGCTTCCAGAACCTGACCCGACCGCTCACTTCCATCGGGGAGGGTCAGGGAGACGATCTCGTTGTAGGAGGGGAATTTGACCTGGTTGGCGGACGGTTAGGCTGATTTCCACATTCCAAGTCTATCGAAGCAGCTGGAGGATTTGGATAGCTCCAGGATGGGGGGGTACGGTACGAACATTGTCAAGGACGACGAGGGGACCGTTGATGCCTCCGATTGTATTGTAGCGGATGCGAGGCTGAATGGAGCTCATTCGGGGGTCGACGATGTCCGCCATGGTGAAAGGAACCCGGGGAGGAGCACCGGTAGGAAACGGATAGAGCGACGAGGAATGAAGATGGCGAGAGAGAGGAGAGAGAGGGAGCTCTTGAGACTTTGATGCGGACCGTCAACGTCGGGGAAGGTCGACCCGCCGCCTCGTTCGTCTTGCTGTCGTCTTGGCGTAGTGCATGCGGCCACGTGATGTGTCATCATAGCTGCTGCGGACTACAAACCACTACTCCGTACAGAGCAACGAAATCAAGATGTATACTTGTCATCATCATTCTCGTCATTAAGATATTTCATAGTTATACACATTAGAATCAAAGTAGGAGAATTCTCCGTTAAACGAGACAACATAGCCTTCCCGGTCCAGTTATGCGCCAGCCAGATATCATCAACTCATCATGGTATTTCGATGCAGGCAACAAAAACGAAATCATAAAAACAGCAACTCGCTAATCTACTCGTGCCGATGACAGCTTCTTCGGTGCCGTCAGGTTGTTGGAGAGACGCACGTTCGTCTTGTTCTTCGCCTTCTTCTTCAGCTTCTTCCGCGCGACCATAACTGGGACAGACGAATTCGTAACCAGGAAGTTGGAAAATGAACCTAGGAGAACACTGCCAGGCGGTATTAGCTGTAGGATTCTTGTTTAAACCAACTAGGAACTCTTGCCCTTTCAGCGCACTTCGTCCCCGAGCCCCAACAATTACCAGGGTGGGTTCCAGCCCGTCGATCTGAGCGGAGAATGTCAGTCATGATCAGGAGGTTTAGTATAAAGTTTTTGGGGAACGTACAGCTTCTGTAATCATATTCTTTGGGCTCTTGCAGTGTATCACCTCCACAGCGATTCGAACCTGTAGTAGCGTCTTTCTCAAAAGTCGGACACAGGTCTGCGAGATGATTTGAACGGCGTGTGAACGTTCAGATTCTGACTTGGACATTTTCCGCGCATCAACCGAGCCAGGCCTGCTATCGGTACCCGAGCCCAGACGGTTGAAGATGGCTCGGGACAGGTTGGTGTTGGAGTTATCATTTTGCGTTTTCTGGACAGTCTCAGCCGTCTGAGAGCCGACCACAGCGGCAACATCCTGCGTCGCTTCGGCTCCTTCACCGATTTGAGTGCCTGTTTCCTCATGCATTGCGAAAACTGCGAACATGGTGTCTCCGTCCCGAAGGATAGTACCGATCGTCCATTCAAGTGCATAGACAGACTCTTCGCTGAGATCCGTCGTGACAAGATATTTACGCGGTCGCCGCCGGGCTCCTTCGGCATCTACTTGCATATTGGTATAGTCCCCACGAATAATGGTGCGAATGGAGCGGTTGCGGATCGAATTGTCAACACTCGACATCTGGATGCTAAGTTTCTGAGCACGTTTGATATCGGATAGTTCTGCTTCATCATCGGAGCCGAATGGCGTGTTGAGCGCCGAGGCAGAGGCATCAAAGTTCGTTTGCGGTTGAACGTCTGGGATCGGAGGGGTTCTCGGCATCGGGCCGGTTTTTGAGGAATGAATCAACTCGGGGCCGCCAGATTTACGCTCGTTGTCTGCACCTGTCTCGTCCGAGGCGGGCTTTGATCCTTCTGTCGTGTCGCTCTCAGCCATAGAATCCCTGTCCGCGACCTTCTTCCGGCCACGTTCCGCGTCTTCACCGTTGTTCCCTGAGCTGACTCCCTCGTCACTCGATGATTCCTCCCCTTCGTCCTCGCTGGAGTCGGAAGCGTTGTTGTCACTGTCGTAGAGTCGCTCATCTCCGGAAGTGGACCCTTTGACGTCGGCTTCCGACGAGCCGTGGTGAGACGTAGACGGACGAAGAAGTTTGTCGTCGGTTCCTTCGGCTTGGTCCTTTGTATTATCTGCCGCGGACTTCGGGGCGTCAGAGACCGGAGTGCGAAGGCTGGAGTTGGGAAGGCGTCGCGCGGGTGAGCCGGACTGTGCCCTTCGTCCCGAAGAAGGAAGGTGCGAGTCTAAGGAGGTACCCCTCTTCGAGGCACCTCGACTGGAGTCTCGACCTCTGCTGAAACTGGGTAATCCGCCGAGCCCTGACATCACTGCTGCCATTGCCTTTTGACCAGGGATCGCCCTGGGAGCCTTTTCCGGAGGGCCGAACCCGAATCGCCTCGAGCCATTAGCACTGGGTGGCATGTCGACGCCGGAGTCCCAACGAATGCTTGGCCTTCTTGTCTCAGGAGTGTTTGTCTTCCCGTTTTTATCCTTATCTTTCGATGCCGGCGGATCTGGACGTTTGAGGGGAGGCGGGGCGGTTTTCAAATTGGTGTATGTCGTTTTGGAAGTTGCTTCTGGCGAGGCGGACGGGGTCGTTTCTGGTGAAGAAGTAGGTGTTTCGGCAGAACCATCCATTGCTGGAGGCAAAGGCTGAGGGGAATGAGAATCTTGGTAGCCGCGACCAGCGGGCGGAGTCACACCAACGCCGATGCCCGCGATGGAACCATGACGTGGGGCAACGTAGCCGGGTGTAGGGCCAGTGGCGGTGTCGAATACGCTTCGCCTTGGAGGTGCGTAGGCATTGTTCGAGTTGTGATGGTTTGACGAGTTGCGAAGCTCAGAAGCAAGCTCAAGCCGTTCTTCTTCGAGGGCAGCGGCGAGGCCGCCGGGTCTGCGACCTGACGGCATTCTCGTAGTGGCGCCGCCCACGGCTGTTGACGAGAGGTGGGGAACCGGCCGTCCTCAAGCAGAAACAGCAGTGTAAACAGTGTGGAGAGCTACCTGGAGTTGACGGTTACTTCCACCAGAACTCACACTCCAGGAGTTGAAGCTCGGACCGTTTTTCTTCACCTTGGGTCGGCCAACTGATCGCAATTAGGCGGGGTGTTAGGAAAGTTGATATATGCCCAAGGCTGGGCAAGCAGCTAGGCTGCAGCTAGCACCGAGCTGAAAGAGGCTTCCGAAGGACCCTCTCCACGTGCAATTTGGCGAATCTCGGAGATCTAGAGCAGTGTAGCGGTAATCTCAGTCCCCGTGATGGCTTCAAGACCAGGATTTCCTTTGTTCAGTGACTTTCTTCGAGCTTAGCCTTGGTCTTGGCACTGCACGGCGGATAAAGAATGGAATAATGCTTCGACGGAGCCGATGGCCAGATCAAGCCGCGGCAGCTTTCCTGGGTATTCCCTGCCAATCACAGCAAAACTGATCTCGGTATCGGTATTGGATCCCGCGCGACGAGCGAAGAGAAAGGGAAAAAGAGGAAGAGAATTGTGTTTGTGTGATTCCGGGGAAGGGCGACGGGCGGGAATTGGCAGGTATTTAGCGGGGAGGAGGGGGAGCGGAGAGAAGGAAGATCAACTGGAAAGCATTCAACAAGCACAGAGAGGGATTATTTCATGATAAATCATCAATCATCGTTCATCGCGGGGAGCAGGACAGAGTAGGCAGTAGCTATCCTATCCAGCTAGTGAAGCTCTCAGTGGAATCATTCACAGGAAGGCTGGACTCGGCATGCGGGGTATAAAGCCAAATCATAGGCCACCTTAACTGTCCAGCGCACCCACACCCCCCCCCCCCCGGTCTCCCTTGCAACTTGCTCCTAGCTCCAGCAGATCGCCTCCATCGTCCGTGGCCTCAGCGGCGTCACTGCAGCTCCTCCCTAGTCGATCAATAGCTGGGATGCATTAGGAATGACGCACAGGAGATCGCCAGTCAGCCTGCTCAAGGAGCTACCTTGTCCCAAGTCACGGAGTCATAGACGGTCTAAAGGCTACTGGGCTCCTGTCCTGTCGTGTGATGTCTGCGTGGCTGTGATGAACCCAAGTTTTGGGGAAGCAATCGTGAAGTATTGTATCACCAGTAAAGGATCAATATCCTCATGGAGATCTGCACAGCAAATAAATTCTAGCTAGGCTACTCCAATACTCTGTACATACAGTGCAGATGCAGATGCAATGAAAACTCCCACGCCAGAAACACCCAATCCTAGACAAACACGAAGACCGAACGACCGAACCAATTCAAAATGCCATACTCCAACTCTATGCGCCTGTCTTGGCTTTCGTCTTCTTCGAGCTCCGCCGCGCAGTAGCCTCGAACGCCTCCTCCGGTGGCTCATCCATCGCCACTCGCTTCTTCCCAGCGGGGTTGTACTTCGCTTCGAGTCGGTCAAAGAACGAGTCAGCGCGAGACGCCTGTCGCTGCTGAATCAACGCCGCCAGATCGTTCCCCGTCGAGCCTGAGCTTTTGTTGCCTTTGCGACCCCCGCCCTTCGCGGCCTTCCCCTCTTTCTCCTTCTCGAGCTTCTTCGCCAGCTTCTCAGCCTCTTTCGCCTCCTTCTGCGCGCGCTTCAGCCGCTGTGCCCTCTTTTTCTCCGGTTCCTCTGTGTATATCTTGTATCCCTGCACCGTTCCCTTCTCAATAGCCTTGTCTATTATGACGCGGAACCGCTCGTCGTCGTCTAGAATATTGCACAGCATCACCGATTCGTAGACGCGGTCTAGATCGCCCTCATAGCTCTCAAAGGCCGCGAGCACGTCCCTCTCTTCTTCCTCCGATCCTTGGTATTCTTTCTTGAGCTTCTCGAGGGCGTTTGTGTCGATAGCGGCTGAAAATTGTTCACGGTAGAAGTCTACCCAGTCGAAGTCGTCGTCAATATCGACCGCTTCGGCGGTGTTCCCGGTCGTATCGAATCGTTTCCGTCGCTTTTCATCGGACAGGATAGCGTAGGCGAATGCGATCTTCTGGAACTGCTGGTTCGCTTCCTCTTTGGCATCTTCTGGAGCCTTGTCTTTGTGTTGTCAGCTTTGAAACTATGAAGTAGGATGCGTCGGACTGATAGGTTGCTCATAATTACCAGGATGGTGCTTCAAAGCCAGTTTTCTGTAGGCTGACTTGATCTGCTCTGGAGTCGCATCTTCGCTGACACCCAAGATCCCGTACAGATCGGTCTCAGCTGGCGGCTCGTCTGAGAATTTGGGGATGCCCTCTTTTCGGGCGGCCATCGTATGTGGTGTCTGATACCTGTAGTTCGAAAGGACTACAAGGACAAAGCAAAGTGAATTGTGGCAAGTTGATTGTTTGAGCTGCGACGCGTTGCGACGCGACTGATGGTCCGGGCGGGAACCTTGGGCCCCCCGCGCCCGGGCGAAGCTCTTTATTTTCCTAACTGGGTTTAGACCAGAGAACAACAATATCAGGCCCCTTCTTCTGCTTGCTTCTTTCACCACGAACTTGGGGGGATTCCATCAGACTACCTAACTGGATTACACACTCTCTGCTCTCCTGATCTTACTGTGCCTTTGCGCCAGTGCTTTGCACAATAATACGCGTCCAACCCGCTGGAAGAGAGTCATCATTCAGCGCCGACTTGTGCTACCTCCCTGTGCAACAAGAGTCATCAAGCAGCCTTACGGCGTCCAGCGCCCAGGTGTCCATCAATTGTGGCAAGCAGATTGGCCACAGTGGGCAAGGAGGTGATGCAGCTCTGAGTCAGACTATCTTCGATACGAGGGCTCTATGGCTGTCACGTCGAGCACCTCGGAGGCTATTTCAGTGCTGGTTCTCGAAAGTGCATATCCTTCCAGACGTTCGCATAACCTTATGCTCCTCTGCAATAAAGGCTTTTTGACGAAGCATTGGAATGGCTGATGATGGATCATGGCCTAGCCAAACAATGACTTTTGCAGTCCTGAGCCCTACGAACTGCCCTGGTTGACCTGTGTGTTCCTCAAAAGCTTTTCGGAAAGCTTCTCTCTTTGTGAAAACCGACAGATGCTGGTCCCAGGTTAAGACCGCATTCACCTGGACTATCAAGGATGCGGAATGCTTTCCCTCGGCTGTGCGACGAAAAAGAGTGTTCTCAACCTTCACCTACAACTTCTTTATTCTGTTGCATATCCCGTGGCGCCACACCGTCTCTCAACATCTTAAAGTGCCACAACATGGTCGCAAACTGGTTGGAGCGCAACAGCGTATGTTGCCCTGAGAATATCCACGCTTCCACGGCTGTCCTTGGCTTGACTCGACCATCGTCACCACTACTGAGCGCGCCGGTACCTTACTCCGTAGTCCTGAACCCGGATAGTCCTCATTGGTAGTAAGCGACAGCCAAACTGGAGAAACATGACATGGATACTTGTGCCAGTATGAGTCCGCGTGATATCGAGTGCTGGTAATATATGACCATGCTAACCAAGCTGATTTCAAATATGACTGCCCGATCTACATAGCCCAAACATTGGCTTCTTCTTCCTTTTTCAGCCAATGGATGAGACGCTCTATGAGCGCTTGGCGATAATGTCTCTGATGTTCATCCGATTTTGACAAATAAAAATCAAAATACCCACGGCAACTCATGTTTATCACAGCAATGGATAGCTCTGCTCATATATTCCGGTTGGAGCCTGTGGTATCTTTCTGGTGCAAGTTCTCTACAGCACACCCTTCGAGCATCGAGCCACATGGGCTACGGGAAGCCCGGTAGGTTTCGCAACCTGCCTGCGGGGTATGTACTATGTCGGTGAGATCTGAACATTTGCTCGTACAATCAACTACCGCCATTTCACCCCTATCAAGGATCTGCCATGTTTGATTTATGTACGAGATTTTCTTTGCCAGATTCTATGCCTGGTGAGCTGAATGTTCGGAAGACCATGCTCACTTCTTTGACGGAAGGTTGTGCCAAGAACCAATACTAAGAAATGTTCACGGGATCATTGGATCTGTCCTGCATGAAATACATGCCTACCTGTCACACTGACAGGAACAAAGAAAGATGTCTTGAGCAGGAAAATGTATGTCGGGGATTGGTCCAAAGGGGAATCTCTGCATATGGCCAGTTACCGATGATAATGGCTTACTTAAGGCCGACCATGCTCCTGCCACTGGATGTCTCTTGAACATCTCATCTCAGCGATGCATTTCCCCAAGCTAGCATTCGTTGGGCCATTGGCCTATCTCGCGTCGACCGTTGTTTCCTCTCCTGCACCTCAATCCCTTGATCTGAGTGCTTTCGAACCAGAAGACATTATCAGACGCGATGTGGCGGTTATTGGTGGCGGCTCTTCAGGCACATATTCGGCCATCAGCCTGGTCGACAAAGGCCACTCAGTTATTGTCGTCGAGAAGCAAGGCAGGCTAGGCGGCCACACTGCAACATATACTGATCCCGCAACCGGTATCTCCACGGAGATTGGAGTCCAGATCTACCATAATTATACTATTGTCAAAGACTACTTTGCGCGATTCAATATCCCACTTATCGAGTCCCCGGGATTTTTTCAGTCTGAGGACTTCTTTGACTACCGTACTGGGGAAAGGGTGTTTCCATCCTTTGCTCCGCAAGAAGAAGTGTCCGCGGCCTTTGCAGCCTTATCGGAGCAGCTGGCTCAGTACCCCGGACTGAACGATGGTATCTTCCTCCCGGATCCCGTCCCTGAAGACCTGCTTCTCCCCTTCGGCGAGTTCGCTACCAAATACGGAATCGAGGCAGCAGTGCCCACCATGCATGTCTTCAACCCGGGCATCGGAGATATCCTGGAAAATCCAACCCTCGAGCAAGCCCGATATTGGACTGTTCTTGGCATGATCCAATCCATAGAAGCCGGCTTCCTGACCACGGCCCGCTTTGACAGCAGCGAACTATACATCAAGGCTGAGGTAGAGCTCTCCCAAACCGAAAGCGTCCTTCTCAATTCTCAAGTCATCAGCGCAGCCCGCAACCAAGGCGATGCCGGCATAAGTCTCGTCGTCAACACGCCCACAGGCCGCAAGCTCATCCTCGCAAAGAAACTCCTCATCGCAATCCCGCCCAAACTCGACCTCGTCGAAACACTCGACCTCAGCACCGAAGAATCGACCCTCTTCTCTAAATACATTAGCGCAGGCTACTATGCCGGAGCCCTAAATAACACCTCTTTCTCTGAGGAAGCTAGCATCTCAAACGCCATCCAAGATTCCCCCTACAACCTTCTCGCTCTCCCAGCTGCCTACAACTTCTCGCCAACCCGCATCCCCGGCCTCCAAATTTTCCACTACGGCACCCCCCAAAGCAACGCCACCTTCCCGCTTACGAACGAGGAAGTTCAGAACCACGTCGTCGAGACGATCCGCTTACTTCAAACTGAGAACCCGGACCAGTACGAAATCACGGAGCCGGAGTGGGTTGCCTTTCACTCGCACGCGCCTTATTCGCTTCAGGTGAGTGCGGAGGATATTAGAGATGGATTTTATAGAAAGTTATATGCGTTGCAGGGGCAGCGCAATACTTATTGGACTGGGGCGGCGTTTAGAGCGGAGGATAGTAGTTTGCTTTGGAAGTTTTCCGAGGAGCAGGTTTTGCCGGGCCTGGTTGAGGGGCTGTAGGCTCCCTTTGCTCCTCTCTCTCTCTCTCTCACGCGCACAACTTGTGTTTAAAGACAGTTCGATCATAGAGAGCAGTTGATTCTAGGAATAGCTAGAGTACAGATCAAGATCTGCTTCCAGACACCCGTCAGTCTCACTTTCGGCACCTCTATGCGGAACATATCGAGATTCAGCTATGGCCGAGACCAAATAGTCCTTCCAAAGTCTCGATTGAGCATAAGATTTGCCTTTGCCCGAGCCGAGCCGATCCGAGAGCTGGGCGAAGCGGAGGGACATTGAACTTGCTACATATAGGGTGCAGCGCTCGGCAGGTTGGATCACGCTTACCATTCCGTGTTTAGAAGGCGAAGCGCTGCATCCTGGAGGTAGAAAGAAGCCACCAGATATGCTGCGCTGTTACGAGCTCCCTGCAACTGGCAGGTGGCAGTTTGGGGCATGGGATCCCAGGCTGGGGGTGAGTACAAGAGAGCATATAAGACCGCGAATTCCATCCTACGCTCCTTTACTAGATAAGTTCCATTCCGTTTTCTGGATTATTATCAATAATCCACTTTCTTGAAGATAAACTAGATACTCTACTCTACTCAAAATGATCTTAAGCCTGATTTTATCCGCCATAGCGTTCCGGCTATGCATCACCCAGGTCGCAATCTACTTCTACGGCCCCAAAACACCCTCGCCGCTACTCACGCAATCGAATCCATTGTGCAGGGGGGAAAAGGGACGGCTTAAGAGGCTTAAGAGAGCTTCTGCTTTGGGGGTGTCAATCCACCTTGTACATTGGATAGCCGTCGCATTCCTAGAATGTCTCACTTGGCTCATACCACGAGAACATATACATATGCATATGCATCTGTCGTTAACGATAATGAGAAGAATACTCCTCGCGGTATCCACAATCCTGCAGAAAGTTAGCGATGGAGAGAAAGCCAAGCTCTTTTGCCAGAGCCACCGGAGTCCGGCCCTGGCTGTCCGCAATAAGCGGAGCGACAAGGGAACAGCCAACAAGAGCCTCGACGACCGACGCATTCCCGCCATGGATCGCAAGCATCAGCGGCCGCCGGCGGTCATCTTTATGGTTTATACGATTCATAGCCACCCTTGCGCTCTTGGTTAGGATACTGACTACCGTGGCTGGCCCTGACAGCGTGCCAGAGTGGCGTTGCGCCGTCTTGGTCCTCTATATTCGGATCTACCTTGGACAATGCAATGAGGGCTGCAACGACGCCAATGTGGCCCCGACATGCGGCAATGCTGAGCGGTGTCTGGCCATCCTTATCCTGCGCGTTAACGTCAACAGTTTGATATCGGGTTAGGATTTTGACGACCTCTGCGTGGCCATTCGCAGCAGCGACCCAGAGAGGAGTTGCCAACGTACCTGCATCGTTCCGAGCGTCCAGATCGATGCATTCAAAGTCAGCGAGAATGTCCACGATCTCGTGATTTCCTTGAGCAACAGCTTTCTCAAAGCGCGTCTGACCCACTTCGTTCGGAAGCGTGTGACCCCCCCGACCCCAGCCCAGTGGCGCCAACGCCTTGGCGCATTCAATGTGGCCTTCGTCAATTGCGATCCATACGGGGATCAACGCTTGATCATCAGGAGGAGAATTTAGCGGAAAGACCTCGCCACTCTCGAGCAGGAGACGAATCACCTCCTCGTGGCCGTGTTTGGCAGCGATCGCGAGCGGCGTATAGCCCTCGGCGTCTGTAAAGTTCACAGCAACGCCGTTCAATCTCGAAAGGTAACTGACAATATCACAATGGCCGTTACAAGCAGCAATCCATAGGGGTAGCGCCGGGATTCTTAGACTTTTCAAGGATAACATGGTATATTTCAGAAAGATCGTGAGGGAGATTTGATATAGCCTGCCGAAGAGCTGCATCTGTCGGCTCCAGGCATAAAGCCTTGATTTGAAGGTCTACCCAGAGAAACATTCCCTGCGCTCCCTGCGAGAGACTGTTCTGGATCTCCAAGATTAAGAGAGGGTCCCCGACCGTCAGAATCCCGAGTTCGATACATCTCTGTAGCTCAGAATTGATATATTCATCGATATCGGGGGTGTTGCTCAGGGATAGACAATCCCAAAGGTCCAAGCAGGCGCTCTAGTCCTAAGGGTTCAACCGCATGTTCGGCGTTCCAGACCTGAACGATACACAAACCGAGAGGGACATGGTCGTCTGGAGGTCCCGCAGTGCGCCGAGCACGTGGTCAACTTCTTTTGTATCACAGTGGTCCAAGCCGTCGAGAACAAAGTATGTGTGACGGTCCTTGAATACGATTCGTTGTAGCATAGCGAGGAGCCTGTCAATGCCCATTGTTGGGCCGTCATCCAGGAAATCGCGGACACGGTCGAGGCCAGCCACGGAATACAAAAGTTGTCGAGCCAATGCACCGATTACAGTGGGTGCTTTGAGGCTATCCTTTGCGTCGTGCTGGCAAAAGAAATACGCGATGGTAGTGTCCCCGGCCGCTTGAAGATTAAGGTCATCAACAATGTTCGCCAAAAGCACCGATTTCCCAGACCCTAGCTTTCCCGCGCATATCAGAGTACACGACTCCCGTCGCGTCTTCCATTGTGTGTACTCCCCTAATGTCTGCAGAAGTGTGGTATTCCCGAGCTTGCGGATCTGCTTCCACGCGGACTCATGGTCATATGCTGAGCAAGCGTCCATCAGGCGTTGCCTCGCGCGCAGTTTTCTTGAGTTTGAGAGCGAGTTAAACTGTTGGCCAACGTGCGATCGGAACCAGATGGTGAGTGCATTATCCTCCGAGTTCTGCTGGATTGTAAGTGCCTGCACCTCCTCCTTTATAGATGTAGCCCAAAGCTCGAGGTCTGATTGGAACGTATCGAGAGCTGAGTCGCCTAGCGTGGAAACCCATCGAGCAAGGGCTAATTTCTGACTCAGACGCAATACATTATGACACAGGTGAACCAGTATAATGGAATATTCCAACATATACGATCGGAGTCGTTCTGATTTCGGGTAGATTGCACCCAGGCTCTGATATCGAGGCGCGGAACGCCCCACGGCCATGAGCATCGCAGATAATCGCTCAAAGTACGCGGAGTAGTTGACGACTGACTGTATTTGGTCCTCGGTCAGCCCAAGTTTACATTCACAGGGCCCGAGGTACGGTATCGTAGACCTCTTCGGCGTGCGGAGGAGGTACTTGGAGGTTCCATACCAAAAGCGTCATTCGCAATAACGACCACACACCACACGCAAGTAGGTTCTGTGTCCCGCCTAGCGCAGCAAACTGTTGTACCGCTTCGAGAACATTGGTCAGTCGAGGCCCAAAGCATCGTCCGTGGGGGCCTGTGTCGATTAATCTCAGCTGTAAGTTGCATGACATCACGTATCTCTAGAGGCATGGTAGAGGCCTTTGTTTGGCAAGATCGAAACTGCGCTTTCTGCATCGTCGAGAGGTCGGTTTGGAATCTCTGAGATGGCCTGGCCAAGGCGAACCTCGGGTTTGAGGCGCCCGACCTTCACGAGAGCCATCGACATGCCGGAGTGTACGTGGAACGGCGCTGTAGGGAAAATTAGGAAGCCTCGTCCTTTTGTCCTAGTCGTCACTGGGATTGATAAATGCCAGACGAGGCTCAATTTACGGGGCTGCACCAGGAGTCCAGGACAGGATGCCAGCATGGCGCCCAACTCATTGTAGCCAATCAGAAAGAGGCCCAGCTGCGCCTCGGAACTGCCCATCTAATCCAGTAACGAGATTGTCGATTGAGGATCGAGCGGTAGAAATCGATGCTGGGAGACTGTGACGGCCAGAGGTTGAGGTCCTGACTCCTGAGTGCCGGAAGTCTCTGGGGAAGACAAGGGCGCAGTTGCTTCTTTCCGCCCGTATGGCACAGCCGTCTCGGATGGGACATCTAACTCCTGCGGCATGCATGGCATGCCAACTCTCGCCACTGGACAGCTACCTTGTCCTAAAGCTCAATCAGAGTTGAACTGTTGGGTGGAGCTCCGCTGTGGAAGCTTGATGGGAGAGGTCCAGCATCAACATCAACACCTTTTGCGAAGGAACTAGGTACGCACCCCCCATAAGGATAAGCAGCATGAGCGGCATTTGTCTCACTCAGCCGGTAACCACTGACATTGTTCTGTGAGGACCCTTGATTTACTCAACTTCAGAAAGCCGCACTAGGGCTCAATTGCCCATCTTGGCTCGGGCTCGGCTCTAGTTGGGCGAAGCGTCGATGGCGTATCGGGAGGCCCTTTTCCTCTCCCTGCTAGCTCTATCTAGAGTTGAGGCCTGCTTCCCGCAGCTCAACTATCATCCTTCACTGCCTGTCCTACCACTTGAGTACCACTTGTCAGCCGTCGGGATGTCTCCTGATTTAAGATTTCCATCATCGATGCTCTATATATATATATATATTTTTTTTTCTGTTCAAGCTGCACCTGAGTCTGTCGATCGCGGGTAGAAGCCCAGTCTCGATTTCAGTGCCATCGATGGGATATAGTTTGCCGCCGTATTGCAATAAGGCCTGGGCTGGGCTGCGCCAGATATGCTGTACATATGGAGCGGGTTTTTGGGTTTTGGAGGGGCGCAGAGTTGTAATACGAACCGTAGAAGATCGGGTTTACGACTGCTACCAGTGCATCCGCGTAGCAAGAATGTCCGGAACAACGAGACCAGGTTTGCAGGATTCAGCCTATCTCTGGTCGTTTTCACTAAAGACGGTTATGCCATCTATATGATCGCCGCCCTCTTGAGATCCTTGAAGCAACTTCTGTCTGGCTGATTCAGGAACCTCATTCATAACTCCCAGGTGGCACGGTGATACTGCTAAAGATATGGAACCCAGAGGGAACAGCGTAGACAACGCAGTCCCCGTCCCTGCGGACGAATCCAGCCCGGCGCGATGCCTTTCGGCGGCACTGTTATCTTTAGTCCAAAGCTGCCGTTAGCAGCCCTCGTCCACTCCCCTGTGCGCCTCCCCTTGAGGCGTGTTGTAAGTCCCCGCGGCACTGGTCAAATCACCGACTAGTTTAGGGTGGAAGACTGGAAGACCAGGCGATCCTCCGATGTAGAGTTCAGGGGCTGGGTACCTGTGAAGGTCAAGGCCTTGACCTGGATGCCCGCCACGCTGGCATGGGACTGGCCCTCGCCCAAATGATGCATGGCGGTGCGCATGTAAGTAGGGAAGCGGAAGTTGCGTGATATGGCCCCAAACGGCTGGGTGTAGTCCGCCGGGTAGGAGAGCTTCTCGCATCCAGGAGAGTCAGTGAAGGCGGACATGATGTTGCTTGCGAATGAATACCAGGCCATCTTGTGGATGCGGTTGAGACGGGCATTGGGTGAGGTAAACATGCCAGCCACGGGCACGGCTGCTTGCACGCGTAGACCGGTGATCAGGTCCCGGCTGGGCTTGAATCCGTCAGGCAGCCCTGTGACTTGAACCCACTGCATGCCGAAGTAGTTGAACCTGGGATGCCAGGTCTCGCCGCCGGGACGGCCGGCAGTAGTGTACGTGTTGAACAGATCGCTGCCACGGGCTCCCGGACCGAGGAAGGCCTGGTCAACAGTGCCATTGGCAGAGAGTGACTCAGCGGGCTCCATCCTGATTGTGATACCGGCCGGTAGCGCGGGAAGGTCGAGTAGGGGGAAGCCGGCAATATTCTGGCCAAAGTCGAACACCCACGTACCGGGAACGGGTTCAGTGACCGACACCGGTACGAGGCGCTCCTGGATCTTCATAGGCTCAGCAGCACGAGCGACTAGACGGGTAGCGAGGTTGGGTGGAGGGGAGAAACTGGCCGCTATCCAGGGGTTCGAGCTGAGATTTGCTCCAGGTCGATTCCCAGCCAGCCAATTCCCGGCTCGCGTTGTAATCAGAACCAGAGTACCATGCGTCTGTGACCAAAGGTCCCAGTGCTGTGCGCCAGGAGCGGTCAGTAACAATAACCCTTGTGCTGCCGTCGCTGTATGTGATTTCCAGCCGGCCGATCAAGCGCGGAGTGACGGCGGCACCGGCGGATGGGTCACTGGCAGCGAGATTGTTGCCAGAGCCGGTGACCTGAACGCCATAATTGTGGGAAAAAGTTAGACCAGGTGTGAAACTGACATTGTTGCTGCCGATAGCGGTGATGGTGCGTGATTCGAGCTTCTCGCCGCCGTCACCGGTGTCGATGTTGATGCTGCCGCCGGACATGGTATCCAGTTGTAGCATTGAGCCTGACACTCGTGCTTCCCGCTGGTGCATCTTCCACGAGCGTGCCATTGCCCTTGAGCTGACTCTCCCACCACGAGTATGGGGAGTTTCGACCAACCGCCGGATTCTTCACACTGCGACGGACATATGCCGGCCCATTGCCGAGACTGAACCCCAATGATATTGTCGCCCGGCCGGAGCCATTCTTCGACCTCGTACGTTCGGTATTCGCTCGATAGCTGTCAGTTGGAGTATCCTAGAGCAAGCACCTCGTCGGTGATCTCCTCGCCGTTCACCGTGGCATGGTGTAGCCCTATGCCAGCCGGATAGAGACGCGCGCTACTGATGCTCTTATTTTGACCGCGAGGGATGCCAAATTGGCGAGCGAATGTCGGCAGAGGCTGGGATTCCGTGCGCCCGGGATAATCGATCCAACGTGCATCGCCCCAGTCCGCCTGGTCAAGCAGACCAGTACTCCAAGTGGAAGGCTGCGTCCATCGATGCTTAGATGTATGACCTCAACAGGGGCGGCTGAAGCCTGTGACAGGATGAGCGCCGTGCTGACCAGCAGGGCTGGTATATACCACAACCACATATTGAAGGTTGTCGAGTTTGCTCTTGCAGTAATGCCATATCTATCTTTGGGTCCTGCTCAAGAGGCTGCTTTATACTACCCCAGAAATTCGTGAGGCCCGCCCTCGGTTTGACTTCGCCCGAGCCGTGGGGATGGGAGGCAGATATAACAGCATCATTTACCAAGCCAGATCTGGAGCCCTGCGCCAATTGTCCCTTTCCCCGCATCTCGCTGAAGACATTGACCAGTCAACAGAAAATGGGTTGATCTACCTTGTGGGGCGTTGTTGGACGATGCGATGATTGTGAAGTGTGAAGGGCTGGCAGCTAGCCAGCCTAGCGATGGTACCAAACTTAGCTATCTTTGTATTTTTGAGGACAATGCCAATGATTATGGCATTTAGATCCCTACCTAATCCCATATTGCTGAAAGCTTAGAATAGAGGAAATCCATGAGGAGGAGGTAAGGAGTGATGTTGCCCCCCGGGCCCCCTTACGCTCCTTCCAAACAGGATGTGATATGAATGACTTCTGAACCCTTACAGTCACTCTCGATCTACACACATTCCCAACCATCCTCGTCCTTTCCATTACCAACCCCCTTATACGCATTCCGGTAAGGCCACCGACAATGCCTCCTCCTAAAGTCGACTCCAGCACTTTGCGTCCCATTAACATACGCAGTTCCCCTAATCGTATCTGGCGCAATCCCCTCCTCAACCCACCTAACCACAGCCATAAGCACATTCTCATCGGGATCCAAACTCGCTAAATTGCGCTTACTATTCCCTATAGATGCGGCCCCGGGTCCACCACCGCAGTGCGCCATGCCTGAGATGCGGAAAAGGCGGTAGAACTCGTCTAGTTCGGTCGGCGATAGACGCATTGTCTGAGAGACATGCTCGTAGTACCGCGGTGAGTTGGCGCTTGATATGGTCCCGTCTGCGAGTCCGTGGTAGTGGAGTATCTTGCCGCCACTTTCTCGGAACGCAGAGAGGTCCCCTTCCCATGTCTCGATGTTGAAGAGGTTTAGTGTTGATGATGTCACGTAGTCCTCTGGCCTCAGGCTGAACGGGTCCCATGTTGAATCGTTGAAGATCGCGTACCGGAACCAGTCTGCTGCGCCGAAGGGCTCGCCTGTGAAGTAGGTTTGCGGTGCGCCTGTCAATTCTGCTCCAGGCTGCAGCTCGGGATACACCAGGGTGCTGTTGTCGACGCTGAGCAGGGGCGAGTAGGCTTTCCGGAGTGTTTGGATCTGCGGCGCTGTAAGACACTCACTTGTCTTTCCGGCACGACAGAGCAGACCATCGGGGTTATAGTTGCATAAATCCGGGGACTCAAGAATCCCATCCTTAACCCCATCCAAACCATCACATTGGTCCAGAACATCCCGATGAATAACACCCCACATATCCATTGGAACAAAAGTCTCAGCCTCAGCAGACCCCGTCATCGTAAGAAACCGACAACTCCAACTCGTCAAATTATTAAACGCAACCGCCGGCGCCCCAACAACAACGCCATCAAAATCCCCCGGAAAATCCTGAACCTCCTTAAACTCCTGTCTACCCCCCGTCGAGCAACCCAGATAATAACTCTTGTTATGCGCCCTTCCATAGAAAGTCCGTGTAATCTCCTTCCCCAAAACAACACCGCTACGCAAAGCCCTATACGCAAAATCCTCAATGGCATCGGCGTTATTCAAAAACGACTCTCCACTCATCCCATCATGTCCGTTATTCGTCCCCACGGCAGCGAAGCCCAGCGAGACCGCATACTCGATGTCCTCGTACTGGATGCACCCGCCCATTCCGCCGTTGCCGGTGCTCAGAAACCGACCGGTCCAGGTATCGGGGGAGGGCAGCCAGATCTCTAGCTTGATTCCTGATCTGGGTGATGTGGCGACTTGTAGACCCACGCGGCAGAGATCGGTTGAGATGTGTTGGGAGGAGCGGCCGCAGGTGGGATCGGCGTGCGGGAAGTGGATTGTGGTGTTTGCGGTGACGAATGTGGATGATGTTGCGTTTGCGCTGGGGATGATTAGTTTCTGGGGCAGGGATTCGCATTGTTCTTCAAAAGATGGAGGCGAAGATGAAGATGAAGACGGAGACAGAGGCAAATGGGCGTCAGGCACGCTACTAGCAGAGACGAGTAGCGCAAGATTGCACGAGAGGATGGTACGTAAGAGAGTCATAGTGGCCAATGCTTCCTAGCTAGCTTGACAAAAGGAGTGGCCGGTTGGATGCTTGGTGACACTCAGTCGCGCTTTATAAAGCCATGGGAGCTTGGCCAAGTCTCCTCCAGGGGTCATGATCAACCCTTGTGCAGTCTCGGTATTTTCTCCGCCGAAGACAGCACACCTAGACATTTTGAATGTCATAGCATGTCATTGAGAGCTCACTCGGCAGTTGAGAGAAGAGTTGTACCGCGACCTCGGTTGATGCCCTATTTAGCGCGAAGGCGATATCTATGCTAATGCAGGGACGGCAAGGATATTCATCTGGATTTTTGGGATGCCTGATCAAAAGCAAGTACTTACATCATAAGACAGGCTATTCCTCGAACAGGATAATCCAGGTGTCATTCCCAGATATTGGCCCTGTTGCGTGCTAAGCCCTATCTCTATATGTGGTCTAGTTAGAATAAGCCAGGTGCATCAGGTAGAACGACAGGGGTCCACGACTCCACAGCGGAGAACAGGGCTTCCCGTCTGTTGAGTCGTACTTAAGCCACTGTTATCAACATGACCAGAAGTAAAACGAGCCCTGAGTGCGTTGCTGCTTTTAGGGGTGAGAGATACTAAGTCCGGGGTAAGTACAAGTAAGATAGGTGCCAGTGCCGTGAGCCAAAGTCAACATCAAAGCCTTGTATATAGGGTACTCTTCAGCACCATCATCTACGTCTATTCTGCCTTTCTCTCTTATACTCATACTCTATATCTCGTTCTTCGCCGGCAGCCAGCTTCCTACGAATCAATCAGCATTAGACCATGATTTCAGAGTGAATAAGGGACTTTTCGGCTTTTTCCTAGCCACGCACCTATTGTACTCCAGACACCTCTCATGTTCCAGTTCGCGTTTTACCGCTTCGCGAACTAGTTGTTCTCTTCTTTCACACTCGCAGGTGTGGTACTTCCCACATTCTGGGTTCTCAGTCTTTGCGATACAGCATATATACTTCTTGCCATCTGCCTTACACTTCGCGCTTCCTGGGTTCGTACAGGGAAAGACTTTCCTGATTGTTCGCGTGGTCTCGCCGCATTTGAATTTGTTGAGGATGTAGTGTTGGTAGCACGTCTTGAAAGAGGAGTGGATCTGATGTTCAGGGTGGATTCGGTGGCGGTGGTCTAGGAATTTGGACTTGGGGTTGAAGTTTGACGGTGAATAGCACAGCAGAGGAGTCGGCTGTGGGCTAATAAATAGTACTTATACAGTATTGCGAAGTAATGGGAGTCAGCCTCGTTTTGATGAAGGGCGAATGATCTGTTGTTCAGGTTGCGTAGTTGACAGCCTTTGGCTTCGGAATCCGAGCGCTGATTTGCTGATAAGGATGTCATGGGGTGACTGTCGCCCTTGGCAAATGGAACTCATGCTTCCTCAATGTGTAGCCTCGAGGTCCAAGTGCAGATGCAGGGGTGTTGACTGGAGCATGATAGTAAGGCTGTGATTGCCAAAGGCCCAGCGCATCGACGAGGCTATCGCGAGACCCAGCCACGCACCTTCCTCCTTCCCGTCAGCACGAGTCCATCACGTCCGAGTCTCTAAAATTGCCTTATCAAGTAATCCATTCCTTCTACCCTCACCCTTGGCTAACCATGGCAGAGATAGTCGGAGTGGTATCCGGGGCAATTACCCTGGCCGACGCATCCCACAAAGCAGGCAGCGGTATTCTAGCCCTCAAGCGCCTGTGGAACGACATCCACAATGTGCCCGACTATATCAACTCCTTACTTGATCGATTGGGTCTAGTTCATTTAGTTTTGACTGATTTGCAAGCTGAGCTGAGCCGCGATCAGAATATCCTTAATGCAAACAGTGCAGTGCAGCTGAGCGTCCAATATTGCAGTAAGGCAATCAAAAACTTGGACACACTGGTAAACGAATTGAGACAGAGAGTTGAAGACAAGCAGAGGCTCAGAAGGAATAAGGCGAGGGTCAAGGTTGTTCTTGAAAAAGATGCAATCCAGCGCTTGGAGAGAGAGGTTCAGGATGCCTTCCAGCTGCTTGGTATCGCCCAGCAGACATATTCCGTGTGAGTAGAGACATCATGTATCTTGGCTCGCTTCCTTGATTGAGGTTTGAATAGTGCTCTAGTGAGGCACCAGCCTTCTTTGATCACAAACCAGATCGGGGCGCTGGGAATAGCTGCTAGCCCAAGTATTACGCAAGGATCTTCTCCGAGGAACCAGAAATCCCTGACATCAGAGGTCAAGACAAAACGTAGTATAGAAAAACCCGCGAATACCGGGTTTCTGACTCTTTCCTGGGTATATTCGAGCCTTTTTGGAAGCTATACATCAAAGTCTTCACTATTCAACCTCAACGGGACCTCAACTTCGATCGAAGAGAGTAAGTCAATACTCTGGGATAACCATATCAAAATCACGGCTAACTGAACCAAGCATACTGTGCTCGAGTTCAACTACCATCCTGGCTTGCGCGGTCTGTGTGGGATATCTGCGCAAAACGAGCCAGTAATGGATGGACCTACTCTCTAAAACACTGGACGATCAGACCTCAAGACACGGAAGTCTTTGAAACTGCATTTCGAAGTGACATATCTAGTGTCATTCAGATGTTTAAAAGCCGGACGGGTTCCTTGTATGATCGGGATACTCAAGGTTGGACTCTGCTTCATGTGAGTATGAGTATAGTGAGTCACTTTGAGCTTATTAGATGACACCTGCCAGTATGCTGCTTTCGAGGGCGACCTTGAGAAGTTCACCTACCTCGTTCAAAAGGGCTTGAGCGTCCACGAGACAGATAACAAGGGGGCCACCCCGCTTTACTTCCTCTGTCGAATTGCTGACCAAGGGAGTGATATACTAAACGTATATCGTTTCCTCAGATACACCGACGATATCACAGACGCAGCCAACACCCTGTTCAATTCAAGTCGGAATGATGACTACTGCCGGAAAAGCACACTTCATCGATTTATCTGGAGTGTCCCTGGACTGTTGGATCTCCTCCTCGAAGAGTTTCACCTAGCCCCCATAGAATCCCGGTTCGAGTCCCTCGTCTGGCGATACGTCGATACAAAAGTACTTCTCGATCTTATCGTCAAGGAAAAGTTAACAGATGCAGAGAACATCCGTCAACAGTTGTACCGCTCATCAGTAACATCCTTGCATGGATTTGCCAAGGTCTACTTCCAGAGTGTCCCCGGGGGCCCCAACATCGAAGACCTATTTGGGCAACGACTAAGAACAGCATTCGCTGATTGGAGGAAGCTCGCTCGTTGGCTTTTTCGAGGAATATCCACAAAGGATCTCAGCCGGCAGGGGAATGAGATTTGGGAAGCGACAACGCCCTTATTTGCAGGGCTGTTAGATTGTGGGTGGAAAGTTCGCTGTTCGCCTTCGGAGGTCAGGCAGTCCCGAGGGAGACTTAACACTGCTCTTGCTTTCTGGCTAGAGGATCTAAGGAGCGCAGGTGTTGACCTGGAGAGGTATGGGAAGAGGGAACAACGGAAGATGTTTCTTGAAAGTTATATGCTGCAAACTGCTCGTTGGAAGGTTTTGGCGTGTGGTGAAGGAAATGAGTTGAATGAGCAGGGACCGATACTGGTCTCTATCAAGTATGGGCCTCGTCCTAGTGACTGGGAGCTGATATGGGATGGTTATACAGAAACTTTTGTAGGGACGTTCTTCGAATGGGTTGAGCAAAGACGGCCTTTGATGCCAGGGTCCTGGGAAGAGGATGACATGTATTGAGCGCCCATACTACTACTCACCATCGATAGTACTTCCTGATCCTGTCAGTATATTAACACATATATTTGTCATTATAAGCATGACCTCGCCCAACTTTTCAAATTCTGACAGTTGGTTAAGCTCTAAGTAAATCATTTTTAAACATAAGCAGATTACTTAACTCACCTGGCTCACCCTCTAAGAGCAACAAAGTCCGGGTCAGGCAGGGAGAAGGCGCTCGTAGTCTTTTGCACGGTAGATTAACCTACCAAGCCTCATAACATCCATATCAAAGAACACCACCACAATGGACACCGAAAGCATCGAACCCACATGTCCCGGTAATTCTAATGATATTAAGGGTTCTGACGACAAACGGCTTTTCCCATACAAACCCAAAGAGCACGAAAGGGAGCCGAGTCACATCATGCGCCACAGGCGCTACCTCCGCAAACAAGGGTCCAAGCTGAACCGCGCAATCCGCAAGAATGACCTCGATGGCGTCCGCATCGCGCTCGCAAATGGCGTTTCCCCTGATTACCCAATCGGCATGTGTCCTAGCCCGCTTACGCTATGCATACACTACGAGAGGCTAGAAATCATGCACCTCCTCTTCGAGCACGGCGTGCAATCTCCGCAGCCCTGTGATGCGGTGAACGGGTTCGAAGACGGACTACTGATGGCAGCGGGGAAGGGCAATCTGGAAATCTTAAAGGCGCTCGTTGCGTACCGGAAAGGGAAAAGAGGATATTCTGGTTTCACGCCGGGGTACCTTGATGACGCGGACCCTATTCATGCAGCTGCTGGGTGGAATAAGACCGTCCCTGGGTGTATGGGGTGGCTTTTAGACCGTGGAGCCGGGATTAACGAAGAAACGCCGCATTGGCGCACGCCGTTGCATTTCGCGGTTAATCAAAGGGAGCCGAGGGTGGATGTTGTAAGGTTTTTGTTAGATAGGGGCGCTGACGTTGATCATGTCACGGAGTACGGGGAGACAGCGATTTATCTTGCTGCGAGTAGAGGGGGTGGGCGGCTTGTGAGGGAGTTGTTGAAGAGGGCGCCGAGATTGGACGAGAAGACGAGGATATATGAGGAGACGGTCTTGCATGCTGCTGCGGCGAATTGTTCGTTCAGTACTGTGAAGATGCTTGTTGAAGCTGGTGCGGATATTTATGCGAGGGGACCACAGAAGATGGAGTATACTGGAGTTTGCGGGGGAGGCGAGGCAGACTGAGACCGCGCAGTAGATTACGGAGAATACTACCTTGGGGACTGAGGAGCCCATCTGATATCGATCAAGTCAAAAAAGTGACTATCACGGAGTATGATAACACTGAAGCGATCGAAGATGAGCTCCTTTGCAGTGGCTCATTCCTCCGGAAGCCAGCATAGCATTCGTCCAAGGAAGTGCAAGTCTTCCTGTTCTTCGTCCTTTAATTGCTCTTCCAGGGTCTCGGGTTTATGATCTGGGAGAGGCACTGAGCCTTTCCAATGACCTGTTACAAGAACATTAATAATACTTTATAAAATTAGCATGCATAAGTAATCAAGCTTTCTTTAACTAAAAAAGCAATTGTTGCACGCATGGCCTGGTGTCGTTACCATTTAAGGTGCAGGTGCGTTGCCCGCGATTACTCATATCTTAGTCAGCGATCCCGCTTCTTCTGTGGGTCCGACCCCTCCGAGATAGACGAACTACATCTATCTCATGAAATCAAACCATACGTTTTAACACCTTTATCCACCACCAATATCTTGTCAGTACTAAAGAACAGAACGGTCTGCAGCTGTCATAGTGTTCTACGCTGTTCGTCTTTAGCTTCTGACTTATCAAGCATCACTGTGACTGATTTGGCAAATATCCGACCTCGGACCGTGGCGAGAGACTCGACTTCTAGCAAGCTACCGTTTAAGATAGGTCATAGAGACTACTTGGAAGACTGCCCTCCGCCATGAATGCTAAGCTGGTGGTTTCAAGCTTGTCAGCTGGGCCAAGAATCTTCCCATGCTCGAGCCTGAGGGTTGGCACTTGGCACATTGATGGCCGTCTGACATAGAACGGAGTACATATGCGAGCAAACTGAAGCGGAAACTGCATATATATGACTCTGGCATGTAGCGCGAGATTTTCACGAACCAACAACCCCTCGGTGTCGTGCCACTCGCTTCTGCTCATGTGGTGGTTGAACAAGAGCTCAGCTTTGGCCAAGCCGCCTTTGATAGCCGCTATGACATCGTCCAAGACCTTCGCCACTTGCTTCTCCTTGACCAGACTGGATCCTCGATACTTTTTCTTGATACTCAGCTCGTGCCACAGCATCATTCGACGTTGATCTCATGAGCGTGGCTACTCCGTAGAAAAGGAAGGGCTTTGTGGCTGCCTGTACCCCGCATACCAAGCCCTACACCGTATACAAAGCGCCTTCTCAGTCACATTCAGCTCTCAGCTTCCACCTTTCCAACTTTTCATCTGGATTTCTGTTCTTTAGCACTCAACCTTTGTTCAAAATAACTACTGCACCGTTATCGAAGCTGCCACGGATGCCTCTCGACTTCCAGCCATTTTTGCACCGCTTCCTCAAGCACTCCGACCACAAAGCCACCGCTCAACCGCCAGTCAAGAACAGCCTCATCGCCCCAGGGGATACCGACCTACCGAGAGCCGGATATGGCTCGACCTCGACTATCGAACCGGGTCGCAAAGACTCTTCAGGGAGCTTCACGTTCAACCTGAAAGATGTCGAGCACTTGCATCCTCATCCCCACCCCTCGCATAACCACTTCCAGCCGCAACGACGAGGGAGCGTTTGGGATAGCTTGACCGAGTTTGCTGGATCTAGAAAGAGCAGTCGCTCAAATTCCGTTATCGCCATTCCACCGCGCGAGGACTGGGAACACTGGGCAGATACTAATCTCCCGAAGGACCAGCCGCTGGAAAAGGACAAGATGACTGCCATTACAAAGAAATACGGCGACATTATCCAAGTCACAGGACTTGGCGACTACGCAGTTATACTCCAGGCTCACAAAGTCCAGTACTGTCCTCCACTGGATCACTACTATGGCCTGAAGGTCTTCCGAAGCCGCCCCGAGGAAAGCCGAGATAACTACAAGAAGCGAGTGACTTCTGAGTTCGCGATCGTCTCGGAGCTCCATCATCAAAATGTCATCAGGACATTCGAACTCCTCCCCATCGGCGGCGGGAACCTCTGCGCGTGCATGGAATACTGCGCCGGTGGAGACCTGCACTCGCTAATTACTGCGACTCGCAAACTGCCAGAAGAGGAAGCAAGCTGTTTGTTAAAGCAGCTCCTCCGTGGTGTCCGTTATCTTCACGAGCAAGGCGTCGCGCACCGAGACCTCAAACCCGAGAACCTCCTTCTCACCCACCGAGGGTGTCTGAAGATCTCTGACTTTGGCCATTCAGAACGTTTCCGTGAGCCTGGCGATGATAAGAGCCATGTGCGGCTGACTACAGGAAGACGCAACTCGAGGCCGTACCTCTCCCCTGAGCAATATCTCGACGGCGAGTTCGATCCTCGTTGCGTTGATGTCTGGGCTGCGGCTATCGTCTACGTTGCTATGAGGACAGGGCGCAACATGTGGAAAGAGGCGACGGAGGAGGATGAGGGGTTCAAGCAGTTCAAGGAGACGGGGAAGAATGCCTTGCTTGATGAGATCTACGATGTTTGTTACCCTGGAATCTTTAGTATTGTAGACGCTGATCCGTGTATCTAGGGCCGAAGCCGCAGAACTCTCCTACGCATGCTGAGCGTCGACCCGACGAGCCGCCCTGGCGCAGCTGAGATACTCGCCTCGGACTGGCTTCAGAGCGTCCATACCTGTGTCCCTCCCCCTGAGGCCTAAATGCTTGGAGCTTGGCAATGCGAAGATCCCGTGAATTGTCCACGCATTCCGCGGCATGATTTGGACGGAGAAATGGAGATCTTGGATAAAGCTATATACCCACTCGTTAGAGCTAGTGTGAACTCTCGCTTTGGCGTTACTGTTTATAATGTTGTTAAATCATCACCAAGATTTCTGCTCGAAAGACTCCGTGCCTATCTATGTACGTCTCAAACGGTTAACAGCTCTTCGGCCGTAGTAATCTGAATCCCGTCTCTGGTCAGCATATTTCGAAGCTCTCAACTTGTATTTTGAAGGAGTGGTTCGGATAGTGTCTGGTGTACACCGCAGCTGCCTAAAGAGCAAAGTAGCTAATCATATAGTACCAGGTAATCTACCATGCTAAAGCACAAGTATACGCAAGCTCTAGATTCACAAAGTGCTAAGTTGCGAACATTGTTTCGATCAGTTATTAGGTCAACTAGGTGTATGTTGTATGAAGGATTTTCGATGTACAGCGAGCGAAAAAGTGGCTCAAGTGGACTCTCAGGATGGCGAACCGCGTTTTGAGCCATGTAAATGAGCCCAGAGTCTTTGGCCACCATCTTGGGAATGTTGGGTGGAGACCAAAGAGGAGGGCAACCGGGAACGGCGATAGTGGGGGTGGACGATTCAATCCAATTATAAGACAGATGCTCTACATTTGTGATGGATGGCCCTATTTTTTCAACGTTTGTGATTTCTGGGCGAGGAATGTCTGAAATCCGAATAGGCTCCGTCATTGCCTTGGTTGCTCGGTGCGTTATGAGGGAATGGGACTCAAGACTCTGTTTTATGGAAGGTATTTAATTCTCAGCACAATTCACGTTTCCTTCCCACCCAACCCCGCCCCCACATTCGAACAACACACGCTTGCATACAGTACACTGGCCAACCTTGATCCAATTTATAAAGCGGGGGAACCTTCCTCTGCGAAGTCGTGGCATATGGGGATGAGCTACCATGTTTCAGAAAGTAGTGTGATCGGATCTTGACACACAAGTGGAAGCTGCATTTATAGTCCTTACACAGCCATGGTGAAAGATTTGGCACAGTCGCTGCAATAAGAACTTTGATGAGAGTGAACAGGAACTCAGTATGCTCACCAATCTATTATTTTGAACTACTCCGGAGAGTGAGGATTTGTCCAGTTGATCGGTTTGCCACTAGATCCTCTTTTTGCTCGTCGTGCACGTACTCTATAAAACCCTCTCTTGGAGACGCTGGATGCTCTCAGGCCTTGTAGGTTGCTCATTACAGTGACTATCATCTCGAAGACCCATGACCGGAGGGAGAATACTCGAGGACAAAGGTAAAGGTGGCTGACTTGAATGAACTCCCAAGGAACAGACAAGTTCCTACCCAGTCAATGGCACCAAGGGCTTGGAACGACTTATCCCCGACAATGTTGGTTCCAACATCGGCTTATACATACAAATACAGTTTCCTAAAGGAGACGAGAAGTACAAAAACAGGCCGAGAGAAAGGTAATCCGACAGAGTGGATAATGGTCACAATGCACATTCCACCGTCTAAGAGTCCGTCGTGATGAGGGATATCTTGAGAAGCCCTCTCATCAAACCTTCACCTTCAGCGTGAACCCCAATGCGGTCTGACAGGGCGTTGGGGGCGATGCGCCCGAACACGGATCTCGCGTTGAAAATGGCGACCATGTAGAATGCCAGCGAGGTACCAGTGAATCTCTTGTTCTCGGGTTGAAGGCTGACCAGTCGATTATCGCGCGCGGTTTGGGGGGCTGCACGCGGGTGCGCATAAGAGCCACCGGCATGACAAAGGTGGCCAGGGCAAGAAACCCGATCGTGCGCACGGCCCAGGGAAAGCCAACGTTATGATCGTAGAGCAGTCGGTAGAGAACGATCAGATAGATTATGCCGCCGAGAGAAGGTCCAGAGGAGGCAACTCCTACAGCGAGGCCCAGGCTGGCAGCAGGGAGACAGTCGAAGTAAAGAGCAGGCCACCGCCGATACCAATGCAAAAGGCCTGGGCCAGCAGCACCTGCCACATGGCCCGCCAGCTGCAAGAGGAAGCATTGAATTGAGCCTATCCAGGAGATTTCGGATAAAGAGGCCTCAAAAGGCTCACCACTCTCATAATAGATTTGGAACACCGCAAAGGTGTTGATCATGCCCCAGGTGTTGAAGAGAACGAAGCCGGCCGCCACCTGGAGCCAAGCCAAGAGTCCCCCCATCGAGAGGCGGCGGAGGAGCAGCGCTGAAAGGAGGAGCTGCTGCTGGGGGTGTTGTTGATCTCTCACCTACCTCACTGACGCTGGGTTTATGGGTATCATTGCCGTTGGCAGTATTGCCGTTCGCCTGGTGGTCCTGGGCGACAGGTTGAGAGGCCGTAGCGAGTGCAAAGTAAATCAGTTGATTTGCCCGGGCGCGGACGAAAACCTGGTTGATGAAGACCGTCATGGCTTCAGAAGAGAATGGCTTAAATATAGGGTAAGGACTGGACTGAGCCCTGCAATGAAGGTGCGAGGTGGTCCGCCGTGAGGGGCGAAGGCACCAACAAAGAGAGACCAGTTAGGGTTACTAGGCTGTTACTAGTACACAGTCCGTCAGCAACAAATGGCAAATGACAAATGAAAAATTCGTCCGTCGCGGCGAAGATAAAGTGGTCATTAATAATATTTCTTATGCAGGAGGCCTTGCATGATCAGCCCTCATGGCTCAAGGAATCATCATCCATTTCCCCTCCAGTTCCAGTCCAGTCTCTCCCCTCTTCCCAAAATGACCGATCAAACAGAAGAAGCGCTGCCATCAGCAAAGCGCAGACGAGTCCGCAAAGGGACGCGCTCCTGCTGGGAATGCAAACGGCGCAAGATCCGCTGTCTCTTTGCCGCCCCCGGCGATATCACTTGTATCGGCTGCCACCACCGACGTGGCCCCTGTGTCAGCCAGGACATGCCCGAGAATCTCGCGCCGGCCACCAAGGGAAGCCGACATCTCAGTGACCGCATCGCGCGTATCGAGGATGCATTCAAGGACTGGCTAGTCGCTCCCCAACACGAGTACTCCAAGATTACCTGCGTAAAGGCAAGCCGCGAGATTCTGATGCGCTTTATTGCGCACCCGCAGCTTCAACACCTTGTCGTCGTGCTCCCGGCCCGTGGTTATTTTTTGCCCTCCCCGCGGCCATGACGCTGCTCCTCGCGCACCTTGACGCCCATGATCACTGCAGGGTGGCCAACTCCCTTGCCCATCAGCGTCTGAGCGACCGAGCAATGCTTGATCAGGTCCTGGAGCGCATGGACGTCATTAGCCACCTCAATAATAATGACACTACAGAAGCGCCATCCTCATTCAGGAGCTACTTGTAATCGAGGCCGACGCCGCTGGGGGTGGCAGGTACACCACTACCAACACCCAGAATGTCGGTAAAATCCAGGGAGGAAAAGGTAGCGATCCCGTCGCGCAAGGTAGTAGGGAACCGCGGCTGGACCGGGGCCATGGTATTCACCAAAACAGCTCAGACGTTCCATACAACGGCCGCAGCCCGGCATCAGGAGGCCCAGACGCGCAGCTCCCGGATTCTGTGTGCATAGGTGACGAGGCTTCCGTCTTGAGTCCGCATTCAACCTCCTGTCCCGAGGACGTTGACGTTTTTCTGCAGCCAGACATGGCCTTGCCTGCTAGCCTGCTATAGCGGCTGATGTCGATACTGGGCGCTCCAATGGGTTGACATGGCTTTTTTTGACAGTTTGATAAAGGGGATGCCGTATATTAATGGGACCGAGTCGGAGCAATAGATTCCTGTCTTGGTTTTGTCTAATCACGGTACATCTTTGTTATGTCGCCATTGTCTTCTGGTTTTAAAGCCGTCATACCCCAGCTGAAAGAGGGACAGTGGCCGTAGACTATAGTATATGCCCTACTCCCTGCTCTTTCAATTATTTGCGTCGTCCCAGATCTAGAGTGAGAAATGCTACGACAGATAGAACTGTTCAATGAAGCTGGCACCTTTCGATTCCAGCTTTTGTTTAATCGATTCCAAGATTCTGCTGCGAAACAATCTGACGTAGAGACACACTCATCGCATCGCGAAGATCTATGTCCAAAAGCAAGGCATCTTCTAGCTAGAACCAAGGTACTAACACTAAACAACTGAAAGCTTTAATCACCTGCCTGCACTCCACGCATTCATGCCACCAAGTTCCTGCCATAAAGCATATCAAAACGTTGGTCTAGAACTTAGGGGCTTCACTTACTGGAACTGCTTATTGGCGGGTTGGCCTAAGAGTTTACGCTGTACCTAGGTCGGGTAGCTTGTTAACTTCTCGCCACGGCCTGAACTCAATCCAATCGGTGCAATGCAAGCGGTGGAATGCACAATCTATGATGGTATTAACGTGTCAACGGATCATAATGTTAATTCCCTACATAAAAGAGCTGTCCACCCCTCTCCACATATCATACTAGTACCTCGTCGACTCTTGTCTTCAAGAAAAGATCAGCACCGGAGCCCCGCAAATAAAAACGTATTCTAATCGCAAACCTACCTTCATCATGGTAAGCAATCCAGGATCCTTTATCCCAAATCTATGGGAGTTACACTAACACTCACCAAACAGGACCGAAAAGCCAGAATCATGCAGTCCCTGGTGCGTACGCTCCCTCAACCCTCAACCCTCAACCCATCAGCCCTACCTATCCGTGCAAACTCACCAAGGAACTCCTCCTGACATTTCGCTTGACAAAAAGGACACCAACTCCAACGAACTCACCTCGAAAGACGAAGTGATGCGCGTATTCAGACAGAACGGCATTTCTGATCAGGAAGCCAAGAGGGCGTTTGAGAACGTGGATATTGATAATGATGATGAGATGCCGAGATCTGGTTAGCCTCCCCCTATTTAGCTATCTATTCTTCTATTGTTCTTACTATGGGTTGAGGATCTTGCTGATGGGTTCGATAACAATACAGTGGTTACTAAGGTTGTGGATTCTTTGTCTGGGAAGATGAAATAGGGGTTTCGGGCACAGAACCATCAGCTCGATTGCTGGGGTTTGAGCCGTGGGGTTGGGGAATCTGGTATCTAGAGTCGGTTTGGAAGGCGTTGTCTTTGAATTGATTCATTTCATACCAGTGTCAATGCCACTCAGTAACCGTTATATCAACTCTCAGTCTGCTACCCCCTCCTCCCATCATATTCACTATTTTTCCAAATCAACAACAACCTTCCCAACCTGCCTCCCCCTCCAAACAAACTCAATCGCCTCCTCCGCCTCCCCAAACGCCCAAGTCGAATCAATAATGTCCTCAAACGTCATCTGCGTAGCCTCAATAGCAGCCATAAGCTCATCCTGATCATCCTTTGAGCCCGCATTAATCCCCCTCACATTTAACCTCCGATCAATAATCGTAGACACAAACTCCTTCAAATGTTCTGCCTTCGGCCCACCAAGGTAGCCCACCACGCTGACGATCCCGCCGCGTCGAGTACAGAGCATGCTCTGGACGAGGGAACTGCTGCCGCCGTTTTCAACGACAAGGTCCACGCCTACTCCATTAGTGAGAGATAGGACTTTGGTATGCCAGTTCGGGTGGGTTCTGTAGTTTATGGTTTGAATTGGGGGGTGCCCGAGTTGAGTCTTTATTGAAGATAGTTTTTGGTCGCTTGAGGAGGTTAGAATTACTCTTAGCGCTGAGGCGCGTGCGAGTTTCAGGGCGAAGGATGAGACGCCGCCGGTACCTAAGTCATTAGCTCCTCACTCTTCAAATGGCTGCACCTACAGAGTAAAGAACAGACATACCCTGAATCAAAACCGTCTGCCCAATCCCCACTCCCTTGAGCGCCGACCAAGCCGTAGTCCCCGCACACGGTATCAAACTCGCCTGCACCCAATCCAAATGGCTAGGTAACCTCGTAACAAGCTTCTCATCAAACACAAGATGACTCGCCAACGTCCCGTCCTCATTCGCCGCAAGCCAAGACCGCCCCGTCGACCGCGCCGTCACGTACTCGCTGTCCGTGATGGGGGCGACGCGGTCCCCCACAGACACGAGGGACACGCGGTCGCCGACGGCGACCACCTCGCCTGCTGCGTCGTTTCCGGGGATGCCGTGCGGGACTACGGGCCAGGGGTTGCCGCCGTTGGAGATGTTTGCGTCGCGGTAGTTGAGGGAGACGGAGTGGACTTTTATTAATACGGCTGTGGGGTGTAATGGTAGGGGCAGGGCCTCGGTGACTAGGCGGACTTTGGGCGTGCCGGGGGTGTAGTCGTCTGTTCGGCGGTAGGCCTGGCGGGTTGTTGGAAGGGGGGTGGGTTGGGACATTGTTGTTGTTGTTGACAGTGATATAGTAGGGACGTGATGTCAAGAGTCCACTTTATGTGGTTGATTGTTTTTGAACTCTGTAGGACGGTCAAGGTGATAGAGTCGAGCAAGCTTGACCTCGATGGTAATATAGCACTCGGATCCCGAAGCCGACATGTCTCTTGCTCTGGAATTGACCTATCCATGTTCAGGACAATATTATTAATATGAATCCGATTTGTCGGCTGCCTCCCCGGATCTACGTCATCGGCACTTCTCCAACTGGAGCCGACCCGAGCCGAGATAGGCAATTGAGCCCTAACTCCAGTCCAGTCACCTATGTTAAGCTGGGTAAATTAAGGGTTTTGCTTCCTTCTAAACTCTAAGCGTTAGGTAATTTACGCCTACTCTAGTTGGCCCTGACCGGATGGAGTATGCCCCCAGGAACTGATTCTATGTATGACTATTATCCACATGCTTGTACAGCATGGATAGACAGTCGGAGTCGGATACAATTCGAAAATAGTTTGAAGCATATTTCATTCAATCTGCTTACAGGAAGTGCCTCTTGACGAACAGTCTCATCAGCATGAAAATGGAGTCCGCTAATAAACCTCTATTAACCGGCCTCCCCAAAACCTCCAAACTGGGCGTAATCCCCAACTTAAGAGCACTCGGCGCCTTTGGAACTCCAACCCTAACCTCAAAGTCCCCATCCGCCACTTGCCCACACACATATCACGACACTCCAAAACACACCGCAGGTACTTCTCCGGGACCGTTTGACCTAGATAAGCAATCGCCGCAAAGGCAATATCCGAGCCACTCGTATCCTGAACGCTCGTAATGTACCCGGCCGCAAGACAAATATTCCTGACGCGCCGACCCCTCGTTAGTCCGCCTGTTGAGGATATCTTGAGCCCATTCCGTCGACCGCGTCATCGGCTATGAACTGCGCGATGGAGGTTTCGTTTGATGCGAGCTCATTGGCGATAATGGGGACGTTGAATCCCCATACGTGGCGCAGGGGGCTTCCAGGACGGAATCTGGCTCCGGGGGAAGTGACTTTAGCATCTGGAGCGCTGAATCAACTGCCATGCCCCCACTCGCATCGATCAGGAAGAACTCGCCAAGCTTCTTATCAGCCAGTGTGGCCTTCACCCGTGTGGCATTGTCAACGGCGTCTCGCCCGATTTTCACGGAGAACATGGTATACCCTGCCTCTCGGCACTTGGCAACCTGCGCCCTGGTCCTGTCTACGTCTACAACGGGGACGGACGAGATAACAGGGAGGTCATTCTCCGTTCTCCCGTCAAGAAGATCACACACAGGGAGGGAGACCAACCGTGTTCCCAAAGATATCCCAGCAGGCGATATTGATCGCGGCCTTGGCGGACTCATTCCCCAATAAAGCGGCGTCCATGTGGTTGTTGAGCCGATCGACCTTGCGCGGAGTCGAGCCCGATCAGATTCGGCGCAATCTCTGCTATCGCTGCTCGGATGCCGAGGGCGTGTATGGATACGCAGTTATCGACGGGGGTGCTTTCGCCCCGTCCTTCGAGGCCTGTATTTGTTGTTACGCGGACGATTGTTGCGTCGAAGCGGGTTATGGAGCGGCCGCCGGAGAGCTGGTATGTGCCGCCTTTGTAGGAGAGGTTGACGCGGGAGACGCCGATTTGGGTTACCTTGAGGTCAAGCATTCTAGTAAGGCATGCGGTATGAGGTGCAACAAAGGGGATTTTAGAGAAAACAGGACAAGTCAAGACAATGAACGGGGTCTCTACAGGCTTCTTATACCCAGATAGTTTTGACTGTAGTTACTGGGGAGTCGTCGGGATCTTGATCCTCTCTGAGCCTAATGAGGGAGGAGTCCTGTTTGGGGTTTGACTCGGTCTTCCCATCTCCAATTTGAGCATCGGCTTGGATACCCGATTCGATGCATGGATGGGGCTGGAGTCTTGGATTACAGGCGAAGTTGAGGCACAGTGGACTATCAATGGGTAGAGCTGAGGGGACAGGAATTCTCTGCTTTAGATGCCGCACTCGAGATCAGCTGCAAGCGATCTAAAATAGATGATATCAAGAATGTTTTCTCATCAACGACTACATATTAAAAGTCAACCTCCCCACAAATCTATGAAGAACGAGACACCTAGGTTAATGGATTAGAGTCCCAACCATCGCTAGTTTAACCGAGCAAACAGTTGGATACCCCGACTCAGCGCCCTTTGGGACCCTTCCATTCGATGTTTTCGCCATTGTACGCCACTCGAGTACCCCGCTCTCCAGTCTCTACCTGACCCTGACTGAGGCTCACTCTCTAGGAAAAATGGGACTACAGTACCGCAAACACCGAATCAGAAAGCAAACGACAGTGGGAAAGTCTAGTACGGAAATATCATGATTTGGCCCTAGCCGAACGATGGGTGCGTGAACATTCTAAATCTAATATCTTGAGGCCAATGCACTAGTAGTGTCTTATATCTTGTTCTATCTAGCCATACTACAAAACAGCCGGTATCTTCAGGCAAGATATCCCAGACCTCAATCCTACTCTCCCAAGCGAATAAGTCACCAGCAGAATCCTTGCATCAAGCCAAACAACCGAAGAGCGCATGGCAACCCGGGACTTCTGCTCGGCACTAAGCAGCCTATATGGGTACGGACGTGCTACGACCCTGCGCTTGGCGCTTGCGGCTCGGTACGAGTCTGGATAAAGTCTTCAATAATGGAGAACTATACTCTTTTGAGCATTGGCGGCAGTTTCTGGTGCAGATGCCTGGGCTCACCGACCTCGTAGGAGGGTAAGATCCAGAAGATAAATGCGAGGTTTCGGATTTCCAGTATAATAGTGGACAGGGAGATGAGGAGATAGAAGCGGAACAGAAGGGAGTGGCGGGATGCTAATTCCAACCGGGCCGATATCGATGGATTAAGAGACCTTTGGGGCGCTTCATCTCGAGTCCTGGCGGTCATTTACTTGCTTGATCGGGGGGCTATAACCACTGGCCGGATCAAAATCCTTTTGCTGAATGAGCATGGGGAGTGTATATGGGATGATTTGGCGATGCCGGTATCTATGGGGCAATTTGTTGGTGCGCTGAGGGCCTATAATCAACTGGATCAGTTGAGTCCCCGACTCGTGGAACGCGGTTGAGAAGGAAGTAACTACGGAGGGCTTGAAAGCGAGCAGGATTTTCAAAGTCAAACACAGGGCTTTATTTATAATGTTTCGGTCTCGAGCTTGGGTTCCAGTTGTACCGATGTGGTGGAACGAATAGCAGTACAGTACTTGACGAGATATACAACCCAGCACGCCTGCCTGACTGAAAGCAGGTTATACATGCTTCGACTCCAATCAGAGGGGCCACAAGATGAGCCAAGTGTTAATCGGCCCCAAGCAACCAGGCTAGCTAATCCATGCCTCATAGTATAGTCGTTAACTCGCTCCGGCGCACTCAATAGTACTTGGCCATATGAAAGTTGATACTTGTCCGCCCGATACTTCGTCCCTGGCTGGTTGCTTCAAACTTCAGCACTCCCTCCTCGGCGCCGAATATGACCTTGAGCTGGAGCCGGACATCGTAAACCAACTGGCCGTTGATCAGTTTAGAGCTAAACCGCGAGAAGTCCACGCCGGAGAAATCCACTGAGATATTGCCGACTGGGTATACGCCTGCTCTCCCGCATTATGCCAGATTAGTGCTGTGTTCCGGGAACATTATAGATGATGGCAGCGACAATCAACCAACCTTTGTCATTGTCGCGCTGCGGTGCGGTTGCCTGATCACAAGCGTAGAATGTGATTGTTGGCGTCCAATTCGAGGAGGAATAGTGTTTCCAGCCGAGCGGGAATGTTTCGGTGCGGTTGTCGGCGTATACTTCGCCCTGGTTATTCACATTCAGGCTTCAGATTAGCTGGCGAGGAGCCGTGGAGGTGATGGAGAAGGTGCCCAGTTGCCCACCTTGGCGATAGCCCATTTCATAATCCCGCGAGCCATTTTCTGGTCGGTGTAATCATCCCAGTACGATCGTCTGTCGTCGTCTATCCCCGTGCGGAAAGGAACGACCGTGGAATAGCCATAGTGACGGCGGCAGCGTCTCGTGGTCGATCTGAGCCCTTCCAAGCCTCGCAGGGCCGCGCCTTGCACAATAGCTGCTTGTCTAGACGCTTCCGCATGAGTCTAATGGGATCTTCGTATGATTTAGCACAGTGATACTCACGGAATCTCGGGAACAGTAACTGATATCTTGCCATCGGATTCGAACGTAGATCTGAACGCTTTGCGAAGGTATTCGGAGTCGCCGAAGCCGCCGACAAGAACGATTCTCTAGGTCACGTCAGTCAGTATAGTACTGGGCTGTAGACAGTAATAGAGAGATACGTTTATAACATCCTGGCCAGCCTCCTCCTTTGCATCCTCCAACTGCTCCTTCACCAAGTCAAGGATTTGATCCACAACGGGATCAAACATGTTGCGGAGATCGTTACTGGAGGCATATCAACGTTCCATTCTAAACGTCAATAGTGTAGAATAAACCGAACCTCGAAACGATGACCATGCGCTCCTCCTCATCGTAGTACTTAGGGTCCGGATCCACCAGAGTGATATTCAATGGCAGCTCGAACGTGTTCTCTTCGTCGGAGCTGCCAAAATCGCGCTTGATACTTTCAAAGGCTCTCATAAACCCGCTACCAGGACTTTTGCGCTTGATGGGAAGGTCGTCGAACGCTTCGCCGAAACGCTCTGACATGAGCTTGTAGAAATTGCGGTCCACCGCGGTTGACCCGCACTTGCCTCCTGATAGAATCAAGTCAGTTGGGAGACCGCAAGCTCACTCTAGAAATCTATACCAATTCCTGTGCACAGCTCTTCAAATTCCAAGAGCGGCTTGACGTTCCTGACAAAATATGTCGTAATATCCTAGACAATCAGCCGTTTGTCCATTATTGCAGGAGATTGACCTTACTACGGTGCCTCCACCGCAGTCACAGACAAGCACCCCATCCCCGGCCTCATAAAGAGGTTAGCATCACAATCTGTATGGCATCGAGACTTTACATATAGCTCACCGCAATAGGTCGCCCCAGGTTAGTAGTGCTATATTTGCTTAGCGCCGCGATGGCCGCTGCCTCGGGCTCGGTGATGAGAAAGACCCGGTCAGTCTTTCGCGCAGCGGTGCCCCCAAATCCTGCGCGGAGCGCCGCAGTCCTTGTGGCGTGTTGTGCTTGGTCCGACCAGATGGCTGGAATAGTAAACCAGAATTCAATGGGGGTGGCTGCCAGCGTCTCTTCCGTGATGCTCTTCGAAATCGTCTTGAGGATGTGCTCATAAACTCCGGAAAGATAGTCACAAACAACATCCGTCGCTTTCTTGCCCTCGGGTAGTCTCAGGATCCCTGCTTGCGAAGCCGTTTCAAGCGCAGCATCGTCGTAGCGCGTCAAGGGTGTTCCTTCGTCGAGGAGGAGTTTTGTCCATGAGTACCCGATCATTCCAGCCTCGACCTGGAAGCCCCATCGATCCTTGGGCGCGCGCGGATTATCAGCAGCATATGCAATTCGGGAGGGCACCTTGAAGACTAGTTCCATGTCTCTCGCCGGTCCGGGCCAGCTTTGGATAATCTGGATATCCTTGAGGTCGGTGGCTTCCGAGCTCACGTAGCTTGCGCCTGGGAGAGGTGAGTCCGCCGGGAACAAGATGGATAACGTAGGGTGATTTACCCGTGAAAGTGGTGCCATAGTCAACTCCAACAATGATCTTATCATCCTTAGGCTTGGAGTCTATTGAAAGCGATCCGAACGCGTTCAGGTCAACTTTAGTATCCCCAAAACGGAATATATTAGGGAACTCATGCTGGTTGAACGCAAAGGTGAGCTTTTCGGCAGACATTTTAGCTTCGTTCCTCCCGTCAAAGGGATTCATAGTGTGTGGAAGATTAAGAGCGATGGGGCCCTGGCCCAGTGCCTGCCGCTGTTGGGCAATTTGTACCTCGAAGCAGCGACTCAGAGTTGACTATTTCTGGCATCCCATCCCTGCAAGATCAACTGTTAGTTGAAACACTAGCGGCGCTCCGTCCAAGGCGCTGGTGACGCGCTGGTGATAGGAGCACATAAGACCCGCAACGATCTTGAGCCCATGCGAACGACTTCAAGACGGCGTGTCATTTAGCGCCCACTGGAGGCTGAAAGGGAGGCCACTAATGCAGCCAACCTTCCTGGGCGGTGCATTTAATCAGAGAAACGGATACCCCTCGATCCCCCTGGACCTTTTGTGCGTTTATTATTTTTGACCAAGGTCTGGAATTTCAGCTGCTTAAGACAAGGTCTCGCCGCCATCCTATGTCTCCCCTTAACCCTCGAAACCATACTCACGCATGCTGTCTACATCAAGATGCCTGCGCCTGGTTCCGGAAAGACTAACGAACACAGCGCTCGTACATTCAAAGACCTGGAAAATGTGAGCATCTTGGCCGGACATATATTTACCCCTGTCTTTCTCAAATGACTGAATGTATTATGAGAGCCCCTCGCAGACCGGACCACCTGACGATAGAAACGGCTCGCAAGAGAAGACTGATACTCGAAAAAAGCGGCATTCTGCTGTACCCAAAGGTGTTTCGGGCACTTGGTCATTGAGGAAGGTAGTCGGGATCCACACTTTTGTTGCCGTTTGAGTAACTATATGATCGCTGATTATGAGTTGAAAGGTATTTGGCCTCAAGTCGGAACCACCACCTGTGACAGAATCTAGAACACCAAGCAAGCAGTCAGGAAGCGAAGGCAAGACAGAATCCGATGCCCAAGGCGAGCCCTTGACGCCACCCGTGGCCGCTCGATCAGATCAACAAGCAGAATCGCTTGGCGAGATGCGGGCGGAGCGTCCAGAATATCCTGACGATGAGAGATATCGGCGGATGAAAAGGCAATTAGAGGCTCAAATTGTGGACATGAACGCTGATATCGATCGATTGAAGAAAGAGTTACAGACGAGCGAGGCGTCAAAGGAGGCGCGAGAAGCGGAGCTCCGTCAGCGCGACACGGTCGTTCAGGAACTTAGTCACAAAGTCGATTATTTACAGGAGAAACAACAGAGTCAGAAACTCAATTCTGTCCTTGTTGGTCGGCGGCAAGACGGCTTACAGCCTCTATTAGCTGGAAGCAGCCGGTTTACCCCGAAAGAGGACCGAGCTGTAAGGGATGAGCTGTATAGAATAAGAGACAAGGTGCGCCTATGGGCCAAAAAGCACAGTATATCGTCTTTGGAAACCCTTTCAGCAAACGACAAGGAGTCGGTCATGTATTCGTTATGCGACGACTACTGTCTTTGCAGCGATTGGGAGACCATGGCGAACAAGATGTCGATTCCCCAAGGCAGGATCGCAACCGTTCTTGTCCAAGCTCTGCTCGCAAAAGACGTTTTTGGGAGGCTCCTTGCGGATCCTTTCTTTGCCTTCCTTGACATTGAAAGTGGACAAGGTGACTTGGTTCCGCGGCCAGACCAGATGCGGGCACTACACGATCTTATGAAGCAAGGTACGATGGTACATATATACCCCCAAGAAATATCCATACTAAGATACCTACCCCACAGTAAATGAGCCAGCAAGCCACATCTGGCGCTCCAACACAATACGCAACCTCTCTGCTCGCAGTTCAAGTGCCTCCACCACGCAATCATACCTAGGCAGCAAACTGGACGGGATCTGCAACAGGTTCGTGACAGAATTTCTCGCCGGCCCTGCCCATGCCTTGCTGAATGAGAACGACCGCGATGCACACTCTCGGGAGCTCCGATCCCTCTATAAGAGCGCAGCACAGCTTGCCCTTGCCCTCTGGTCTCAGCGGTCATTCATCGCCACTCACAAACTTCACGACCTGCCCTGGTTTACAGTGACTAGTGCACTCATGGAGGTACATCGGCTGCAGCACCTAGATGAAGACGACACCAGCATGGATGGAAAAGGTATCCTCCTAGTCGTTCAACCGGCTGTTCTGGCCTTTGGGTCTGAGGATGCAGACCGCTACGATGAGTATAAGGTCTGGGCTCCGGCTGTTGTGCTGGTTTATTCAAAGCAGGAGTGAAAGTAGGAATGAACTATTGGTTTTATTAAAGGACAAGTTCACGTTGCCCCGATTCGTTCCGCCGCATGAGTTGTATACTAGATTCCCCTGCTCAGCAGCTATTATTCTGGTATATCGTCAAGTTGATTGCAGACATATGTCCGTTAGAAAAGGCCTGCAAGTTTCTAGTATGGTATGTATGTGTAGTGAGAAAGAAGTCTAATCTGCACAAGGCATAGAGACAAGCCTCAATCAAGACGCCGCCTACTGTGGATGAAAAAGAATTCTTCCCATACAGGGGCCTGGTGGATTCAGGACTACTACCCGCTTCTTCCCGAGTATCTATCACTACAATCCATCCGAGTCAATCCATGTTTGATTATATTCAGCACATATGACCCCAGAGTAGGGAAACGAAGGCTTCCCATCAGCTCAAGCCTTACTTTGCCTGGTACTACTAGTTCAAGCCATCCCGCTTAGCAAGGACTTAGTATCTTACATTAACACTCACGCGCTCTTCTCTGTCCATGCAGCCACCTCGGTCCGAACCCACAACCGATTAGAGACCAGACAGGCCAAGCAAGCATTATATCATAGTATTCGGCCCAGTCGCTACCAAACTCTTATCCACACATTACGTCCCCAAACAGATGACATAGAGTCACTCCCATAATCTAGTTCTAGCAAGTCTTATAACAACCCACAGCTGCACCCAGTAACGACCTCCTCCTAGCCTACTTCAAACCAAAGCACTTCTTCCCCATCATGATAACGACCTGGGCGGTACATGGTACGCCAAGACCGAGCTTGGGCAGCGGACTCGCTTATTCACAGCGAGTGGGCTGGCGGGCGGCATGTCCGGCGGGTTTTTCCAGGCGGGGATATACTCGTCCATGAACGGGGTGCATGGATTGCCCGGGTGGATGTGGCTGTTTGTTGTATCGCGTGTTATTACGATTCCTGTTGCGTTTATGGGTACTTCTTTTTCCCGGATACGCCCGGGAAGAGGAGTGCGTTCTATCTCAGTTCTGAAGAAAGGGAGCTTGCCTTGCAGCGGACGACGCCGCCGGTGGTTGACCAAGAGGGGGAGCGCATTCTGTCTAGAGGTTTTCCGACGAGATTGCTCATGGCGTGGCCGTTCTACGCCTTTTGCACCCTCTGGATTCTAGGCAACTGCTCTGAGTCGCAGTCCAACCAGTCCCAGCTGAACCTATACATGCAGGGCCCACCCCGAGCGGAACTACACCGTCTTCCAGATGAACAACTAGCCGGCCGCCGTGCAAGGCATTGGGGTCTTCAGCACGCTACTCTGGACAGTAGGAACAGATATCTTCGGCGGGCGCTGGATATCAGGATACTACGTCTCTATCGTGTGCGTCTGCAACGAAGTAATAATCCTGGTGAATCCGACGACAGTCTCAACCAAGTTCGCGGCGTATTACTGGGCCGGTTCGATCTATTGCATCCAGACGACGTTCTTTGGTGGGTGAATGATTTCATGAGAGAGAGAGACACCACCGGCGCAGAGGGCAGCTGTGATTGCTTGCATGAATGCCGCGGGGAACTGCTTCCAGGCTTGGTGGCCGTTGGTGATTTTTCGGGTGGATGATGCGCCGAGTTTTACAGTAAGCTTCAATTGACTTCGACCATATTTGTTCTCTTTGTATCGAGGAAGGATATACATGGCTGATCGGTTGCACCTCAGCAAGGCATGTACCCTATGATTGCGGTGGGGACAGCATTGGCCGTTTGGACGACGGTCCTGATGTGGACGGACAGGCACCAGGCCGCGCAGAGGGCAGTGCAAGTCCTTGACGGGGTTGCGTGTCCTTTTTCGGGTCCCCATCTGGATGAGGGCTCGAGCAAGAATGGAGCTAAGGGGGCGGTGGTCTCGGAGATGTGAATATGCTCTTCACTAAAAGAAGTAATATAGGTCGCACGCCACCTAGCAAGATTTATCGGCCCTTTATTTATTAAATGTTAGCGAAACATCCTCACATGTTCTCACATACATGTATGTACAGGTAGAATCCTGGAGTGCTCGCTGGTCGAATCTCAAGCACGGCATCTGGGTGTTATACAAAGTACAAAATGTGCGCCCAGTTAGGACGGACACACACTTCAGGTTCATATGTCTGCCATCACCTACGAAAACATAGAGCAAAACTATATGTAGTAGATTAGATAGATTGATAGATAGATAACCTGACCTGACCTGACCTACCAGCAAACACCGTATATGCGCGGAATGAAACGGAGCAGAGAGACCATAAAGTACCAGCAAGGAAAAGGAGAGAAACACAGAGAGAAGAGAATAGATCAAGTATAAGCATAAACAGGTACACTGATAACACCGGCCACCGGTCAACAAACCGGTAGTACCGCAGGGGCCGAGCCCAGCACTGTAAGCGCCTCCATAAAAGTCCGACGCAGCCTAGGCCAACCGAGTGCAGTAGGAAGACATGGGAATGAATGCAAGCAGAGAGAAATGACAGGGTAGAAAGGGAATGAGAAGAATCTAGAACCATTTGTCTATCGCTTTGCTTTCACCATACACCCGTCTCGCCAGTTCGCCGATGTATGATGCAAGAGGGAAAGCGATGATGCGTTGATAAGGTCGATGATGAACGCTACTCTGTTCATGCGACCCGACTGCCAGGTGCCAGGGACAGGAATGGCGCAGGATAGAGTAAGATGGCGTCGGCGTATGTATGTATGGACGGATGGATGCGTATGTAAGGAGTTGAATGCGGAAAATTTGAGCGCTGAAGCTGAACTCCGAGAAATGCCAGCAGCAACCCGACCCAGTAAAGACCGACTACGCCGTGCTCGAGTATGATGCATATAGAACAGCGCTAGTGAGAGAAGATACCGTTCGGGATTTCAGAGAGGAGAGTGGTGGTTGGAGAGAGATCATGCATCATCTATCGTATCGTCATCGGATCCGTCATTCAGCAGCGGACTGGAAGACGGCAGTTTCCGACCAGCCCCATATACCATCTCCATAAGCTTTGCCTTCTGTTTCTCCCGCACAGAGCGAAGGTAATCGTATGTCCCCTCCAGACCCCGGATCTGGCCTTCTATCACTGATTCCACGGGGCCGAGTGTTCGACCATTGCTTCCCGAGTCGATGGAACCGGCGAAGCTGACGGAGTCGTTGCGCCGCACCAATGGGCTCACGAGCTTGCGACGGAGTGTCTCGAGATTTACCTTCAAGGTGAGCAGACGCCCGCGGTGGTCCATGAGGAGGTGCTTATTTGCGACGGTGCGGCTGCGGACATTTGCGAGCAGGCGCTTGTTCTTCTCGTACTTGCGCACTACTGCCGCATCGGGTCCTAGCACACGCGTCCAAAGGGAGCTGAGCATCTCGCCCTCCGCTCGTTCCTGGGCATCAGACTCGCGGACTACTGTGCGCTGGAGGTTGAGGAACTGCCGATCGATGGACTCGAATAACGCGAACAGTGCCGTCGAGTGTGTGAGTTCCCCCTCGATGGACTCTTCCAGGACGGACAGGAATTCGGTAAATGTTCGCGTGAGGGTCGCGCGGGTGCGCTGGGCCGAGGTTTGGCCGAATATGGCAGTCACAATTGTTCCAAACGTCGTCGGGGCTGTAACAAGCTCGTTGGTCTCACTCCCTGAGCCCGCTACCCGTTCAAGTGTTCCGAGTCGCGATAGGAGATCTTGCATGTTGTCGAGCACAATCGACGGCAAGCTACTTGGCGGTTGCGATGACAGCGTCTCCAGCTCGCGCTTGGCCCAGTCCATGACCAAGAGGATGGAGTCGACGTCCGAGTCGACATTGGCGAAGAACCGCGTCAGCTCCAGAGAGAGAGACTTGAGTGATTCCGACAGCTCGTCGAGTTGACCTACAATTATGGGCGCGCTGGTCATATTGGTCCCTCGCACCGACTCACTCAAGTCCCAAACCGCCACGCCAGTCTCTTGTAAAGTCCCAATCTGCTGTACACCATTCTCAGAGTAATAGATAAGCGGCTCGAATGAGCGCGCGAAGCCAGATAGCTTGACAAGGTCTGGGATTGCCGACGGAATACTCGGCATAAACAGGGCGCGCATGAATGCGATGGAGACCAGAGCGATCAGGACGGACAGGGTAGTGTTGGACTTGGAGCTGGTGATGCGATCGACCTTGGACCGCAGGTAAGTAAAAAAAGCGACGAAAGGTTCTCGATGTTGAACTTCTGCACGCACAGCGAACCGGATATCTTGAGGAATCCAGGTGTTAGTATATCCCGCGCCAGCATGCTGGACAGGGTGATCAAATCAAGGAAACCCTACAATTGCTTATGTCATTTTCAGGCTTGAAGTCCAGTGCTTCAGCGTCAGCGAGCGGCCGAACAGGCACTCGAACTGGGCTAGGTGAGCGACCCTTTAGTGGTGAGCCTGAGCCTGCCTCTTCGGGCAACGGTACATTCGCGGCGACGGTGACATCCCCCCCGGTTTCTGGGGAGAGTGGACTGCGATGCCCTGCCACAGGGGCCTCAGGCGCATCTTCATACTGTGGGCTGGCTTCGCGCGACTGCGATGGGCTGACTCCCACGGTCGGTTTCAAGCCGAATCGCTCGTGGTCGATCTTGCGCTCGTAGGGCTGGTGGCGGTACCACCCGCTGCCTGGGGTATGATCATACCTTCGAAAGCCAGGAGGCGACCAGCGATCCCCGGCAGCTATTGTATCTTCATCCTCGCCGTCTGATTCCTCCCACCGAAAACCCGAGTGTTGCGACGGAAGACCAAATACCGGTGAGCGATGCGCATTGCTTGTGTTCTCAAAGTCCTCGAGCGACGCATCCAGTGACGGATGGTCGTCGAAGACATTGTCTAGCTCGTCCAGCATGATGGACGGCGTCGCGCGCGGGGGGTTCTGTACTTGTAAGGCCACTTCAGTGTTCAATTTCCTTCCAAACCGCCTGGACCGGTGGTTCAAGAAGGGAGGGGGAGGAGGTTCGCAAAGGCGCTAAGGTATAGATTGGTGAGACTAGTAGGAGGGTGTAGGTGGGGAGTCGCAGGTGAAGGAGTCGAGTCCAACACAAGCGTAGCGGGGAAGAGATAAGAACAATAGCGAAGCTAGAGTAGCTGCAGAGACAGCGCAGAAGTGTTGAAGAATAATGCGACAATGCGACGACGGGAGGACAAGTCAAGTCGAACCCGGAACAGCCTTGGTGCCTGAGGTAGATCTGGCTGGGCTGACAAGTCACAGCGCAGCGCACGAATACCGGGGGGAGGGGAGGTAGAGCAGTTACAAACAAATTGTATTGCACGGTATATAGGTAGGTAGGTAGGTAGGAACTGGAATTCTTCTCAATCGACAGTGTTTCAAGACTGTTGCCCACGGTTAGTGTTGCTGAAAGGGCACCCGATCCAGCCTGGATAGCTTGTGTTTCAACCGCGAGGAGAATAGTGGAAAGACGAGTGAGTTTGCTCCTCGCATGCGCCCTGGATCGCAGTGCTATGTCTTGACTGTCCTCGACCGGGAACATCAGGATGAGCTGTGGTGGTGCTGGGGAATTTATGAGGGGGCGCAGGCAGCGGAGGCTGGGCCAATCGCGACAGTCGGCAGAGGAGGGGGTCATGTGCTGGTTCAACTGATGCAACTGGAGAACTCACCGGTCTGTCCCGGCTTGCTCTCTGCGACTGTCGACTGTCGAGGACCTTTTGACAGTCTAATGCACGAATCATAATTCCAGGTGCTGTCTTAGACTCGGGCCAGAGACGGCAGGAGTCCTGTCTGGAGAACACCCTCTCGTCCCAGCCAATCGTCCCTCCATGCTCTGCCACCGCTGCATACCTGGACTCCCTGGACTCCCTGGAGTAATCTGTCGATCGTCAACCCGCCTGCAGACACATTATTGGGCTAGTTAGCCAAGCAACAGGCAAGACAACCGTTGCCACCTGCACTTTGCCCTTTGCTGCTCAAAGTTGAGAAGTCTTATCATGGTCCTCGGCCTGCTGGGTTCCGAGCCACGTGACTATCCCATCACGTGTACGAAGAAGCTTCTGTAGTTAAAAATAGGAAAAACCTGTCGCAGAGAAGGGAAGTATCTGTCACAGATTAGTATAGACTGAGAGAGAGGATGGGAGACAATGTAGTGTCGTGAGAGGAGACTCTTTTATTCATTAAGGCCGCAGCCTGTAGTAAACCATGATACAAAAGCTGAAGACATGACCGTGAAGGGTAAAGCAAACCGAGGGAATATGGAAATAGGTAGACAAGGACGGCGAAGGAAACAAGACTCTATGATATCCACAATGTCCCGACGCTATCGAAACCAGGTCTAGAAAGTGTAATGTTACAGTGCCCGCCTGTCAGCCAGCTCAAAGTCCGGCCATCCGCAAGTGGGCGTTTTATCGTCGTCATATCGCAAGACATTTAAGCGGTGCTCTCCTTGAGGTAGCTGCAAAGGAAACTGTTAGCTTCAATTCTTGAATCGTTTGATCGTTGTAGGAGGAACATACGTGATGAGGTCGTTCCTCTCCTTGCCCTTCTTGAGACCACCGAAGGCCATCTTGGTACCGGGGATGAACTTCTTGGGGTTCTCGAGGTACTTGAACTGTTGGCGAAGACACGTTAGCGATCATCCTAGACCCACTGTAAGAACTGCGGTTACACATACCAGAGAGTTCTCGTCCCAGGTGACACCGGCCTGCTTGTTGGCGTCGGTGTAGGAGTAGCCCTCGGCCTCACCAGTCTTGCGGCCGAAGAGACCGTGGAGGTTGGGGCCGACCTTGTGGCTACCGCCGCTCTCGACAGTGTGGCACTGCTTGCAGCGGGTTTCGAAGAGCTTAGCACCCTTGGCGGAGTCGCCTGGAGAAGATTGCTTATTAGCCTCCTGTTTCTCTCTCTTTTCCATTTCGTCTAGTTCGGCTTGGTGGTTGCTCAAGGCGGTGGTGAAGCAGTAGGTATCAAAACTGGTCATGGTAATCGAGTTCAGGGAATGAATGGATGCGATCAAGCGAGTAACCCGATTGCGCGTGAAAGCAAGCGCCGATTGAAATTTCAATCGAAGTTTTGCCGGCGATCAGGATACCTAATCGAGGTGTCCGGGTTTTATAGCCGCTTGTGTTGAGTCGGGTGTTCATTGAATCGCTGTTCTTCAAGGCCTGAAAGAGAGTGACCAAGACACTTTCAATTCATTCGCCCTCTACTCTTTCACCCTTTCGCGCGTCGCAAAGGCCATCATCGAAGAGCACCGAGTGAATGCCACCGAGAACCAACCAAGCAACAGCCACGTGCCTTCACCCGAAACAAAGGAAGGTATTCATCGCAAGGAAATAGCTTACCGGGAGAGAAGCTGTCAGCACCCTTGGCCATTGTGACGAATAAAAATAAGGAGGTGGGAGAGAACGAGGAGAGTAGAGAAGAGAAGTGGTATAGTACAGAGACTGAGAGTGGATGAGTGTGGAGGACAACAGAAGAAAAGTCTAGCAATCTGGCCGAAGGGAAGAAAAAAAGATGGACCGAGAGAATTTGTACTCTTAGAGCTGGTTTCTGCCCTGCTTGCCCCCGACGCCTCCCGTGATCCGGGATTGGGCCAATCACAGTCAGGATGATTCAGCTTGGAACGGGCGCTGCCGGGTCAGGACTCAGCACTCCGTCACCGCTGTCCAAGATCGAGACTAGAGTCCTGGACGGCCTTGTTGAGGCCATTCTGAGTGCATTAATACGGTCTACCAACGACTATGGAAATCACATATATAGCTAAGATGGTGCTGCAGCATGATCTTCCCCAAGCACCGTGCTAGAGAAGTACAATTGTTGATCAGACGCATGCCGTCATGGTATGATCTCATTCCAGCTCATAGCTGGCCGAGCAACGACTCCGGGATATGGATGACGGTGGATATCGCGCTGCCCGTAATGACAATTCTGCGCCCGGCCATTCGCCTAGCCGTTGGCGAGTTTTTTCCGCTCGCCCCGGCCTTGCTCCGAGGTGGTCTGATGCCTTAGCTGGTGCCTCGGCGCCTTAACAGCCGGAACAAAATCACGTGATGAGGCTGTCAGACTTGTCACCACCAGAAAAGTTGGAGGCCCTCCACAGGCATAGAGAACTACACTTAGACTGTTATCCCAACCGCTCTATCGCGGCCTGCAAAAATGCCTCCCGCACCTATCCCAGCCTTCCTCCTCCCCAGAGGAATCCCCTCCCGACGAACCCTCCTCGCCCTATCCAAGTCCAACCCGACCGCAACCCGCCGCTGCGCATCAAACAAGTCCTCACAAGAAGACAAACAACGCGTCCTCGCCAAACCAGACAAATTCCGCCCCCCCTCCCATGGCGCCCGCCGCGTCGTCCAAACCCGCAATGGCAAAGTCGTCAACTACCCGGGCCCCAAGCTTTCCGCAAAAGAAGAGGAAGAGCGCCGCACGAAGAAGTACCCGAATATGTTTCCCCCCGAGGGGACAATCATGTTTAAGTTTTTGACGAATCGGTGGATTCATATTTGGATTGCTATGGTATTTACTGAACCTAATTCCCTGGACTTTTTGCTTGGTTGGATGGCTTGATGCCTTGATGGGTAGTTAAGTGTATGCTAATGTCTGTATTTGTGAGCAGAGCGTCCTAACAACCCTCGCAACGTTCACCTTCACAACGAACTTCAAAGCGACGAGCCCCTTCGCGCACCTTCTCCCCCCCTGGAGTGGGCTTTTAAGCCATCCAATCGATACAATCTCGCAAGCGCTCTCCGTGTTCCGGATGCACGTGCAGCACACATCTATGGAAACTCGTGAGAAGCGCAAGAGGCGCGTGGAGGACGCTGAGAAACGACGCCAGTTCCGTGTTGCGCATGGGCTGGAGGAGCCGAGTGAGGCGGATCTGGGAGGGAGGAAGGAGGGCCAGAATCAGGGTGTGGTTGGTGAGGTGGTGGATGATCAGTCGCCTGTTGCTGTTGAGGCGCAAGGGAATGACAATGTACAGAGTGACGAGTACGTTGATTGGGAGGGGAAGAGGAGGCCTGTTAAGAAGTGGTTGGGAATTTGGTAGGGTTTTAACCATGTTATGGAAGAGATTGGACTGAATGGATGGGTGACTGGATTGTTGAGAATGCGGAGTGGAGTGGATGGTGACATCCCCGTGGTGTATGAATATGAATATGGATATCTAACGGCTCAGCTCTGCGCTCACCTGGTGCGAACAAGATGCATTGCCGTGTATTATATAGTATAGGTACGATAACAAGATGTTTCTCGTCTATTGTGGTTGGTCCAAGTACAAGTCCGTGCTCGTCCGGTCTCGATCTTCACCTTACACATGCTACCAAAAATACATACACCCCATGGTAACAGTCTTGAGGCACGGTAGATCAATTGACATCTACTTATATCACCAGCAGAAGAGCAGAGACCGGTGAGCCTGTTGCCACAAATTTTATCAGCTGACTTGTGATGCCAGAAAAGGAGAAGCAAAATATAAACTAGCCCGGCTAGCTCAATCGGTAGAGCGTGAGACTCTTAATCTCAAGGCTGCGGGTTCGAGCCCCGCGTTGGGCTTTCTGTTTTGCATTTTTTGTTACGGAATTTTTTCTGTATTTTTGGACTTCTTGAATAGTCTGAGAGTATCAGGTAGCGTGTTATGGAGATTGTGCTTTCTTTGGTGCCAAAGGCTTGTCTTTGTTCGGTTATTGTGTGGGAGGAACCGACTATGTAGTGGATATATAGTTCGCTGCGCGCGCCGTGGTGATTGATTGATTGGGTCTGGGTTTTTATGGTACGTTATGATCTAAGGCTGATTGATTTGTTTTATGGTCAGTTTAGACTCACGGAAACTATACTTAGATGCGTTGCTAATGCCTATAGTATATCATTGCAAGCTGGGCAGGCACAGTGGCAAGTGCAAGTTGCGTGAGCGCGAGTACTCATTTAATTACGGTACGCGGATAGGATATATCTGGATGATTCCAGGCAGTTGTGGACCTGCTCGGACCGCATTGGTTTGCTCTGATGTAAATGTATATCATATATCATATGTACATGTTTACGGCCATTGCGGTAACCTAGCTTCTTCATTCAGACTCACAGTTAGTTGGCGCATTGCTGAATCAAGTGCAATGTCGGATGTGATGCGCATTCGCATTGGCAATACCTGTATACATATCGACCGGTGCAGGTTTGCAGAGGGCCTTTTATTTCCCTACGTTCTTTTCTGCATCGCGCCGGTTGCCAGTTCATCTGCTGGTAGGCCAGGGCGCCGGAGTACCGAGCATAAACTGATCCCATCTCGTAGCCTAGAGCAGAGAGCAATGGAATCAAATCAACCAACCTCAACACCCTCCAGCCCCTCAAGAACCTCCTCACCTACACCCCCCTTCTCAAGAACCATTTTGACCATCCTTGCAATCGTAGCCCTCTTCACACCACCCCTTCTTGGCCGCCAAACACCCGGAACCTCTTCTTCACCCGTTGACGGATTAACAACCGCGCTCTCCTCCGCAACAGTCGTACTTCCTACCGCCGCAACATTCTCTGAGTTCGGAACACCCGGCTGCGTCAGCCGAGACGGGGGGTCAATCGTACGGATAGAGAGTAGCTTCAACCGTTCCGAGCCCGAGTCGTGCGTTATTGAGATTGCGAGGACTGCGTCCGCGACGGCGATTTCTTCGCGGCTGGGGTCGAATATTATATTCTGTGCCACTGAGATCACGAGGAGGGTTATGGGGGGTCGGACTTTGTGTACGTTTATTGGGGCCGGTATCGAGGATGTGGATGTCGTCTTGGCGGCGGGCTTGACTCGTGGGTAGAGGTATTCGGCGGCGTTCCAGTCGTCGTCGAAGAAGGGGTCTTCTTCACCTTTTGATTTGAGTTTCGGAAGCTTTGTTGCGAGGAGGGCGAGGTGTGTTGTTAGGGAAAGGAGGGGGAGGGGGTATGAGAGTGGTTGGGAGAGGAGGAGGACCTGCCGAAGTTATTGTTAGCCCGCTCTCCATCTATAGAACGCGAACAACTGAAGAAAGAGGAGACTCACATCAATATACAACCTCCAATGCCACCTCCGATTGATCACAAGCCGGCCCTTCAGCCCACCGACCATGCCATCCTCACCAGAACCAGCACCACTAACACTCTCAACAAGCGGCTCCCTCATCATCTCCGACAAGAAAACAGGGAGGGCATCATCATCCCGAAATCCCGGAATCTCAATCGCCATCTGCACCCACGACCCTTGCCCTTCCACAGAGCCACAGCCACCCTTCTCACTTCCCTCTCGCCCTTCTCTCGCATCTTCGTTCTCTGCTTGAACAACCGGCCCCATCACAGTCCTCTCAACCTCCGCCTTAACACCAACAACAGCCTGCGTCCCATCGGCAAAGCCCACCCGCGCACTGCCGTTCGTCCCCGGGAGAATATCCGTTTCCGCAGAGAGCGGCCGGAACTGTGTTGGCGATCGGCCGTCCGGCCGGATAGGGGTTTCGGGAAGGGCGAGCGATGTGTAGATGTAGGAGAGCTCGGCGGGGGAGAGGTGCGGGGTTTGGGACGCGGAGGAGGCTTGTCGTTGGGCGGACATTTTTGTTCGGTTTCTGGTTGGGTTCGAGGGTGGAATACAATTGAAGCGTCGAAGGGATATATGAGGTCGAACTTGAAGTGAGGTGGGATTCGTAGAGCTGGTTAGGATCCAGCTACAAGGTAGGTAGCGATACCCAGGGTAGCTGAGTCCTGAGAATGCGGATTGTGGGTTTGCGATAAGAGACCATGCGCCGCAAAACTGATGTAGAAGAATTGGTCAGGATTAGAGGCGGTCCATGCTGGATTCTGCGTAAAAAATGTCCTTCCCAAGGTGTGCTTGTTCGCGATGCACGTTCGCGACATGATCTGGAAATTCTGCTGCGGGCGGAGTATCATTGTTCCGCCCCGAATTGCTATCATGGATGCTGCCCGAAGGTCAACAGCCATTGCGCAAGGACCAGTGTGTACAGTCTACAGAGTATGAAACGTGAATAGAAACAAAGTTGAGTATTAGACAATCCATTTTTGCCATTGCTGGATATGAGATGTATGTATGCTATATAGACAGTTCAGATCAGAAGTTCCCCCGCCGGAAAATGGGTGTAGTATATTACAAGGCTGTTCAAGCAAGTCAAACGACCACCCGTGGCCGTCATGCATAAGTGAGAAATTGTACAGGATAGAAGAAACATTTTGGGTAGGTGTGGCACATCATTTCCCGTGATAAGTGGTAGGAAAGATTGAGATGCGGAGGATGAAGGTAGATGGTGGGTGTAATAGTAGCAAGGGAGTAAAAAGAGAAGGAGGGACAAATGATAGAAAGGCGAGGCTTGAGAGAGAGTAGAATTAAGGTCAAGGTCAAGGTGAAGGTAAGGGTAGGTATATAGGTATAGGTAGGTAAGTATGTATATAAGGAACGGACGGTGAATCCACGACCCGCGCGGCAGGCGTGGACAGAATATGCAGAAGATGAGTATAGGCAAAGGAACTGGAAGGGCAACGGTGTGCCGAAAACGCTGTGCGAGGCCGACTGTATCTATAAAGGCCTTTGGGGTATGAAGACGAAATGCCGACAAATGAGAATAATCCTGGGCTAGTCCATGCCCTATAAACAGAGTAAAGGAAAGAAAAAAAAACAGAGACGGGTAAAAAAGAAGTAAGGGGAATGAAGGTATAAGAAAAAGCAAAACAGCTGACACCATATCCCATGCGCCTTTTGAGCATAACCACCACAAAACTTCCCGTTATTAGGTATACACGACATTGCTGTAAAATGTCAAGAGGAGATATGCGACATATTCCGAATGTGATAGAACTGACTACCTGTAGGTGGAGCCCGTCAAGAATTTCGTCGAGGCTGGGTTCATCCAGTCACCTTCGTCGTATGGCGGTGTAGGCCATTGACGTGTGGCGCTGGTATAATCCGATTTCCCGTCCAAAGGCGGTAGGCGCCGATCCGGTGTGGCGTCCACGTTACCGAAAGACACGCCATCGTTCTTTGCTGACGGTGAAGGAGTGGGGTATGGGCTAGGCAAGGGGTGGGAGGTCTCTGCCAGAGGTCGGCTGTAGTTGGACGATGTATCCGACATCTGGGCCTGTGCGAGACGTCTAGCAGCCGTGCTCGCAGAGTGCAAGACCTCATCCAAGAGCTCATCCTCCTCTTCGGGAGTCTCGTAACGATGGACGGGGTGGTTGGCGACCTGCAGTGTACGTCGGGTGCGGCTTGATATTGGCCCACCGTTGCCACTAGTTGAGACAGGACTGTCTCCCATTGACCGAATAGACCCTTGCGGCATTGACTGACGCTTGATAGAGTCAGAAGGCGAGGTGATGCTGACAGGAACATTGGCTGAATCTCCCGAGTACTTGACGTTTTGAAGGGCCTTATCCAGCTCTGACAGATCCGAATTCTGCCTCGAGTCACTGACATTGGCAGAATCCAAATGAAGCGACGACCGGTTCGACCAAGGCATGCAGCCGGCGTTGGCTTCGATATCATCGTTCATCACGTTCTGATTCCGACCAGATAGCCGACGGGCGCGTTTCCGGAGATGGGAGAAAAAGCTCTCCTTCTGGCCGACCGTAGTGGTGGTGTTGTTTCCAAGGCCATTGAGCGCTCGCTCCGCCTCCTGTCGGTGAATATCGCCATAGTGGTTACCGTGCGAGTTGACCGAGAGTTGGCGGCCAATCTTCTTGGATGACTTGGCCCCATTTGAGTCTTCTTGAGCCGGGGGCTTGGCTTGAGCGGTAACTGCATTGGAAAGAGGGGATACGGGGCGGATCGAGGGAAGAATTGGCATTGGAGCTCCAGAAGCCCAAGTAGCACGTTTGCTCGTCGACTGCTTGGGTTTCAGGGTTTGCGATTCAGCGGGCGAGTCGTATGCAACAAGTGTTGGCTTGGAAGGTTGCTCGGGCTCTAGAACAGGAGCAGGGCTTTCCGATCTACCGATCAATGACCTCCTGAACCATGACGGTTTTGATGACAGAGTAGGGGCATCGTATGTTTCCTTGGTAGGCGACTTGACGCTCTTCTCCGACTGCTTGCGACCGAGCAGGCGGGCCGTAGAGGATCTCGGGCGCAGGGCCAAGGGATCAATAGCATCAGCAAAGTACTCATGGTTCATGGCCTGCGAAGAGGTAGGGCGGTTCTTCGGATCCCACATCAAACACCAAGTTACAAAGTGGCTGAGAGCGGCCGGCCACTGAGACGCAGGCAGGATGCTCTCCATAGAGTGTGGGGCCATTTTCGGGAAGGTGAAACCCAGCTTCTGGGCAAGTCGGGCACCGTCTCTCCATTCACCACCACCTAGCTTGGAACCTGACTTGCTGTACCAGTTTCCTGGACTACCCATAATCTCACAGACGCGCCAGACTTGGTCAACCTCATTACCACCGGGGAAAAGGGGCTTGAGAGTAGCAATTTCCACAGCCATCGCACCAACAGCCCACATATCAACGGGCGCGGAATATTCGCCAGCGCGCAAGAGGACCTCTGGAGCGCGGTACCACCGGGTAGAAACGTATGTTGTGTAGGGAAGCTTGGAGTGAGTCTCACGTGCAAGACCGAAGTCAGCAATCTTGACGGTATATGTCGAAGGAGTAGAAGGAGGAGTGACGAGGTTAGAATAGCGGCTGAAGGTAGAGTCGTTGGCTCCGGAGGTGGACACCAGAATGTTCTCTGGCTTAATGTCGCGGTGGAAGAAGTGATGGGCGTGGATGTGGTCGAGACCGGCCAAGATCTGGTAAAGGATGCTCTTGACATGTTTCTGGTCCAGATATTTGTGGTCCCGCGCCTTCATTAATTGGTAAAGGTTGCCGTCCATGTACTCCATGGCGATGTGTAGCTTGCGGGTAAGGGGGTCGAGGAAGATGTCGAGGGCTGGGACAAGGTGAGGGTGAGGAGGGAGAGAGCGAAGGAAGATGACCTCCCGCAGCTCTAGACATGGAGCCAGTGAGTCGAAGGTCTTCTTCATTGTTTTGATGGCAACCTGAAGATTGGATGAGTATGTGAAACCTTAGTCATCGGATGGAGAGCTCCTACCAGAGTTCCCCGGCGAGCAATGTTGGAGCCGGCGGTCCGGACACGTGCTACCGCGACGCTACCAAAGCTTCCATCGCCAACCTCCTTCATCAATTCGAATCGATCTGAGAGGGTCGCCATTGAGGTGGGAGTGATTCCCCGCGTGGGGTGTTCGTAGCAGACAGTCATCTTGTCTCCTTTATCTTCTCTGCCAGCAGATGAAACCAAAAAGAGTTTCGAGGACTAGTATCGGGATTAGCCGAGCATATTGAAGAATGCTATCGCCTCTCGGTGCTCACCCTAACAGTATGAATGTTTCGAGGGATTATGTAGACTCTTCCAATGATGCAAGTCGATTAGTGGAGGGCAGTCTTCATCATCCGGAATAAAGCGATCTCAAGCCTGCGGGGATGGAAATGGCCTTGGCCCATTGATGGAAAAAGTTCACTGTAGGAGGATGGTCCGGCGGAGGGGGAGGAGTGAGGTTGAGAAAGACGGAGAGAGGGGGAAGGGGGTAGTCATGTAGTTCGCAGAGATGACTAGCCGAGGAGAGAGGGAGGTGTCTGGAAGCAAGATGGAAGGCCCAAAACAGTGGATGTGATCGATGTAAAGAGCAGCAGAGCGGGCCCGTTCCAAGTGGACACCACTATCCCAAGGGGGTTCCGGCTTAATTGAGGTTAAGGCGGATTTTAGTCCTGGGGGGAAGGTGAGCAGCCCCTGACGCGGTGACAGCTTGCAGAGGGTTGAAAGCGGCGGCGTGGAGACTCTAAAGAGGCGGTCGACAGCTGATGAAGAGTCGGTGATGGAGATCGCAGCAGGTAATAAGAGAATTCAGAAAGCAGAGAACAATGCAGGTGGATATGGGAGGGGTAAGAATAATAATGTCTTGCCAGGAGGCCTCAGCTGCTGACAAGGAGAACAGAGGGGTGTGGAAGCAAGCTTATGATGCAGGATGGTACGAGTATAGGAGAGAAAAAGAGAGCGACAGCCTTGAAAATGGAGAATACGGGAAGAAAAGAGAAAAACCAAAATAGAGAGCGGCAGCAGTAGTTTGTATTACCGCGAGGGCGAGTGGTCTGAAGGAGCGACGAGAGCGACGAGAGCGCGAACAAGTGGTTGTTGGCAAGTTGGAAGCGGCTGGGAATCGAGTGGAAGAGAGAGAGGCCCGGAGAGCAAGCAACGCGATTGATTCTTGCGAAAATCAAACAGCGGCGTTCGTGTCAGGCTGTCCAGACTGTTCTGCTTCCCAGACTAACTCTGACTAGCGACAGCAGCAGCAGTCTAAAATGCTGAAGAAGCCGTTATTCGACGAGCGCCCTGCCTAGCGCAACCCCCAGAACCCTCCCGTAATTTGGTCGAAATTGCCTTCCGCGTCGTATCGAACGCGCTTGATGACAATTCCTTAAGGGGATAATACGATTAATACTCGCTACAATCTCATAACAATTATGGTAATAATGTGATATGCTGAGCATCGACATGGTCCATGGGGAGCCTGAGCTCTCTGAGCTATAAATAATCGCAAGGTACGTACCTTGTCAGGCTGAGTGGGAGGAGCAGATCCACCACCGCCCATGGTCGGAAAGGAGCTTGTTACTAAATTACTGTATGGAGAGCGTTAACAATGAACTCCTCTACCTAGGTCCTACGCTCCTCCCCGAATCCCCGAGTACTCAAACAAAAGTACGGAAGAGTCGGAGATAGCTTCAAGGGAGTGTATATCATAAATGATACTCAACGCCTTTCTCTCTCGCAATTTCTGTTTACCACCGTGGTGGGAAGTTTTCTTTGACCCCGTTAACCGAGAACCTACAGTTGTACTGGTGCGAAGGGACCGGGAGTGCTTCCGAGGTGATGGAAGGCTGATACACCACATGTTTTGTCCTTTGGGGCTTAGTGTCGCCAATCAAATCACTTCAAGCGTCGGTAGCTGGCATCAACGAGGGATCGGCTGTTGAGCGTCGAGTTTTGTTGACTCTGACATCTCCTCAGTGCTGCCAGGTGTGAAACCCTCTGTTGTCGGTGCACATAGGACCAAAAATGAGGGGAAGGCAAAGTATCGGTCAATTGTGTCTGTGATCAAAGTTTTTAGGTCCATTGACTTTATTGTCAGACCGTTGAGACGTGGCTTTGCGAGTTCAGTTAAAGCCATACTTTAGTGGGGTCCACTTGGGCTCGGCCTCGAATGATCGTTAGACGAGCCCTCAGTCAGCGTGGTTGTTCGAGTGAGAGCATGACATGTGTGCAACCAGGGTGGTCCCTGTGGTTGTGTCTCATTCGAGATCTCGATAGGTAACCATAATGCCTGTGGATCAGTACAGTTCATGCATGCTCTTATCTGCATCAAGACTGGCTGTGAATAAGCTAGCATCTGCTGTGTGAGCGAGCGTCTTGACCCTTCCCGCGATAAACGCACAAGTAACAAGACCGAGTGGCTGGTCGACTAATGCTTGATCTGGCAACTCGAATGAGACCCCCATCAATTGCTTCCTGAGACAGAAAAAGAAAAGAAAGTCTCATGATTCTCGCCGATGGACTTGGAGACGTCCTCTGTTCATAATTTCTCGGGTCACAGTCGAGCGGCCGATGTGACCTGTAGATCACGTACACACGCCCTGTATCAAGATGCATGCCTCCTGGAGATGAATGCGATTTGTTGGCTCTATTAACTCTTCGATATGATATCGAGCGTCCTGATGGACTCGCCACTGGCCAGGCAAGAAGCATTGGACTGAGGGACGCTTCATCGACATTTGATGCAGATCTTCTGCCATTCATGCATTAAAGCGTGCCTCCAAGGCAAACTATTGCCTGATAATTGTCTTTCTCTGCGTCCATAAGGCTAGAAGCACAAGCATGGACGGAATACCAACGGTCCGATCTGATACCAGTCCGACGTGCAGCGGTGCAGACAAATCTCAAAAAGAGACGGACTGGTATCTCAGCTCCTCAAAGCGAGAGCTACCACAGTCTATGAATATATGGGATCGTTGCCTTCTGTTGTCACTGCACGGGGTGATATGGTGTCACGGCGTGATGCTGAGGCATATTCTCAGGTTCAAGCGCCTGCGTGGCCATCCTATGTCAGCATAACTATCACCATACAACAATAATGTAGGCGAAGCAAGGAGCTTCTTGTCCGCCACCTCAATAATACCGGGCCGATGTATCGAGATGATGCGCGGTCTATCATGGCCCGTTTGTACGACTCTGTAATATCTGTATCGTGTTCCTTGGTCTCGGTACCTGGGGCAAACTGATGATCGACGATGGCTATCTCGTACCGGAAAAAGCAAAAATAATCCAATTCTCAAGCGATGGGCATCGTACTTTCCGCTGCCTCTTTCAAGCAAAGACAACCTTTTTGTTGCCACCAAGGCTCTCTCCAAGCCTCAAAAGGCGATTATTGGCGCTGGGCGCGTCAACGAGAAACATATTAGGATGCCATTGCCCCGGTGATGTTCTCCTGTTCCAAACTCTGCTCAACGGAAGCGAACGGCGTTGCCCTTAGTTGGAGTTAGCGTCGGGTGTTCCTGAAGACTGAAGAGAACCGAGGGGCACTGAATATTGGTTGACGACTTGATACTGGGCGGTCCCACAAAACCCCAGAAGAGCGATAAAAATACAGCAGCAATTTCAAATCAATTCCACCGATCAGAACCCGCTTCTTGCGCTGTATTATTCCAGATTTCCAGTAATATTGGGGTATTTCCAGAGGGTCGGGCACCAGCACAGGAGCATCCGTCGTTACTCATCATCATCTGCTCTGATGGGCGTTGTCGGCCCAACGTCTTGCTCCGCCGACCGGTCGGTTATTGGCAAATTGGAGGTTCCGCGACGCTGGAACGAGCGAGCGACTCAGAAAAGGGCAGCAGCAGAGTGATTCGTGGTCAGTCGTTCGGGGAATGCGGATTGAACCCACTCGGCGGAGGCCCGTCCCAGTTACTAGTGCTTCCGGCATCCGCCCACGCCAGCCCTCAGGATCATGTCTCAAACAGGAAGTTGTACGGGAGCTTTTGTCTGGGATTAATCACCATCGAGTGGGCTCACCCCTCCATAACAATTTCACCAAGAGCAGCGGACTTCAATAAAGCCTTTAGCGCTTGAGTCCGTCGAGTTCCCAGGACCTTCCGAAAGCTTCCAGAAGGATTTAGGGGGCCCAGAGTACTGGGATTCTTGGGAATTCTCCAATTATCGAATATCGAGCGGGTCAAAAGGGCTCACTCAGGGGGGCCGGGGCCGTTTGTAAGCTGTGCAACATCTGCAACGAGGGGAAAAAGAGGGATTAAATTGAGGTCTTGATCTCTTCTGTGGGACTTGGCTGTCTATGACGGCGAAACACTGGAAGCCTAGGGTGCTTTCCTCCCGTCCCGTAAAATGAGATGAAGCAACGAGACCGTTGGATAGGCTGGCCACCAGCGAAGATCGACTGACCATCTCCTGCACATCACAAGGTCAACCTGCAGCATAAGCCTGCAAGCCTCCAACGGCACAGCAACAAAATGCGGAGGTCGGGGCTGGAGCCGTAGCCTCTGCTGATAATCGCGCAGTCCGCTGTAATTGTGGCTTCTTTCATAGTCAAAATATATCTTTATTATGGAGGATATTAGTCTCCCACCGAGTGGAAGATCCTGGGCAGCTGGGCGATACAACAGACTCATCGAATTGATGCCTGTCTTTCGTAAAGCCTCGAGTCGCTTGGCGTGTGAAAGTGATCCCATTGCTGGAGACTGGGCATTAAGTTCATCCTGGCACCTGCAGGAGCGAGGATCAGGGGAGCTCCAAGGCTGCACCTTCCCGCCCAGCGCGATTAGCAGGTGCAACGTCTGTCATTGACATCATGGAATCCCGCCGTCTTTGCTGTGACATATGAGTCTGAGCTGTGGAGAAGATTATGCAATCTGTGCTGATATTTTGGACGGTCTGTGAGCCGGTCTGTGATGCTGGATCTGTGTTGCTTCAATGACTGCCCAGCCAATGTTTACCATACGTCATTGAGAGTGACTGGCAGCCGTCTGGACCTCCAGAACCAGTACCATAGCCCCCGGAGTTTGCCTAATGACTCTGTACGAAATTCCGCACGAGGCAAGAGAAGATGTATCGAAGTTAGCTAAGGTTGTATTTGCAATAGTATCTGTTGTCAGGCTTGTTGGTGGTGGGAATATCACGTTCTGGTCGGTAGGAAGCTTTGCAGGGAGGTGGCATGGAAGGTGCTCAACATACTTAGGTAAGTCCAGAACTTCAATTACTTCTCGAGCTCTATTGACGAGGATACAGGATGGCAAAAGACTCGTTTATTCACGATTATGTTGTGTCCTAAAGATCAAGATTGGGATAGGAACTATATGTTATCTTACGTTCGCTCGAGCTTTATTCTAAGGGAATCGATCTGAATTCAACAGCATGAGTAAAGGCCTGGCCATGATGGGTATACACTGCAGCCCTCTCATTTATAGGACCAAGAGATGAGCATGAAGTCGAGCAAGTGAGGAAATTGCCAGTGTCTGCGAGGTGGTTTGCTCTCGCTTTGCTGCAGGTGTTGTTGTCGGGATCTCTCACTTCCCATAACACATTGCTTCCTCCTGCTTCACCTTCCACCTTGTTACTTTCCCTTTTATCTCTCTCCTCCTCTTTTGCTTCCCTTGTTCTTCCCTACCCCACCTGCTCTTCTCATCCACAACCCCAGCATCTGCCGTCAATCAATCCATCATTCATCAAGCATTGAATCTTACGATCCACCACCTGAAGATCTATCGATCAGACAGCAGACAATTCCCAACCTTCAATTGACCTTGGAAGTGTTGCTGGATGATCAGGTCCTCTCTGCAGTGAGGAACACAATCTCTCCCGAATCGAATACTCCTTTCATATTCCAGGGCCCTTCAAACACATTATTTCCTGTTCAAGCTCACAGTTATATTCCTCTTCTTGTTTTCTGCACATTCTCCCTTCGCCTAACTCACAACCCCCTTTATCTTCTTGATCTCTGTTTCATACATATCGAGCAAGTTCTCGCTGAGAAGAACCGAGTCCGAGCGTCCTCTACAGCTGAAATCTCGGCTAGCAGACAGTGTCTTCTAGTTACTTCCATCTCAGTAACTCTATCACTCCGGCAACTCATTTGATTCCATCTTCTTATATCATGGCAAACCGTCGGCCTCCCAGTGAGGCGGGCGTTCCAAGCGCCTATGCAGGAGGGTACAGTGAAGCGATCAAAAGACAGTGAGTGATTAAAGTTCAATTACTTCTGATACAGATGCTGACCACATCCTCTCAATAAAGGCTCGAAAGTGTCCCTTTGCCAGACAAGTGAGCGAAACCTACATTTCCCATCGTTTCCTGTAAGACCCGTCTTAACAACAAACAGAATTAAATGCAAGAACTGCAAGAAGTTCAGAAATGCCAACGTCTACTCGAAAAGACAGCTCGACATCTTCCGGAATGCTTTCGTGGTCGGGGGACAGCGAGCTTTGACGGGCGGATACGCGACCTGTCGTGGCTGTACCGGTGGCCAGATTATGGAGCTACGTTGCTGCGTCTGCGACAAGGTGAAAGGCCTCGAGGAGTTTGCCATAAACCAACGCAAAGAACATGAGTTCGCGGTAAGTCTTTTACAGGGTGCTTCTCGTCTTGCTGCTGAGCTAACGCATTGTTCTCAATAGCGTTGTCTAGACTGCGTTCAAGGTCATAAGGACGCAGAGCCCGTTGTCGATGAGAATAAGTTACTCACTGAAGGAGATCCTTCCACGCTGGGGGCTTTGTCTGTCAGTTTAACCCTATGATTTTCTGCAGCTCGATTTGGCTTGTGTACTGACATACCACAAGTTTCACACCGGCAGCACCTTGGGAGGCTCGATCAGGCAACTCACCAGCGATGCGCAAAGCCATGGCTCTTCATTCGCAGGCGTTACCGACAACGTGCCTTCCGGAGGCGGCGTTTGGATTGAACCCGAGCGCCACGAAACGAACAACCCCAGCAGTCACGGCTCCCAGGGAAGGGCAGATCTTGGGTCAATGAACGCGAACTCGGCTCACAGCGAATGGGCTTCGTATGGCGTTGCACGTTCACTTGCTACTGGAAGTGTGCGAAACGGTGGAGAAGACGACAGATTCCCCAAAGTCAAGGTGAGTTTCTACATCAAAGTGCTGAATACAGCCTGCTGACTACGGACAGGCATGGCGCTCTGAGACCGTTGAGAAACAGCCTGCGCGTGTTCCTGAAATGAACAGAAACGCCAGCCTCTCTGACGACGAGGAGGACGACGAGGATGTCTCAGGGTTCCTTTGAGATGAGCCGAAGTGAGGTGATCCGTGGCTCGCTGAACAGTTGCCGCTGCGACCCAAGGTAGAACACATCGCAACCATGGTTTAGAGGGTACTATAGGGGACTCGTTTATTCTTTTAGGTAGTATCTAGGCTTGGGAATTTGAGCTTCAGAATCCCTGCTTTCAAATGTCATATGTGCTCTGTTACCTAGAATAATCCAGAAATGATGACGATCCAGCCACCGATCTCACTCTTCCTGCCTCAGGCTGTTTCAGTCGGGCGCTGTGACGTATGACCATGGCCTCCCCATGCACTGTCGGTCGCGGCTGAAAGAACTGACACTCCAATTTTCTTCTTCGATGCCTGACTGCAGGGGATGATCCTGGCCTTTTCCTTTCGTTTTCATTGCTTTGTTCCACTGCGATACGATAAGCGAATTCTTCAAGTAACTTGAAAGGCCCGCTGTCTCACGCAGAGCTCTGAACCTCTTCTGCTGCCCCTCACTGCCTCGACTGCTTTGTGCGCCACTGCCTCCGCTCACACAAGTCTTCCACGAACACAAAGCTCCTTTTCGACCTCTTCAGCATTGTCTCATTATCCTCCCGCTTCATTTTCCTATCTATAAAGCTCGACGTTGAATGGTCTTAAAGCAGACTGTGGCCCAACCGTCCTGATGGCTTACGATGGCTTTCAGCATGGTTTGAACCCTTATGGTCAACCAGACAACAACAGCAATCCTATAAACCCTCCAGAGACCTATCCCTCGTCCTCCTACGAACCTCCATATCCATACCAATCAGCATTCGACCACATCAACATGCCTCAACCGCAAGCTCCTTCGCACTCTGCCCCTCCTCAAGGCTACTATCCTGAACCGCCGCGCGAGCAGTCCTCCTGGCCTCCCCCTCCTCCCCCTCCTCCCCCTCCTTCTCACCACACTGGCCGAATCAACGACGCAGTGACATCGGCTGTCGGAAACAGCGCTCCTTCGTCATATGTATCACCGGATCTGGTGGCGCAGATCACCGCAAACGTGATACAGCAGCTCGGTGCCGCCAATCTCAATAGCCCTGTCAACCAGAAGCCGCCTCAGCCTCCACCGCAATGGGGAGCACCTCAGCCGTTTCAAAACCCTTCAGCGCCGCATACCCCGATTATATCGCAAAGCTCCCCGTCGCCTTTTCAGCAGCCTCCTCCGCATCCCGAGTTTGCCGGCGCTCCCCATGTTCGCGCCAGGTTGAGTCCTTCTCCTCCTGATAGGAGAGGCTCACCTAGTCAATTCAGTGAGAACAGCCGGGAGGCTAGCTCACGCCCAAATCCTCAGCGGAATGACACGTTCCCGACGACCCTGGAGAAGATATGGGGCAATCTCTTTGAGGGCGACAAGCCGACTGCAAGGCTGGGACAGTTTTTGCGGGGCATCGCAATGCATTTGGTACGTTGAGGCTGAGCCGTTCAATCTTCTTGCACACTCTAACCTCTCTAGATTGAGAATTATCCTCCTGGGAATACGCTGGTTGTGGTTCCGGACAAGTTGCAGAAGTTCTACGCAGAGACTAACATCCCATCCGACCCGTATCCGTGGCAAGGTAAGAGACTCCCCGCGACTAACTCGCTACATTACTGACTGCCGCTGTAGATATATTCGATGATCGAACGTCGTCAATCTCGAGACTATTCAGAGAGATCGAAGCGGAGCACCACCTTGTGCAGGTCAAATTAAACGAGAGGCCTGACATCCCTGGACTCACTCCGAAAGGATTCGAGACGCTGGCCACCTTGATGATTCAGGCGAACCCAGACAAGGAATACGAACGGTTACAGAAGGCCGTGTTGAACATGCCAATAAGCAACTCAGACAACAGGAAAGAGCGGTTCCCCAAGGAAATCCCTCGGCGGCTGTTCCCAGAGATGCCTAATCTCCGTCTACGCGAGGAGCTCGATCAATATATCATGAAACACTGCGGAGTCGATCTCCCTCCCATTACCGACGAAGAGATCAAGAAGGTCGCTGCCCAGCGTCACAAGTCGTCTACAAGCCCTAGCGTCTCCATCGAAGAGAACAATACCTCAACGAACGACCGCGAGAAGAAAACGTACCAACCACCAAGCGCAGCCGTCGTCGATGACTCGGATCAAGAACAAGACCCTCCCGCTATTGAACGCAAGCGAAAGCCCTACACGGCGCACGCAGGAGGGGGCAAAGTCTACGACGGGCCAGGGAACCCTACCCACCGGCACGCGAACTCATTTTCCACAAGCTCCGGCGTCAAGGAGGTCCGTCCTCGCATCGTCCCCGACTCCCCTCCCTACCGCAGCGGATCAAGAGGGCCCGGCCGCTCGCGAACAGGAGCATCCACCCGCTCACGAAGCCAATCGCGCGGTTACCATCCAGGCCATGACTACAGACACTCCGAAACCGACATCTCGGGTGGCCTAAGACACACCGGCACGTCCTCAGGCGGAGACTACTACTACAACAACCCGCCCTCGTCAAGCATCCCAAGCGACCTGCTCGACAAGTACCGCGAAATCGACCGGGAGGATGACGAACGTCTGTACGAACAACTCCGCGAGCGCGAGAAAGAGCGCGAGAAAAGCAAGTACCACGACAGCCTCCCGTCACGGTCAACCTGGGCCGGCGATGAAGACTACTACCGCGGTATGCTAGGCGGCCAAGGCGGCGGGCCTGTGTCTGGGTATGACTATAAGGGTCACCGGTAGGTAAGGTGGTGCTTGCATGCATTTTAACTGAGAAGACAAATTTATGAAATACTCTCGCTATCTACTTGTATATATACCTCACGTTTTGTCACTCTTTGCTGTTCGTTTTGTGACCTTATTTCGGTCTTGTCTTTCTGATTCGCTTTGCCTTGATGCAATAGCGTTGCGTTGTTTTTTGACGACTTATGAGAAATGACTGATATCCATATGCTGCTTGCTCTGCGTGTTATATATCGCTCATTTCATTCCATTGTATACCACATCGCGTGCACTGCTATATAGCAACCAGAAATATAACCTCGCATAACGATGCCAACGTGTAGGGTCCTCCTAGTAGGCAGCAGTAGCATTCGCCATCTCATTCATCCTCCCGACGTCTCTTCAACTCCCGCAAACGCATATACTCCCTCCCCGCCTCACTCACAACCTTCGCCTCCTTCTCCCTAGCAGCCTCCTCCCTCTCCCAAGCCTCCTCAATCTTCTTCCTGACTTTGATCTCCCTATCCTCCCTCTTCCTCGCCCTCCGTCTAACCCTCTCCTGCTCCTCCTCAACCCTACCCCCCTCCTCATCCGCCTCCCTCCGCAACGTCTCAATCTCACCCTTCTCAAGAACCCACGGGTCAGAGAGGACGGTCGTAAGGAACCTCGTCCGAGCCTCAACAAAGCGCATCTCGGTTTTCGTGTCGGCGACGGGGAAGAATCGCTCGAGGTTTATCTGGATGACCGAGCGGAAGGAAGATAGTGTCCCTTTTAGCTGGAAGACCTTTCCGGGCACGAGGGGGGTTATGTCCAGTGGTGAGCGGGTTGTGGCTGTGAGGTGGGTTTCTTTGGAATGTTTACTGTCTTCATCGTTGTCGTTGTCGTTGTTGGCGTCCGGTTCCGATTTCGATCTCGCGGAGGCCGCAGTAGCAGGTGCGGGAACAGCAGCAGGAGTATCATCTTTCAAAACAACAACATCAACCGTCGCGCCCGTACTATCGTCGATCGTTAGGATCGTCCGTCTGGGGACAACCGTTCGCGCGACGATAACGCCGATAACGTTCACAAAGCGGATAGGGTGGTTTTCGTAGAAGAAGAGGCCTTGTTCTGTTCATTCCCGGCAGACATACCTCATTAGCAACAATTTACGCGTCCGAGAAAACAAAGACGAGAACAAACCTCCAAACCCAACGCGTCTTTTCAACCGATGGATATCCGCTGCGCTGATCTTCACCCAGGCGAAGTTTGTCGGGGAGGCCTTGAAGCAGAAGGCTGGGTAGAAGGAGAGGACAGGATGCGTTGATTTTGGATTTGGCTTCGTGGCATGATGGTGATTGCTCTTCGTGCTCTTGATGGTGTCATTGGTTGCCATGCCATGAGATCGGGGATGGGTGTGTTTTCATTTTTGTTGCATTCTCTGTGAGAGTTTGTCGGTTTTACCGTTCGCAATGCCTTGGGGGCCCGGCTTGTTGACGCGTCGAGAATGGCTGGCTTTATTTGTAGCTTGAGCTGCACCTCCGCTTGGAAATTTGGACCGCGGCCTCCCGGAGATAGTGTCATGTGACTTGTGCTGCGATGAGTAGATATACTTGCAATTGGCAGGATTTAAGGGTTTTTGGATGCAAGCGGGTGTATCTGTATATCGGTTGCCATATTCGGACCTATTAAGAATATGGTATCTGCACATCTGACAAAACGCCAGTCTTTGACTCTCGATGGGCGAGTGCTGTCTGTTACCAATGTTCGTAGGTGAGCCGGCGACCTCGATCAACGCAATGGCGCATTCATTGAGTATACAGCGTCGCTCGGTGGCTATGGTCTACTCAGCATATAATAAGCCTCTTAGAAATGGGTTGGATGGTTGGATAGTTGGAAGTTCGGGCTTCAGGGAGCATTACATAGTACTCCAGCGGAAGATATATATATTCTCGCTATCAACCGAAAGGCAAACCTTACGAAGAGTAGACCACGTTAACGCGTGCCTGACTTAAAGACTAGATTAGGTTCTTATAGTTCTAGAAATCCCGCAAAGACTCGCAATTGTCGCAGTTTCGTTATCTTCACCTCTTGATTTCCATCTAGAAAGCGAGAGGAGTTCGACCGTACCGAACTGTCTCACCCTCAGGAGTTGATTGCCAATAACCGGTTCCCTCTGCCTGGAACGCCGGAAATCCTCAGCTCTCAGTTACAACTTACTCCTAACTCCGACTCAACACGCGGCAACCGATGACGAAGCCTCGTGAAGCAACCGTGGGATGTGGACATTTGGGCGCGCTCTCTAACCGAAGCGAGGCCTTGCGCCGAGACACAATCTTATCAGATCCTGCATCTCGAGCTTAGCGTGTTACTAGCGCGTACCTGAAGAGCTGGCTCCGCTTGTAATGTCCCAATTTTTTATATCCTCAAAATTACACGGCATTTTTCATGGAGCAACTCTTGAGCAGAAACTGTTACAAACATGAACTGGAAAAGCGGAGCCGTTATCATTAGGTATCCAGATGAGTGTTAGCGAGAGAGCTGGAGCGAAATTCAGATCATCAGGCACATGATGAAATCATTAACGGTCCGATAAGCCGGGTGTCTGCACCTGCACCAGAATCACTTCATTGCTGCTAACTAACTTGAAGTTACCCCTCCATACAAGTTGAGCTCATTCCACCCTTCACTCTCGACTAAAGCTCTCTACAGCACAATGTACTCCAAATTCTGGCCTGCAGGCGGCCTCCCAGGCATCCTCCACCACTACGTACGCCCAATTGCCCCCAAGCTAATAATGCACCAAAAACTAACAACCAACACCTACAGACCGAAACCCTCGTAACATTCGAATTCACCACCTCCGCAACGCCTAAACCGCACTCCCTCCTCTTCGTCGGCGGCCTCGGCGATGGCCTCGCAACAACCTCCTACATGGCTGACCTCGCGCGCGCCCTCCAACCAACAGACTGGTCGCTCTTCACACTGAACCTGACCTCCTCATATTCCGCTTGGGGACTAGGCCATCTAGACCGCGACACGAACGAGATTGCGCAGTGTCTGAATTATATAAGGGACTATAAGAGTGGGAAGTTCGCTAGCAACAACAACAATAACACCGCCAGCAACCTCAAGGAGCAATTAAGCGCAACCAAGCCAGGAAAAATAGTCCTAATGGGTCACTCCACCGGCTCCCAATGCGTAATCCACTACCTCTCGAAACCGAACCCCTTCAACACCCGCAAAGCCTTCGACGCCGAGCTTCAGCATACCCTCCGCCCAACCCTCGACGGCGCAATCATGCAAGCGCCCGTCTCAGACCGCGAGGCAATCCAGTACGTCCTCTCGACGGGGTGGATGGGCCGCACAAGCGAGGAAGTAAAGAAAATCTACGCCGACATCGAGAAACTCGCGCGCGATGAAGTCGCCAGACACCCCGATCCAGACCACGACGTGCTTCTCCCGCTGCATATGACTGGGGTTATTGGGTACCCTGGTAACGTACCGCTTTCTGCGCGGCGTTTTTTGAGTCTGGTTTCGCCGGGGAGTCCGGCTACCCCGGGTGAAGATGATATGTTTAGTTCGGATCTAGGCCACGAACAACTTCAACAAACGTTCGGGAAGATTAGGAGTGGCGGGTTGCTTATGGCTGGCGGGAAATTGATGGTTCTTATGTCGGGTGCCGATCAGGCGGTTCCGGGGTGGGTTGATAAGGAGAGGGTTCTGGAGACGTGGAGGGGTGTTGTTGATGGCGAACGGGAAGAGGGGGAAAGTGAGATTTGGGATGGGGTTGGGAGTGGGCTTATTCCGGGGGCTTCGCATGCGTTGAGTAATGATGATCAGGCGGAGCCGAGGAGGGATCTTGTTAGGAGAGTCATGGGGTATTTGAAGGGGGTGGAGGAGCGGTAGAATCATCATCATATAGTGAAGATTGTAATAGAATAGAGATAGAGAGCAAACTAAGCTTTTGCATTTGGAGTCTGCTTAATCTAGTAGTCTATCATTCTAGGTCATGTCTATGGCATAAATCAAATCGTGAACGCAGTAAATCGTAGGAATCATAAAACATGGCAGAGATGGACATCGATCATCTCCAATCGGGACAAAGTTAGAACAAGACTCCCTTGCTTTGAGCATCCTTGCTGAGCTTTATGTCCTTAATCAAGAACATCCAAACCAGAGCAGAGGCCATGATAGCCGCTCCGGCAACCAACATCTTCGTCTGGGTCTCGGCATAAGCAGAAGCAATGGCATCGCGAACCGGCGAGCCAATGGGGTAGCTGAGTTGAATATCAAGCGACTCGTAGATCGCCCTCCAGTCCGCCTTGGCAGACTCAGGAAGAAAGCGCTTCAAAGCGCTAGGCAAGGTGTTGGTCCAGATAGCACCGGAGATGCTAGATCCGACAGCACCTCCCATGGACCCAAAGACGCCAAGGAAGGCAAGGGCAGAAGCAATATTGTTGTGGTCAGACGCGGCCGAGACCGCGACCTGTTGACAGCTGATAATTGTGCTGCCGCCGAACGCGATGAAGACCTGGCACATAATCAAATAGCCCACGGACCAGCCGGGCTTGCGGAAGTAGATCATGAGGCTGACGCCGAGAATGTATAGAGGGACGGCCCACAGCAGCAGCCACCGGAAGCGCGAGGTCTTTTTGATCAGAAAGCCTACGGCCAGGAGCCATATCCCGGAGATCACATTGAAGATGCTGTTGATGTATCCTGCGGTTGAGATGCTTGTCCCGTAGACAACCTGGAGGTAGGATGTATAATACTCGTTCCAGCAGTAGTACGCGACTTGATATGAGGCTCCCAGAAGACAAGCTCCGAGAACCGTTCTTGAGGCCAGTAACTCCCACGGGAGGAATGGTACTGGGGCGATGTAGCGCTCTGCTAGGACAAAACCGACGAGGCATGCGAGTCCGGCAACGTGCATAACGATAATATAGGAGTCAGTCCACTCATCCGCTCTGGAGCCGGCAATGGTAAATGGTAAGAGGAAGAGCACTAGACCCGTTGCCAGGAGAAAGACACCAAGGACTGAAAAGTTAGCAAAGCCCTACCGCAAGATAAGATGATACTTACGGTCCAACTCAATAGCGTAGAAGATGATGCTCTGCGGAAAGGTCCTGCCACTGTGCTCCTTTTTCGGCAAAAGGCCTTGCTGCTCAGCCTTGTAACGATTGTACTGCAGTAGCCCAAACATAGGCAAGGCAACAATGGGAAGAATAATAGCAAAGCTGCCGTATGCCCATCGCCAGTTATAGGCATAGAAGCGCTCCGAGGCAGCCGAGCCTGCAAATGCAGTGATGATGTAGGGGGATGAGGTGAAAGCGTAAGCGAGACCTCGATCACGCAGAGAGGACGTATCTGCCGTGATGACGTCGATGCTAAAGATCATGCCCGCAAAGCCGATGGTATAAAACACCTATAGTCGTAAGCCTCCGGCCAAGCTTTTCCCAGCAGGTAGACATACCTGAGATATGCAGTAAGTGGTAATACCTGTGCATGTAGCAGACAAGACCAGCCCGAGTGTCGCAGAGGATACCATAATCAAGAAACCAACCGAGCGGTCCCAAACGTTCAGTATCTTCGCAAGAGGCATGTAGGTCGCTGAGGACATGACGCTGGACACGATGTAGATGACCGGGATCAAGGAGTGCGATTCAAAGCCGCTGGTCACGAAGGCAGAAAGGTTGCTGGTTATCGAGGACTGGAACGCGTTCACGAAGTAGAGGAGGAACATCCTATTGCGCCGGATGGTCAGTTATTGTACCTTCAAAGCGCATCAAGCGCATCGTGTCCATCTAAACTCACAGTACGTAGGCCGTCACCAATGACTTCTTCGACCAGGCCATTGTAATAGCCTCGGCTTGTTTCACGCCATCTTGAGCGGCTTCCGGATCTTCAGAAGCGACGGCTTGCTCTCTGCTCGGCCTTGGGGTGTCCCCGAGTAGAGGGGTGTCCTCAGAGTGGGAGGACTGTGGTCTCTTCAGCGCCGACATTGCGGCATTGGTTGTTTCTCACGATCCCCAAGGAGTAGCAGCTTCTTTTGCCAGATTTCCCAAGCTGATGGCTTTGCGACAAAGATGATAGTGAAGGTAGGCCGGATAACGTCGGATCATGGCGACAAAAGAGGATGGAGAAGCAGTGCGGAGAATTGGGAGAAAATTGGAGGAAAGATTTGAGTGGTTCCTGGTGCTGTACGACCGCGTATACTTTACAGTACCTGTATTTTATCGACAGCCGACAATACAGACCCACGTGCCATGTAATTTATCCATCTTCCTTCATTCGATTGACTCTAAACATCCAACGGCCCAGCGATGTCGGCAGCCTCTCAGTCTCAGCCCATCTCGGGCCTTGCTCATCCACACCCACTTGGTACTGTCTGGAAACGATAGCTCAGAACTTACGTAACCTGCCAATCCCTGTCATAATGCTTGACGCGCTAGCCTGGCCGTCAATAACGTGGCTCTGCGGCTTCCAACTCAGTGGGCTGCCCACCAGACGACGGTGGACCGCAGTTTCTGCAGCGGACCTGCCATGTTCTAGTGCCATGCCAGAATTCAATAAATTGAAACGATTGCCAGCCGAGCACTTGGCGACGTCTTTCACTGGCAGTTGTACGCTGTGCCAAGCTCATGCTGCAGAGCCCGACTCAGGATGAAGCTTATCCAGAATATGGTGGGCTTCCCGCGCCTGCTGCTGGCCGGCAATCCTTCGAGAGTCGACCTTGGCATGCTCGCGGTGGCTATTGTGAGCTCGATAGCATCCGGCGTCCCTTTCCCATTGATCGGAATCCTGTTCGGCCAGCTTCTCGACGATTTCAACGCGGCGACATGTAAGCAAAACGGCTCTTCCTCTGACTCTGGCGACCAAGGAAGCATCAACTCCAAGATCCTGATCATCGTGTACCTGGCTATCGCTCAATTCGTCCTGATCTATATCCATCTTTCGTTCTGGACCTTGAACGGCGCTCGATTGGCGCAGCGACTGCGGGAATCCTATCTACAAAACTTACTTCGCCAAGAGCCGTCATATTTCGACGATCTCCCGCCGGGAGAAGTCGCCTCTCGCCTCAATGGTGACATCCAGACAATTCGTTCGGGCACGTCCGAGAAAGTGGGAATATGCCTTGCAAGCTTTTCCTTCTTCGTCACTGCATATATCGTTGCGTTCATCAAGGACACCAAGCTCGCGGGAATGTTAGTGTCGCTGATCCCCGCCTATTTCCTGATGTCATTTGTGGGAAGTCACTATATCGAAAAGTACTCCGGTCTTATGTCGAACCATGCCGCTACCGCTGCCTCGATTGCTTCCGAAGCACTTTCGAACTTTACCGTTGTACAGGCATTCGGCGCCAATGCTCGATTAGAGGAGAAGTTCTCCAAGGCACTTAAGTCTTCGGAAGTTGAGGGGTTGAAGAAGGCTACGGCGGTCGGTATACAATCAGGGGTCCTATATTTTGTCGCTTATTCTGCGAACGGTTTGGCATTCTGGGAAGGAAGCAGACAGGTTGCCGCTGCTGTGAGCGATGAATCTAGTGGAATCACCGTCGGCGCTGCATTCACAGTGATTTTTATTCTTGTCGAAGGTTAGTACCAGCATGGGTTTTGTTGTTCGGGTTACTAACAGATGCAGCGACTTTGCTTCTGAGTCAAGTAGCGCCATTCCTTCACCTCTTCGTAGCAGGTGTCGCTTCATACGAGAAGCTGCGCGCCGATATCGACCGCGAGCCCCTGATCAACGGAACCGCGCCTTCAGGCACTCGCCTTTCTCAGGCAGAAGGCGGCTTCGAATTCGAGAATGTTTCGTTCACCTACCCTTCAAGACCCGAAATTACTGTCCTCGACAAGATAAGTCTCAGCATACCTCCCAACAAACATACTGCAATCGTCGGTCTCTCGGGAAGTGGCAAGTCCACTATTGCCGGTCTGGTCACAAGGCTCTATGATCCTACGGCGGGGCGCATTCTCTTCGACGGCCACGACCTTTGTGACGTTAACGTTCGGGATCTGAGAAGCTTTCTCAGTTTGGTGCAGCAGGAGCCGTCTCTTCTGGACCGCTCTCTCTTCGAGAACATCGCGCATGGTTTGGTCAATTCGAGCAACCCTGAACATACGCGTCTGCAAGCTGCTCTTCTCAGCTCCGACCTCGCGGATTTAGCACTCGAGGTCAGAGAAGGAAAGAGCTTGATTGAAGCTGCAGAGAAAAAAGGTCCGGAATTCGTCGAGATTGTCAATTTGGTCAAGAAAGCTGCTACCCTCGCGGATGCAGATGCTTTCATTTCTGTGCTGCAACACGGCTATGGTACGGTAGTGGGCTCGAGTGGGCGACTAATCAGTGGTGGTCAGAAACAACGAATCTCTCTTGCTAGAGCTCTCGTCAAGGACCCTGCAGTGCTGATTTTGGATGAAGCCACGGCTTCTCTGGATTCTCGAAGCGAACAGCGTATCCAGCGCGCTATCTCGAACATTGCTAGCGGGAGAACAATGATCACGATTGCCCACCGTTTGTCGACGATCACCAATGCGGATAACATCATCGTTATGCACAAGGGGCATATCATGGAGCAAGGTGACCATGCGACGTTGATGGCGAACAATGGTCCATATGCCGACCTAGTCAACCTGCAAACTCTCGGATCCGCGTCTGACAAGAATGGATCATCAGTCAGTGTTGGCGGCACTAGCAACGCTGATCAAGTCTCCACGGAAATTGATGAAAGAAGTAGTGTCTCGAACGACGGACTTGGAGATATTGACGAAAAGAAGCCCACCACGACCGAAACTCCAGTCGAATCCGCGGAAGACTTGGACGAACCCGAGACACCGAAGAAATCCCTGTGGGCTCTTGTACGGGGCTATGCACCTGCTGTGAGACCGCATCTGATAATGATTGTTCTTGCTCTCCTTGGCTCCAGTATTGTTGGCGGGGCTTTCTCCGGTGAGGCGGTGATCTTTGGGAAGACTGTCGGGAGCCTGAACCCATGCAACAGCGCGGACAGTATTCGATCTAAGGGTGAATTCTTCGGACTCATGTTCTTTGTTCTTGCACTCATCGAGTTCTTTGCGAACATTGCCAGCTGGACTGGATTCGGATGGGTTTCTGAGAAGGTAGTCTACACCGTCCGAGTTCTGTCGTTTCGGTCAATGATGGAGCAGGACCTTCAGTGGCATCAGTCTAATGGTCGAACACCTCCCTTGCTCCTATCGTACTTGACTAGAGATGGCAACGCTCTGGCCGGACTGAGCGGTTCTGTCATTGGCACACTGTTCTCAATTACCGTCAACCTCATCGCAGCCATCATCCTGACGCACATCATTGCCTGGAGAATTGCCCTGGTTTGTTTGGCTCTAGTTCCGCTTCTTCTCGGAGCTGGCCTCATGGAGCTTCATGTCCTCGGAAAATTCGAGGAACGCCACGAAAATGCTTACACCAAATCGGTTGACATTGGTGTCGAGGCGATCACATCAATCAAAACGATCGCCTCTCTCTCTTTGGAAGAGGAAACATTGAAGACCTACCAACGGTCGTTGAAGGGGCCTCGTAAGGAAACGCTCGCAGTCACCCTACAGGCAAGCTTTTGGCAGGCAATGACCTACTTCTTGGGTAACCTCGTCAACGCATTGGCTTACTGGTGGGGTTCCAAGCAAATCCTGGCGGGCAACTATGACCAGACGCAATTCTTGATTGTCGTCTTCTCTCTTCTCGTCAGTGCACTCCTATGGAGTCAAATGTTTGCCCTTGCACCCGAGCTGTCAGCTGCCAGGGCGGCAATGGCAAGGTTGTTAGGTCTCATCGAGATCGGCTCGGATAAGATGCAAGGACATGTGCACCCTCCCACTTTGCCTGCACCATCAGGAGAAAAAGACACAGAGGCGACTGGCGAGACGAACCCAACTTTCTCTGACAGCAAAGCCTCCAGCGTACAGCTCCGCGACGTCCACTTCTCATACCCAGCCAGACCAGACATCAAAGTCCTCAGCGGCCTAACCATCGACATCAAACCCGGAAAGTTCTGCGCCCTTGTGGGCCCTAGCGGTGCTGGAAAATCCACGATCATATCTCTGGTGGAACGCCTCTACACCCCGCAATCCGGCTCCATATTCGTTGACGGTAACGACATCACAAAACACCGTGACGTCGCGTTCCGCAACTCTATCGCCCTCGTGCCCCAAGAAAGTGTCCTCTTCGAAGGCACGATCAAGTTCAACTTGAGCCTCGGTGCTAAACCCGGCACTGAGGTCTCTCAAGCTGACATCGAAGAAGCATGCAAGCTCGCCAACATCCATGACACCATCGTGGCCTTACCCGACGGCTACGACACCCTCTGCGGGCCCAACGGGAACCAGTTCTCCGGAGGCCAGAAACAGCGTCTGTCCATTGCCCGGGCGCTTGTCCGGAAACCGAAGCTCTTGATTCTCGACGAGTCAACTAGTGCGCTTGATGCCGAGTCCGAGAAACTCCTACAGGATGGGCTTGAACGAGCCGCGAGGGGGATTACAGTCATTGCGATCGCGCACCGGCTGCACACTATTAAGAAAGCCGACGTTATCTTCTTAATTGATGGTGGCCGGTGCGAGGAGCACGGCACGCACGAAGAGCTCCTGGCGAGGTCGGAGAGCTATCGGGCGAATGTCATGCACCAGACCGTGGCGACCTAGAGTTTTCGATTCATTTTCCTGATGTATTAAATTTTTTTTTTTTTGAAATAGACTTATAGAATAATTGCTACGCATATTTAATTGTTAATGGCGTCAAATTTAGTCCACCCTCTCAGCCTATTTCGCATCCTATGTCGTGTTTCGTACTTCGAGTGCAGTCTGAAGGCACTTAGATCGCCCAGCCATCTGCCCCTCCAGCAACAGAGTCTGAATTAAATTGAAGCTACAATAGTCCCAAACATCCCCCCAGTCCACGTAGGCCTTTCTGCTTCGCCCCTACACTGCAATTCTAGGGCAGGCCCGGCCGGGGCTTACAACTCGAACGCCCACGTAACCGGGTGCCGCACTGCAATTTTAGGGTCAGCGGGGAGAGGTTGGGCTCCCTGTACATGCCTTAGTTGGGTGGTCAGTTATGCCTCCCTTCATTGGCCCTGTGTCTGTGCCCGGTCGCTCCTTCCTCATGTTCTGTTGTTCGTCACTTTTAAGGAAGGTGCGATTGGGGTCGCCGCGTCTAATACGTACACATAATGCAGGGTCTCGCCTGAATGCAACTAAAAGCTTTCTATGAGAACTAAAGACAAGGAATCAAACAGGCTAACATGCCATGTAACATACTTTACTACCATGATCCGACGAAAGCACCCACTTTCGGCTCACCCATCCAGCCCAATAGCTCCCCCAGGAGTGCCGACAAGTTCCTCCACAACACTAACCAGATTATCCAAAACCTCATCGACAAGCACCTCATCGCGCTCACTCCCCACGACACCAAAGTGCAGCTTGTTATTCCGCACAAATGAGACAACCTTAACCGGGTATGCAGCGTCACCGTGCGGGTTCGCAATATCCACCTTACACGATGTTCCGGCAAAGGGCATACTGTCGAAGTCTTCGTGGTCCTGATGGTGAACCATTGAATCGAAGGACTCTTCCGTCCACGACGTACAGTGCTTGGCGATCCGGGTGAAACCGAGAAAGTCGTGCGCTGCGGATTCAGCGCTTTGACTTTGCACGTAGGAGAGGAGGTCCGTTGGTGTCCAGGACTCTCGAACCTGGAAGGGCACGCGGACCGGTGTGAATTGGTAGGTTGGACCGACGATGTCTTCGGTGTTGTCGATGTGTTCGAGGATCCGGCCTGACGTGACGCTGCCGAAGGTGATGTCCTTCTTTTGTTGACGGCGAGCGAGCAGGACTGCCCAGGCGGAGGTGAGAAGGGAGGCCGTGGTGAACTCTTCGAATGGCTGCGTGGGTGTGTTGGCCGATTTGTGCCGGAAGACGCCTCGGTCAGATAGATTCGGCGGGGATGTCTTGCCGGGCAGGACTGAGAGGGAGGAGTCGGCGAGGAGGTTGCTCCAGTAGGCGATTGCCTTTTGGGAGGCAGACTCTTCGTGGATCTGGGCGATGTAAGAGGGGAAGGGATCAAAGGTGGTAATTCTTGCGCCGGTGTAGAGGGTTTCGAGGTCACGGAGGACACGGGGGAGGGAGATGCCGTCATACTGGGCGTGAGAGAGGCGAAGAACAAGGGCGTGCTGGTCTGCCGCGCCTTGTATGTGGAAGAAGTTGAGGAAGGGCGAGCCGAGAGTGAACGATGATTCGATGTCTTCAGCGCAGAGCTCCCTCACGTATGTGTCGAGATCCTTGTCTGTCTGCTGTTTGGTAACGGGAGCTTCCAAGGTATCCAGAATCACCTGGAGGAAGCTTGACTCGTGCTCGACAAAGATAGTGCGAAGGATGTCATGAGTTTTGACCAGCTCATTGCACGCAGCAAGCAGCTTCTCCGCATCAACACCCTTATCGAAAAACAACATCGTGTACTGGATGGAAGTTCGCGGTGCGCTGACAGTCTGCCTGACATCAAGCGCCTGCGAATCCGTAACCGGGCAGACGTCCCTAACAGACCAACTCGAATCCAATAACTTGGGCCGGACAGCCTCGGCCAGGAAGCGCTCCAAGTCTGAGACGCCAGAACCAAGCGTCGAAAAAGGCTTGTATGCCTGCTTCTTCTTACCCATCGGGGCCTGGTCCACCTTCAATCTCTTCGCAGCATCACCAAGACGCATATGCTGGAAGACGTCGGCAACCGTCAAAGAGTGGCCCTGCTCACGCAGACCCGAAACAAGCTTCATGGCGAGGACAGAGTCACCTCCTAAACGGAAGAAGTTGTCATCAACGTCGATCTTGTCAGCGGCAATCTTTAGGATAGCCGCCCATGCAGCCCGGAGTATGCTCTCGTTGCCTGTGAGGTTGGTCTGCGCGTTGATGTTCTTCCATGCAGATTCGAGTCCTTCCCGGACCTGGGACATGATTGTGCGGGGGATATTTGACGCGAGCTGGTTGATGAGATTGTGGTCAATTTGGCCTGACGCTGTGGGAAGTCTGTCGAGGACGATGTAGGTTGATGGGGCCATGTATGCGGGGAGATTGTCGCGGATAAACTTGTCAAGCTTCTTCAGGGTCAGGGCGAGATCGACAGAGATGCTGGTACTGATCACTGCGTTTGTCTGATCAAAAGTGATCTTGTGCCCTTCCGGTATGAGGTTGATACTGGCTCCTTCTGAGGATTGTTGCTCGACAACGACGACCAACTCGGGCTCTTCTGAGGGAGCCTGAGACACAGCTGCAGCGGCGAGGACTGTCGATGGTAGTTGCTTGGTGATGTGGGCCTCTAGATCTGCGATATCAACCGCGTGCCCTTGAACACCAACTACATTCTCCTTCCGGCCAACGAACACCAAGCTGCCATCTTCTCTTAACTGTACCATATCGCCGGTCGATTGGACGTTCCCTGTACGGCCACCGACAGTTGGGCTTCCAGCAGCAAGCCAGGCTGGAGATTCAACAGCCTCTGCTGTCAAAACAGTGCCCTCAAGCCAGAGTTCACCGACACAGCCAATAGGCGACAGTCGGGATGGGTTTCGAGGGTCGCACACCCAAGGTACGGCAACGCGAGGGTAAGGCGACCCGGCCTTGATGGCAGAACTGGCACGGAGCTTGCCTGATTCATCAGGGCCCAACGGGGGCATCTCGTTCCACTGCCAGATCTGGTTGAGTTCATCCTCAGGCAGACAAGAAATATCGCCGATTCGTCGGGAAAGATCCTTGATGAGCTGCGCGCAAGCCGTTTCAACCTGTGCGAGGATGCGCTGCATCTGCTTTACTTCAACCAAACTGGTATCGAAGCTGGCGCAGATCCTGAACCCGCCCTTTTGGATCCCACAGCCCAACATGACCGGGTACGGGTTGAAGTGGAGGGCTTCACGGACGACGTCCCCGACCTCGAAGCCGAGCTCCCCGCCGACATACTCGGGGTCCGGCTGGATAACTAGCCCAGTACCAGTCTCGCATGCATGCTGAGCGTCTTGGCTCACCTTTCTGATGTTCTGCATGCCCATGTGCTGGTATGGTGTGCGGGCCAGCATGGCCTTCTGCACGCTTTGCAGATAAGCCTCGACGGAGCTTGTTCGGTGGACGTGCACGCGAACAGGCACAGTCGCGATCAATGGACCGATAATACCCTCAACACCAGGCAAAGCAATGTCACGACCCATGAGAGTCTCACCAAACACGATATCGTCGCTCCCAGTGTATTGAGATGCGACGAGCGCCCACGCACCCCGGATCAGCGTCGCCATGGTAAATGGCGATCCGGCACCAATTTCGACGTTGATATGCCGCTCGACCATGCCGTTGGGGGTAGGCAGGAAGTCTCGAGACGGCAGACGGGGGAATTGAGGCCCAACTGCGCCTCTAAGCTCGCGGCGCCAGAATTCCTCCATTGCCGTCTCGTCCGTGTCTCGCACGTACTTGACGAATTCACGCATCTGTGACTGGATTTCAATTGGCTGCTTCTGGAGTGCGTTGCTGACTTGCTGGAGCACAATTGGCTCTGACCACCCGTCATAGACGACGTGGTGGATTGTCCAGACCATATAGCGCTGGCCGTCGGGGCTTTCGACAATTGCATAGCGAGCTAGACTCTCACCAAGCTCCATTTTCTCGTCCTTGTCCCTCTTCAGATACTCCTTCAAATCGGTTACGTGTTTCCAGGAGATGTTCTCCTTCAGCACGACTTGTTGGAGACCAGGCTCAGAGATTTGTGCCACGCGCGTGCGCAGGATAGGGCTTGCTGTGACGACGTCTTCCCAGGCCTTCTTCCACGCGTCAAGGTCGATGTGTGATGGGATAGTTGCGACTCGCTGTGCGACGTACGCGATGACGGCCTTGAGCGAGAATGTGAAGAGGGATTCCTGCGTTGGCGTGCAGGGGTAAATGTCTTCGACTGCTGCGGGCTGGGCTCCGCACGCTTCTGCTGCCTCGAGAGTCGCGCTGTCGACGGCCTGGGATATCAGCGAGAATGCAGGCGTTTCTCTCCGTGATTCCGTGTCGACGATGCTGACGACGGCCGCCATGTCTGACAGGACAGGATTGTTGAATGTATTACCGACGGTAAGTTCCAGTCCGTGGGACCGGGAGGTTGAGACGAGCTTCATCGCCGTCACTGAATCACCACCTAGCGCGAAGAAGTTGTCGTCCGGCCGAATAGTTTCTGGCTCCCGCTTGAGTGTCTCGGCCCATGCCTGCCGGAGGCGCTGCTCGAGTTCACTCAGTTCCCCGGTATGGTTGCTGCTGCTTGCGCCCTGGTCCAGGTCTCTCAAGTCTAACTTCGCACCGAGTTCACGCAGACGCTTGCGGTCCGTTTTGCCGGAGATCAGGACAGGCATGTAGTTGACCGGAATGTATGCAGTTGGAACCATGTATCGTGGCAAAACGGTGGCCACGTCCTTGTCGGCCTTGGATACCGTTTGCCGTAACTCTTCAGAGAGTTCGACTGACTCCAGCTCAGAATTGTCCTGTTTCTTAGTGGATTGAGCCGACACGAATGCTACTAGTGTGGGCTGGCCGTGCGAGACGATGACTTCGGCAACGATGCTGAGCTCTGAAGGGAGCCTGTCTCTAAGCTGGCTCTCGATCTCGCCGAGCTCGACACGCTGGCCGCGCAGTTTGACCTGCGTGTCTTTTCTCCCAACGAAGACGATGCCACCAGAGCCATCGGGGTCGTACTTTCCGAGATCACCGGTCTTGTAAAGACGCCCACGGCGGCCAATGTACCCCTTGTGTCCTGCAACAAGCCACGCCGGGTCCTCGATGAAAGCGGCCGCGGTCTTTTCAGGATCATTTAGGTATCCTTGCCCTACAATCGGGCCCTCGACAAGCAACTCACCCACCGCGCCAACAGGTACCAGCTTTTCGTGATCGTTGGGATCCGTAATCCACATCGCCGCTCCGTTACCCTTTCCGATGGAGATATAGTCTCTACCCGTCGCGGCGTTTCCATTCACCGTGCATCCAATAGTGCACTCGCAGGGGCCGTACCCAATGATAATCCTAGCGAGCTTTCCCCAGACAGTACAATCACGAGCTGAGACGGCTTCCCCACCAAGACCGAGTCCCTCAAGAGATGAGATAACATCCGTGTCTAGAATTCGTGCAACGGACGGAGTGAGACCGGCGTAGTTTACTCGCATGTTACGAATCACGCCGTTGATGTCGTTCATGCGGTCCTCGTCTGAGGGAATACAGAGACACCCGCCGTTGCCGAGGGTGAGCAGCATACTATCGATACTGACGTCGAAAGCATAAGATGCAAAATCTAGAACCCGCGATTCCTCCGTGTACCCGACTTCAGCGGCTCGAGGGATAGCACTGCTTGTGTATGTTTCGTGCGAGAGCTTAACGCCCTTTGGTGTCCCCGTACTGCCGGAGGTAAAGATCATGTACATGAGAACATCTGACGGCACCGAGGCCAGTTCTGGGATATTCTCTAGTTTCGAGGCATCGGCGAATGTTTCTTCACCAACAACGAAGGGTGTGCTCTCCGGCATAATCTGTGTCGCCAACTCGCGCTGCTTGGTAGATGCCAGCATCATTTTCGCGCCCACCTGCTGTGCGATATTCTGCAGTCGCGCAAGCGGAAGCGTTGGGTCCATGAGCACGAATGTGGCTCCGGCCTTCATGACACCCAGCACCGCAACGATCGTCCAGCGCGATTTCTCAAAGCACACGGGAATAACATCACGAAGCTGCACGCCTAAATTTTGCAGCGATACAGCCACGAATGATGAATAGGTATCGATCTCGCCGTATGTCAAGCTGCCATCCCAAGAGCAGATCGCCTCCTTGCTGGGGAACTTGCGAGCTTGTTTCGAAATCATCTCGTGCATGCAGAATTTGTAGGTCGGTGGCAGATCGTGGTTCCAGGTCCATAGGCTGTCTAGGTCGAAGTCGGTGGGTTGCAGGTAGAAGGATTGCATGAGAGATTGGGGGTTCGCGATGCATAGTTTGACGACGTCGACGAGTGTCTCGATGTATCGAGTCACGGTGTACGGCAAGATGTTTGCGCTGTGCCATCGTGGGCGAATTTCGAGGCACGCGTTGTCGAAATTTACTTCTAGATGGGGAGCGTCCTATTCTCATTAGCAGGAGTCGGCCAGCGGGAACGCGCCAACTCACAACGTCGGATGTCTGCGCCAGAGACCCTGTGCTCAGGAGTATAGATACAGGGCAAGATACGGCCTTCGCATCTGTCGCAGTCGCAAGATATTCCAAAATCGCATTCGCAGCTTCTGAAACGGTACTCTGTAATCCAATCTTCAGCTCGTCCCCAGCGAGGCGCTTCCTCACGAGCTCTTCTGTCCCGCGACGGTCCCCGCGCCTTTCATACGCCCACTCATAGCTAACCGAGCTGTTTTCCTGTGTCCGCAAGAGCGCGAGATACCAACCCAGCAGGATGATTTCCTCCCTGAGCCCCGTCGCAGTATTCCGCTCAGATTCGGATTCCAGACCGACGATCTTAAAGCTCCTGACACTGTCGCCATTCGGCTGATCGAGGAAGTCCTCGACCTGTATGGACCCCATGTTGCCGGAGCCCCGCGATTGTGGTCAGGTCAGTACTGATGCTTCGCAGCTTCGCATAGGCGCTCGGGCGGAATTTGCGGGCGAGTGGTATATATGGGCGTCGCCAAGTGACGCAGTGGCATGAGGATGGATTCATTTCGGCCATTGAGAGTCGAAGAGACCGAGATCGGGTAGAGTGGGATGTGGACTCTCACCCACACTAACTGCGACTCACAAGCAGAGTTGCGCTGGATGGAGAATAATTATATCGCGTAATTAAATCCTCAATGGGCATTGTGAGCGTGTTTTGAGAATACGGCAGTTACTAGCGTGTATTTATGTGTATTGTTCTCGAACACAGCCAGAGCATCCAATCGAATGCCAGTCGAGCTTCAATCCCTGCATATGCTCATGCATACAGTAAATTGATGTAGCATTCCTATTATTATCAGTACTTAGGTGCCTACAGATTACTCGCCTTCCAGCGCGGCTTGCGCTTTTCCACAAACGCCCTGACACCTTCATGGAAGTTCTCGCCCGCCATGAGCTTCGGATACCACTCCTCAACCAGCGCCTCACTCCCCTCTTCCACACTCGCCCTCTCCCACCCATAATGCAATCCCTCCAGCGTAACCCTCAAGCTATCCGGACTATTCGCCGCAATAGCCTTCGCCGTATCCAGCGCACTCTGCAGGAGTTCCTCATGCCCAACAACCCGATTAACCAAACCCCACCTTTCCAGCTTCGCCGCAGGAACCGGCACGCCCGTCAGCGCAATCTCAGCAGCGCGCTGCTTCCCCAGTAACCGCACGAGCCGGGGAAGTGCGCCCGCAACGGCAGCAATACCGCGCTGGACCTCCGGAAGCCCGAAACTGGCCTTCGTGCTTGCGATCACGATGTCGCAGTTCACGGCCATTTCGAAGCCGCCGCCGAGACAGAACCCGTTCACGGCGGCGATTATGGGTTTCTTGCTGCGGCGGCGGGGGAGGCCTGCCAGGCCTGGCGCGGTCATTTTGTTTTCGATGCCGCGCGCGTTGAGGTCGTTCCATTCTGCATTACTGTGTTAGCACGTAGAACCACACTAGAGCTGGGGTGTAGAGTTGGTTGGTTACCTTTCAGGTCGGCGCCGGAGCAGAACGATTCGCCTGTTCCGGTGATGATAGCAACTCGTAATGATGGTTCTGCGTCAAACCATTTCCATAGATTGATTATGTCTGCGCTCATGGCGAGTGGTATTGAGTTTCGCTTCTCGGGTCTGTTGAGGGTCAGGACGAGGATCTCCGGGGTTGGGAATGAGACGAGGCATCCTTGGACCGGTGGGTGTTGTTTGGACATTGTGACGATGATATTGCTGTGGAAAGATGCTAGAGAATAAAGTGCTGGGCTTGCAGCATTTAAGGACGTCAGTTGGCTCGAGTGGTCCCGGCTATCGGTGCTTCTCCACTCTGCAGTTCTCCATATATTTGTGGCAGCCCCAATCCTGCTGCATTGTTCTCCTCATTTCTCCTCACTCTCATTCTCTCTCAACCTTCAATTTCAAAATGAGCACACATCCTGTCGCTACCGGCCAGGGATACCCCTGGGTAAAACTCCCTCACCCATACCTCACCACCTACAAAATCCACATTGTATCCAATGCCACTCCCCGAGTGCTCCAACTCCGACTCCACGACACTCAGGCACCCGGCCAGCCGTTACCGGAGCCTCTACACAACGACTCATTAACCTACACAGATATTGCCTTTGAGGAGTCTGCGAAGAAAATCCCAGACAACGACAACAGCCCTTGGGCTCGCAGTCAGCGCGCCCCAGGAACGACCTTCCAATGGACCGGGTCTGAAGCGCCCTCCTTCGCGCAGATCTGGAACGTTATCCATGCAATCTTCCTCACGCACCCCTCGCGCGAGGTCCTCCGTCTCGATCTGAAGGGCGCAGGCAGCGAAGTCGTCCGTGAGGAATGTATCCGCACCGGCCTCGCAGTCCCCTACCCCACGCCCCGCGTCCCCTTCGGCAATGAAAGCAATTCTTCATCCGTCGACACCCTCATCCTGCTGCGCTCTTCATTCTGGCAAGGCGCCGGCTCGCCTCTTGGCCCGCGTCCCATCTGGGCAGTCGACCAGGGAACCCACGGCCTCTCTCGCCGCTCCGTGAGCGAATACCCGCCCATGCCGAAGAACTACGAGTTCAGCATGAAGTTCCCCAGCGAGAGAGTCTACGCGCGGCACCCTGTTCGCCCGACGAAGCCGACTCCCGGGTCGCTCGTCTATAGTCGCTACATTCCGCACCTGGATAAGCACTTTTCACTTATGGTTGTTGATTGGCAGGACGACGAGCATCTGAAGCGGTTTAATCGCTGGCAGAATGATCCTCGTGTTGCGAAGGGGTGGAATGAGACTGGGACGCTGGATGAGCATCGCGAGTACTTAAGGCGGTTGCATGAGGATAAGCATGTCCTTTGTTTGTTTGGACGATTCGATGATTTTGCGTTTGCTTATTATGAGATTTACTGGGCTAAGGTTCGTCCCTCCGCCCTCGATTCATTCCACCCTCTAACAAGCATATCTAACAGGAAGACCATTACGGCGCCCACTACGACGCAGGCGACTACGACCGCGGCCGGCACTCGCTCGTCGGCGAAGAATCCATTCGCGGCGCGGAGCGCGTCAACGCCTGGTGGTCCAGCTGCATCCACTACTGTTTCCTCGACGAGCCGCGCACGCAGTGCGTCGTCGGCGAGCCCAAGGCAACAGGCGGTACAGTCCTCTCGTACGAGAACGCGCAGGGACTCACGATCCAGAGCTACGTTGATCTGGGCCACAAGCGCTCCGTGCATGTTTTCTGTTCTAGGGAGAAGTGGTTTCAGCTTTGTCCGCTTTGGTGGGATGGACGGGAGAGGCCGCTTGAGAGTGCGGATCGGGCAGCTTGGAATGCGAAGTTGTAGACTACTAGATACTCGGAGTACTTCTGTGATTTTTTTGGGTCAATTTGGATGCCTCGGTTGAAGCTTCCAAGCTCAAATGAAAATATTCTTGATGCCCGCAATGATGTCCGAGTAGTTCCGAAGTGACAGCTGCAGTGGGCCTGACCTGAACCTGACCACCCAGACACACGTAGCTGCAGCAGGGTGGACCTGTAGAAAGAGAGTCGCGTCCGTCCTCGTGGGATCCATCATCCGGTATAGCCTGGCTGCCGGACTTCGAGTTTTTTTTAAACTTCTAAGCGACATCGCAGCCACCTTCAGACTGAAAGCACGCCACTATCCCTGTCTCAACTGTGTCTTAATTGCAAGACAAAATCTGTTACGGTTCTCCCCCCACCAGTTGACGAAAAAGTACCCCTCGCCAAGAGCACCAGTCAAGCCACTCGGAGCCGAGGCCCCACCGCACATCGCTATCAATCTAATCTAAATCAGATAATCTTCCGAGGATCCCACCGTCTTTCCGCGTTGAAATTCAAAGATAAAAGACAGCCTTTCTCTATTATCTTTTTTTGACGCACATATGTGATCACTCAGCTGTAGCTCGAATAATCGATTTTACTCTGTAAATCGATGCCTCTGCTTCTTCCCGCATTACCTAGACAATATCACCAAGCCAAATCCCGTCGACTCCCGACTTCCATCCTGCACTGAAGAACAGCCGGAGACTGGCTAGGATGGAGTGGGGTGGTTGAAAATTCTTCTTCCCTTGGTCTTGAGCCTGCAGAAGTGGCTTTTTCATCAAACGGCCATTATCCGATGATATCCACACATGGATATTGGGCTGGCTGGTTGCGCTGATCACTGTCTAATCAGATGATCAGATAAAATTCGAGGCCCTCCGATCCATCATCCAGGGGAAGGTTCGGCGTGCGGCCATGGGGGGTTCGGTTCGCAGTTTTCACCTTTCAGTTCCGAGCTTCGGCTTGTTTGAATTGAATTTGCTGTTTTGTTTTTTTGCGTTCTGGTCCTCTATAACCATGGTGGCTTGAGGACAGATGGAGGATCGGAGATGGCCCCGCACTTGTCAATTGCTCGGAACTTGAGAGACGAAAGACGGTGTGTCCCGATTCCTCAACATCTTGTTCTCGTTTCGGTGGGCATGAGTATCCTCCTTCATACTTTTGAAGGGACGTACGCTGAAGATCCGATATCGGCACTCTTGGCTTTTCTTCACCCGCAAACCTGGTTTGAGTTCTGGGCAAGGACATGGGCATGAACAGCGCTTGCTTTTTTTTTGCTGTGGGTCTGTCTGCACCGTGCAGAGTGAGAAGGAGAAATTGAGAATACAAAAGTGGGGCTGAAATTCAATACGTGAAAAACAATACAAGACTGCACAGCGCTAGTGTCACGAATCGTATCGTTCTCTGTACGTATCAGATAAATTCTATCAATCAGATAAGATACCGCTTGGATACTACACCCCCCACTCCCACTGACTGGACCACACTAAGCGAGGACCGATTCCGAACTTCTTCAGAGTTCTACCCGTCTTGCAGCTGCCCCTCCTTCATCGCTAGAGAATATCTGTTGAGTAGTGATAGTCTACTGATGGACAGGCACAAGTTGCAACAGGCTGCAGTCTACTGTCGCCTTCCGAGGTATCTGCAAGATCAAATTAAAAGCACCCACCCGTCTAGTCTAGGCCCATATTTAAGTTCGTTCATGACTCCCTTGACTTCTGGCGGTGCTACCCGACACGGATTTACCTTGGTCTAGTCTCGTTTGCTTGTGCAGGGTTACAACGCCATAGTATTCCTTGAACACTGCACCTAATTGCTGGGCATCCCAACACCAGTCCCATCTGCTGCCTGCAAAGTGCGAACGCCAAACAGGTTTCTCCCTCTATGCCGAAGTTGCCACTGGGACAAAGTGGGAGTAGGATGGGGGTGGGAGGCCAGGCGATATCGGCGGCGGGGTTTCCCTCTACGTATCTACTCCGTATGGTATGGGTCTGGCCCGCCCAGGCTGAACTGAAGGAATATTAGTTTCCGCGGGAGAAGCTTCTTGGAAGCTGGGTCGTTTCGGATCAGATAACTTTGTCTCCGAACTTCACTGCCCTTAGTCTTGAATACGGGTCCGATAGACTACTAGTATAGACTGCTGCTATCCTCATTCAAGCCTAACGCCCGAGACACTTTCCACCGGGTTTCCTCAGGTTCTGCAGACTTCAGCAAGGCCATCATCGATTCACATGGCTTGGCTATTTGCTCTACTCTGCGCAATCATTATTGGTGGTGCCATTGATTTGACATGCTCGTCTAGGCACCATCTAAGTACATAGATAGTCTCAATAGTAGGTATAAGCTGGAACGCCCCCATAATGGGAAGGAACAGCTGCCGTACAGACCTGAGTCAGACTTCGCTTGATGACTGATCGGGCGGCACTGCAGGTGTTCAGGTTAGTAAGGTGCGACCAAGGTGATGGTCCTAGATACGGAAGGAGCGGTTGGTTACCTACCTAGAGGAAGGCACGGCGGGGACCTGTTTCTATATAGGAGGGGCGGGGGTTTACCTGCATTTCCACTTTTCTATCGTTAGTAGACTATCCCTCGCACTGGCCCGGGGCGAAGGCAAGTAGATGGCCTTCCACTTGGAAGAACATGACAGCAACCCTCTTCTAGTCGAGGAGAATTAGTCCAGTGGAGTGTTGTCCTTGAAGGCCATCAGGCACACAGTGCTTGTGAGTATTTGCTGGATCTTGTCCGAAATAATCTCTATAGATAGCTCTTTGGAAGTTCAAAATATGTTATCCTGAACAGTGGGACGGTATGGCCGCTCGTTCTTGCGAGATGAAGGGAGTTGAATGAGCGAACACTTTCAAGGACGCCTCTAAGCAATATAGCTAAGGTGATGTAGATGAAATGCTTTTCTCATATGTTCTTATGGCATTTCTCGTTGCACAACGGATATTAAGAGGACCACTAAGCCCAAGATAGTAGTATTGAATTGTATTGTATCTGTCTAGATGGCATCACTTCATTGTCCTTCTACTGCCACACCAAAAGATCCTGCTGGGACGGACGTGAAACATCACCGAACAAGAAACAGAATAGCTGGTTCCCGAAGTGATCGCCTTCTTCCATGCTCGGTCCTGCGACGTTATCGCCATTAATATCCTCCTCAGCTTCTGATTCCTTCTCTGATTCTAGTTCCTCCTCAGATTCCTCTTCGGCTTCACTCATCTGTGCCCTAGTCTTGGCCTTCAACGCAACCTTCGTGTGATTAGACTCATTATGGGCACCGCTACCCGCTCTCATGAAGTTCCCCAGAGCAGTCAAGTGGCTGTCATGCAGAGAGTCATCATGAGAAACGTGTGGAACAAGGTCATCAGGGAGGTGAGCTACAGACCCATCCCTAGTCTTATTCCACGCGATCAGATCTATCAAGATCCCATATCGATCCGACATATCTTTATAGTCCCTCTCCACTAAAAATAGATCCTTGCTTGCCAGCGTCGCGAGCTTTGTTAGTCTCCTCATGGGAGCCCTCGTCACAGGCACCTGGTCGAACGAATCTGGTACGGAGTAATCGTAAAACTTCACGGGACGTGTCTGACCAAGTCTCCTGCAACGGCTAATTGCCTCTTCCATTGTGCGGATAGACGGGGACTTGTCGAATACATGGACATCCCAGCATTGGTGGTGCAAATTCGGCCCCGTGGCGTTGATGTGGTAGCAACAGATCAGAATCATACATTCGTCATGTTTTGCGTTGAAGGCGTGGATAATATTCTTGCGCTCTGAGTATGTCAACTCGGCGTGATATACGTGATAGTTAAGGTGGCATAGGCTCAGTACGGCTGCAACAAAGAATTGCTGCTCCGTATTCCGCACCCAAACGATCGCCTACTCACGGCGCTCTAGTATTTCTCGTTGGAGATTGGCTAGGATGGCTCTGAGCTTTGGGGATCCATGCAACATGTATACAAGGTGATTTACGGGTTGGAGTCGTAGGTCCTCGGTAGTAGGTAGTGCCATGAAGTGCCAAGATATCTCGGAGGACCGGGTGACTACAAAGGTTTTGTTGGCTTTGAAGCGCGATAGCCCATTTGCTGGCCGGTGGAGTCTCCTTCTACATGCCCGCTACTATTCTTGAGTACTATTCTAGATTTCTGCAGCAAGGGTCACAGATCCTTAAAAACATATATTGGCACAATCCAGGGAGCAGTGCTGCTAACAGTGAAGGATTTCCAAGTTCCCAGGCACTGGTTGCCAGTCTAAATAAACCTGCAAGACTCTTCTACTATCTTTCAAACCCTAATCACATGATATGCTAAGCTTTCTTGTTAAGTAGTCTTTCTACTTTCTCTTAGCACAATGGCCCTCCCATACCCAGAGGGAAAATGTTTTATCAAACGAAGCTCACTCAAGTCCAAAAAAAAAGTGGCCGTTTCAATGCTGAAAACCCGGCCCATTTCTACAGCACCATGATTCTAGAAATGTGGTGGGATAAAGAAGCTCACCATGGATCCAAGAATTGCAAATCCCCCAACGGCCACCCGCACAATCGATCCGACTACAAAATCGTCTATGGAGGCGGCGGTTGGCAAACAGCCTATGGGAATTGGAGCTGGTGTCCTGTTACCTACGGTAATAGCAAATATCCCTCCAGACGGGTGTGGCATGAGCTTTGCACATCGGGGTACCGATTCAAGAGGAGTATGGGGATGCTGCAGAGGTAAGCTCCCCTATGCCTTCAAGATTCTTAGAATGCTTACTTGTATGGACACCTCTGACATGATGATCATTTGTTAGGCGTGGTTTATGTTGATTCCCATTCCCACCAGCGAAGAGGAATGGGCTTGGGTAGACGTATGTCCGCATTCTCACTTCATCTGTTATATCTCGCTATCAGGTCGAAACTGACCGTGACCTTTCTCAGCGGCTGACTTGCATTCGCGCCATCTATGTCCCAGTTTCGTACAAGTCAGGCGAGAAATATCCAGACCTCTGCACATATATCCATGTCAACTTTATGCAAATGAAGAATATCGGCATCGAGCACCAAAAATATACCTCGGGGAGCGGTTTATCCAAAGAGATGCGAAACGTCAAGATCACCGAAAAATGGGGCCTTGACGTCGACGGAAAGACTGCTCTCGGTATCAACCCGGCAAGGCTAATCACCGCACTGATTATCCCCCGTGATTCTCGCAAAATCGATACTTTCAGCTCCAAGAGTATTGTACTGATGGACTCAGACGACATCCCCAACGCCCCCCCCCCCCCCCCCCCCCTGGAGCAGGAATTCGACGACAATTGCATGGCAGACGTTTCAGTTGTTTATGGTGACATGCAGAGCCTAGACATCACTTGGGGAAAGGCAGATATGAGCAGCCCTTGGTTTGTCGACTATTTCAAGAATGCCATGGCCTTTGCTATTGGTTATATCCCAATCGTCGGCCCCTTTGCGACAATTGGGTGGAATCTAGCTATATCTGCCATATTCGATGACCACGAGGCGTTTATGGACGAGCTCCGGGAGCAGATTCTGTCCGTTCAGCTGCTCGAAGGGTTTGTTGAGGAGGTTAAGAAGGTCGCGGCGGAGGGAAAACCAATGATAAGGGATGATATTGAGTCGAAGAAGAGGAAGGTGAAGGAAGAGGAGCACGTTGCTTTCGATAAGGAGGCGTTGAAGAAAGCGGGGGAGGCGGCCAAGGAAAAGGCAGCCAGAAAGGAGAAGGAAAAGCAGACAGACGGAGAGAAGAAGAAGAAGGACTCTGTGTTCCACACCCTCGGCCCTGGTACATTGGCGAGGCTGGCACTCGATAATTATGGCGCCCTGTTGAAACTGCTGAACGAACCTGAGCCAAGTCCGGAGGGGGAGCGGGACTACTATAGCTCTGACGAACCACGCACGACGATTACACGGCTGCCATTCGGAGACTCTGATGAACTCGCGGACTTGCTCGAAAAGTTGAGTCAGAAAGGAGAGGTGAAGTACGGAGAAGGATGGGAAAAGCTCGAGTTGCCAAAGAACGAGTATGGTCGGGAGCAGATGTATGTGAAAACAATATCGACATGCTTTATCAAAGAGAAAAAGAGAAGAAATGAGAAGGTCTCCTCCTGGAGACAAATGCCTGGGGACATATGGCTCAAAGCCAAGCTTGAAGACGTCAGAATGGTAATATGTGTATGTTAATCGCGCCAGAAGTGGGAATTGTATAGGAAAAGTAGTTATATCTAACATAGGTTTCAAGAAACAAACCGCTGGCCTACTCTAATACATGGCTCTTACTAGTCTTCTCTTGCATTATCCACACAAACCGGTCTGTCCTATTCCACATGGACGAAGAACTCAAATCGGATCCAGGTTTGAGGCAGCTCATGTAGGCATCTGCTCCAGACTTGAATCATTTCTTATCTCAATGTCACTCCAAGTAGGACTAGGGGGCGTGTTATACTCGCTATCCTTGTAGTTTGAACTCCACAACCCACGTCTTCTGGCCCTTCCCATTGCTTGTTCAACCCGCAGCCTAGCCCTTTCCTGTCGCGCCCTGTATTCGTCAACACCCTGGTCAATTGCTCTCGACAATGACCAACATTGCTGATGTTCAGGCATGTTCCTGCTTCTTTCAACTGCCGCTTTTCTGGAGATTCCGCATGATCGGCAAATCACATACTGTTCTCTTCGTATAACGATGTGTGAGAACCACAGGTATATCAGGTAGTGCTTTGACAAGGGTTAATACCACGATCCACGCAGAATAGATGCCCTGCATCAACAGCAAGCTTTGCCTTCTTCTTAATATATTGTCCGCAAATCTGGCCCTTGTGCGTAGGCGCAAGCAATCTCGACATGTATACAGGAGTGGGTTCAGACCGTTGGACTGCGGAGCTGTCGAGAGTCCCTGACATGTGAAGCTGCGGATGCGAGTCAGGCCTTTCTACCAGCCAAAAGCTGAGACCTCCAGTTCCAGCAACTGGTCGAAACTGAGTTGGGGGGTCAATGCGTGAAAATACCGACAAATTGTTTTCAGCCAAATACAGCTAGGAGAATCGAGGCACTGCGCAATGAGTTGATGGATTTCGGTTGGCATGTCAAGAAGTGTGGTGGATCCCGCCATCCCGAAATCCCAAGATGAAAGGACTGAGGTATCGTATTACTTACTGTTGGAGCTCGCTGCGTATGTGTCTCTTGAGTTGTTGGGTTGGGGTTATCTTTGTCCGCCTAGGGCTCATGACATTCTCACTAAGTCCTCAGCTATACATATGGTTAAGTTTACTTTATCTTCAGACCTTTACTACCGTGGTTGAAATTTAGATTCTTAGATACATTATTGCCCTCACTGAACGGATTTTGATATATCTCTGGATTCGAATGCAATTTGGTGTTCATTCTAAGGAGTATAGAGGGATGACCTACAGCACAGCAACCTATGTCCCAATTCATGTAGCCAAGCTCTCATAAAACCCCTTCAATGCTTCAAACTCACGGCGTATGACAGCGACATGTACCTCACTCCTAGGCCTAATCTTGATAGGAAACTTATTAGGGGCCACCAAGAGCCCTCCCCCGTACCCCGTCTCAACAGAAACATCCAGAGCAGGCTTATCCTGATCCCGCTCGAAATCCAACGCCCAAACCATCTTCGCGATGGTAATTTTCAGCGACGCCTCCGCCATCTTCTGGCCAGAGCAGATCCGACGCCCGGCGCCCCAGCCGTATGCCGTTTTCCGCTGCTCGCCTGGTTCAAGAGGTGGTATCTCTGTTTTCGTGCCGTACTTGTTTCCGTCCAGCCAGCGGTCGGGGTTGAAGAGGTGGGGTTTGTCGTACTCGGTCTCATCGTGGTTGATGGCCCAGGTGTTTGGGAAGAAAATTGTACCTGCGGGGAAGACAAAGTCTTTGTAGGTATCTGTTTGGGTGAGCATGTGTGGGATTCCACCTGCCACAACGGGCCTCCAGCGGAGAATCTGGGGGAGCGGTTAGCAGAAGCAGAGAAAGAGGTCAGGCCAAATAGTACCTCATGCATACACGCTTCAATATATGGTAGATTATCCAAGTCATCCGCAGTAGGCGATCGGTCTTTACCACAGACACGGTCGACGTCTTCCTGCGCGCGCTTCATTGCGTTTGGATTCTCTAGCATGGCGAGGACAAACGACAAGAGAGTTGACGATGTTGTATCCGAGCCAGCCTCCATTAAATTTCCCCCCAGATACGTCGTGTGCTCATCATCTAGGTTGTTCTTTTCCTGGTCATCGATAAGTTTCTCCATGAAACAGCCTGTTCTAATCCCCCGCCGCATGCGCTGTTTGGTTGCATTATAGAGTCCGAAATATATAGCGCTTTGGTCTCGTCGAACTTGCTTCGCCTTTTGCTTCCAAGGGGCCATGAACTCGGGAATATACTGCAGGAAGGTAAGACCGTCGACTGGCGGGATTGCGCCAGGTTCCAAAAGCGCAGTGAATCGATTTTGAACGTCGTATAGAGCTTGGACGTTGGGAGCATCAAACGTTTCGCCGCGTTGGCCAAATACCGAGGCTAGAACAACGGCAGTGGTATATCGCTGTATGTGTTCGTAGTATTGGTTCGGCCCACGAATCATATCGTACACTGTCTGGGTGGCCTCTGCCTGTTGGATAGGGAGTAGCGCGGCGAGTTCGCGAGGAGTGAACAAACCCTGGGCAGCCTTACGCAATGACTTCCAGGTGTCGCCATAGGGAGCGAAAAGGATGTGCGTGTTGTTCTTGCACATCAGCTCGTTGACTATGTAGGTTGGCGGTCGGGAGGAGTAGATGTTGCCGCGCTTTTCGAGCAGCCTGCAGGCAGAATAGGCATAAGTAGAACGTTTGGTGATGAGAAAGAATGAAGGGCTCAACATACTCCTGGACATCTCGCCAGTGGTTCAGAATAACGACGTTTGCTGGTCCGAACTTGAGTCCGATGATGGGGCCATATTGCTTGGTCCATTGGTGGAAGCTGTACTGCGTTAGTTTCATCAACTTAAGACACGAAAATACTATAGTATGGCAAGGACGACCGACAGTGTAAATGCTTTTGAAGGAGGAATGAGGTTTAGATTGCCGAGGAATGGAAGCGCCTTTGGACCTGGAGGGAAGTTCTTCGGTCGCAAGCTCGCCCAGGAATATGGCGCAAGTGCTACAATAGAGGCTGCGATGATGGCCACAGCCAGCGAGACCAGTAGAATCCAGAGGTCTGTTGTCCAGTGCAGATCTTCGTTGCCAAGTGGTAGACCCATTATTATAAGCGGTCTCTATCGCAGGAATCTGGAAGTGAGAGACAATGACGGTGTGGTATGGGGACAAGGAGAGAACTGTCCCATTGGAATTGGAAACCATAGCTTTTTCTCTTTTATGGCTTACCTGGCAGCTCCACGGAGAATAAGCCGCAACCCCTCACCAAGCCCAAGTTAATTAATAGGAAGACAACGACTGGCCAGGGAAACCCAGTCGAGTCGGGCCGTCCCCTGCCAACCTAAAGTGGTGACAGCTGTGGAGAATGGAGATTGGAGATGCCCCAACCACTCATATTGGGCTTCCAAGTTCCAGAGTATAGGTATACACTCACAGGCTCACAACCGACCAGAGATCCCGGCGATTGGAACATCCCGTTCGTTACCTTCCACAATCTGACACAAGGTGTTCGAGTGTCGTTCCTTCCCAGCACGGTGCAGTGTAACTTGTTCTTCGAACAAGGAAGGTGCGACTGGTGACATGATATTGACAAGGGTCGCTCCTTCCTTGTTCCTCGCTTAGTCCAAGACCTGAGGAAAGGCAATGGCTCGGTCGTGATGATTTTCTCTAGGGTATTGGGTAGGAATTTGATGAACGTATCAACACTCTAAGTTATGAGAGTGTCTAAGGATTTGTAGTTTTTAAAATTAGCTTATCAATAAGCACAGTACATCCTCCGAAATTCCTAGATCATATGATTCCCGCCTAACAAGACCGCAGAGTATCTAGTAAGTAATCCAGAATCACAAATAAGCAGCGGGATCTAGATGCTATCTAAATCTTCGCAACCAATCTAAACCTCTTACTCTGAACCCTCAGAAGGCAAACATCACCGCTGCTGCCATCGGGAGAATCTCCGCAAAGGTCCAGGCTGCAGTCCAGCCAAGGGGGAAGTCCAGTCAAGGGGGCTCGAGTCGTGCCGGAGAACGGCTCCTGCACCATGGCCTCCAGGTAGCACAGGCCAGAACGAGCATACCATGTACCACACCATTGCGGGCTCCAAGCTTTGCCTTATCCTCCGTGAACAGTATGAAAAGCAGTGGGGGCGTGGCAACGAAAAGGCCGGAGAGGAAGCAGGAGAATATGGTGGTGCTGATTATTCCTGCTGCACTGTTGACTGCTAGGTTGCAGAGGACGGTGCCGATTAGGAGGGATCCTGTTGAACGAACTTTCTTAGCCGCGACTACTATGATAGAATGTGAGTGAGGAACATACCGGGAATTATAACATTAATAGCACCAAATTTGTCGGTCAACCAGTTAGGAAGAACACGGCGGATGGAGGAAGCAGCATTGAGGATGGGCAGTAAGTATAGAGCCAGAGAGCCATAAACCCACCCATTAGCCTGACCAAAGGACGGAACGTAGAAGAAAGCAACCTGTGAGCCGCCATATCCCAAAAAGCAACCGAAGACGCAGAGCAAAACGGGGCATCTATGAAGACGGTCCAGTTCACCATCTTCCGCACAGCAGGTGGCTTAGATCTCATTCTGGATACGGCTATCGGAATCATCATTGTGCCCAGTGCAATGAAGCCAATGATGCGGGTCGTCCATGCAAACCCAACCTAGACGATCAGGTTGATGAAGATGATCGGGTACATTATACCACCCCACGAGCTCCCAGTGGCTGCAATCCCCAGAGCCAAGCCAAGCCGACTACCGAAATAGGGCTTGATAATGGCTAATGAGGGTACGAAGAGACAGCCACCTCCGGGACCCACGACAAAACTCTGGGCTAGTACAGCTTGCCAGTACTCGGTACAGAGGGACAGCATCATATGGCCGAATACGAGGCCGAAGGTGCCGGCAATGATCAACAGTCTCAAGAAGCTCCGGTTGTAGATGGGGCTCACCACCGCGCCAAAGGCGAATACAAGCAACGCTTGAATCGAGCCGATCCAGGAAAATGTTGGACGAGGTCTCTTGGAACAAGAGCCCGCGTTAGTAATAGGTCTGGTAGTCACCAAAGTAATAATTCCTGAATGGCGCAAGGTCAGTATGGTCCACGAAATAGAAAATCAAACACACCCATAGTGCTGAACATCATGAGCCAACTGCCGGCCACCTGGAGCCAGGCCACGGTCCCACCATTTGGGAGCACATTGGAGAGCCGGTCCGCGTCTGGTGGGATTGCGGCTGCGGACTCTGGGGTCGTTGGGGGGGCGATCAAGGGCCGACAAGGCTTCGCCCTTCTCGGCCGGTGTCTGATTCCGGGCAATCTCATTGTTGATCGCCATCGCGGTGCAGAGACTTGAAAGTAACTGATTCGGCGTTGGAAGTTTAGCCTCACGCTTGAGTGTTGCAAGTTGTGAGAGATACAAGGGTTGCTCGAAGGCTCATATAGCTGCCCTCAACACCAGCAGGGATCTCTGCTGGATCCTGATGGACAGAGCAGGATGCAACCAAGGCGGACATAGCGACTAACATCGTAACAATAACAATGGCTGTGAACTTTGAAAAATCCCTTGCTGCCTCTGAGAGTGTGTCAACTAGTTACGGACGAGTATGTATGCTGTTCGTCCGTGATTTCGTTGTCCGAGCGTCCGATTTGACTCGATATTAAATAGGAATAAGTAAACAAGATCCCTCAAAGTTAATTCAGCCAAGTCCGCAACAAAGAATTGAAAGCTGGCACGGAAGACAGTGTTAAGCATTCCCTTCCAGTCCCGGCCCCGGTAGACAATGTCTGTCCAAGTGGCTCGGTGCGAGGGCCGAGTTGATTCGCTGTAAATAAGTCCTAATTACAGAAATAAACGATGGGATTCGCAGCTAATGTAAACCAAATCGCAGACTTGAAAATGGTCGTTTTTCTTGCATCTATATTTTGTACTCATCATTTACATCACATCATTATATAAGTGGTCAGGCAGTTATGATACTCATTGTCGTTGCTAAAGGACAAGGAGGTCCTCTTCCCCCGGCAAAGAACGGTCATAGTCACGTTCACATCCACGTTCATAGTGAAGTCGATCGTAATGGTGGATCTCTTCCTCTCCAATGGCAAGCTCACCCCCACCGAAAAGGTCCAATTTGCGTAGCGCATCCAATATCGACGTCGCAGCATCCACCAATCGCTCGCCAGGGCGATCATCGAGCATCGCGGAGATTGGTGCCTCGATGACCACCTCTTGCGGCTGTTGGCCTCCACGCCGGGTGAAGTAGTATTTCCCCTGGTGGGCGGACCAGCTCTCGTTGATGTAGGCTTTTAGTTCGCGGGTTGCTGCGAGGGAGATGTCGCTGGTGGGAGGTTGACATGGCATGATGTCCGTGAGTAGGGTCTCGAGAAGTAATGTGGAAGTTTTTGGCGATTGTTGAACATTAGAGATTATGAATTGCGCAAGGTGTTGGAAGGCGCGAATTTGCGTCATGAGCGAGTTTGTTGGATTTGCGTCCGCACAGGTATCTTGATTGAGGCGATCTATATAGTCGACAACTGGGAGGGTAGCCTTGAGCATATCCAAAGAAGCCGCAGTGGTTATTAGCACGTGAGGTTGGTTAAGCGAGTCGATGTCGGTATATATGCGACGCAGGGAGTTATACGAAGACGCGAATATTGCACTTAAGATGTTGAGAATCGATTGAACACAGTCCGGGTCCGTGCCATCCATATTGAAGAGCAATTCCTGAAAAACACACGTGATGGTTTCGATGATTGGCCGGCTGAGGATCCATGCAGCTCGGTTGTCGAAAGCCGTAGCAAGATACGCAGGAAACACACCCTGAAGAAGGGTAGCTCGCAGCGTTGGCTGGCCCGGACTCCCAGTCTCGTAGGTCCCTGTCATGGAGTTGTACAGCTGATTGACAAAGTACGTTTGCTGGCCGTCAAGCGCAGCGCGCTCCGACACACTTTGGATGAAGATAATGAGTGTCTTCGCGACTTTTGCAGAAGAAAGTTTCGGCTCATAGCTCCTCAGTCGGGCAACAATATAGGTCGGATCGTCAGACGGTAGAGGGAAAGACGCTGGATCCGTGAAGAACGAGTCGACGGGGCAGATGTCCCTACTATGCTGCTGCAGGAAGCTGACAATGTTATGAACAAAGTTGACATAGGCTCCTTGAACTTCTGCTTCACCATTACCCAGCCCCTGATAGTTTGACTTCATAGAAGACATCATTTGCTGAATAATTTCCCTATATTCATGTCGTGTGGTCGAAAGCTCGGGAGATTTCCTATCGTCAAGGTCCTGGACGTGAGCGCGCATGTTCGACAGAAGCGACGAAATGAGCGACAGTCGACGCTGACTTAATTCGACAAACGTTATCGAGTATCGTTCTTCTTTCGGATCTTTGGAGAATGGAAGATTCTTCAGCACAGCATCCTCCGTATCCTGATTCAATATCGCCTCTGTGAAACGATGCTGAAATTTGAGCATAGAAACTCGTTCAACCAGGCTCGACATCCACATCCCAAGGATCTGCACCCTGCATTCTGAAAAGACCTTTTCATCTTTCTCGATGCACTTCGCCAAGAATTGCGGCGTGAACTTCCTCGTCTGTGTCGTCCAACGGAGAGCAACCCAAGAGTCGCTTTCATATGGACTTATATAGCTATCCCAGCGTCTCAGCCCGTGTGTCACAAGCGTGTGCGCAATGGACGTCCAGCAATCCACTACATTCATGAGAATTGCATCATCAGGGCAACGGTCTTCGCCGAAGCAATTCGAAACCAGCCGTGATACCGCAGGATGGAATACATTTGCCACATGATCTACTCCTAGAGAAATAGGCTGTGGTTCAGACTCATATCCGTATGCAGCGGCGATATCAGTCCAATCACCATAATCTTGACTGTCTTCATCGGCAGAGATCCCAGGATTGTTGTCCACCCTCGTACCCGTCGACCCTGTCGAAAGCGCGCTGCACTTCTGAACGTACATAATGATAATTTGTAGTCCTTCTAATACGGTAGCGTTCAATCGAGGAGTTCGACTGTCGAAGAGGTCCAATACTGACTTGATAGGCGTCTGAGACAGAATTTTCTGAGCATGCTCCAGTGTAGATGCGGACTTTATGGCGCTCTGGAGGCCCTGCAGAGCCGTCTTCAGTAAGGACTCTATCTGCCGTTGATTCTGAGCTACCGTCCTGTCGATCAGCTGCTGCGAAAACTGCTTGCCGCCGTCATCCTGCGCCTCGATCTCTCTTCGAGCCAAACTGTGCTGCTTCAGAAACTCCGTGACAAAGTAAGCGTGCCATTCAGCGAAAGGTTCTAGTCCAGATAGATCCTCATTTGTCGACAATTTGAACCGCACAAGTCGTGTCCATGTCCGCAGACTGATCTTGCAAGTTTCTCGATGGGAAGTGGCAGGATGCACTAGGGCTTTGATTGTCTCTAGCCGGGGGCGACACCCATCAGGGACAGACGAATACAGGGTGCAAAGAAGGTCATGGTGGTTCCTCAATGCATCCAAGTCTGTTTGATGAATAGGCTGTTCCTTGGGATAATCCCGGCCGTGATTTGGTAGCAGTCGCCAGGTATAGTTTCGAATCTTCTTCTTGTCGTATGCTTTTGACAAAAAGCGGAGCCCAATTGCGATGACCTTCAGCAAGATATGAAAGCAAGGGTCCCCTGGGAGCACATCGAAGGACGGATTATCATCTAGTTCATCGAGGAAGGCAGGCGATTTGTAGTTCTCCTCCAGTCTCAGATTGTACAAGGTCCGTTTCGCGAAGAAGTCATAGAGCGTGTCGAGAATAGGTTTACAGTCGCGCCAACCCCAGCCGTTGATGAGAATGAAACATCGCTGAAACAGAACACGGCAATAACTGTAGTAAGATACAGGTTGAGAATCGGAGTTGGCCTCATCGCTGTCAAAAACTGGTCGCAACAGCCGCCTGACAAGCAGCCAGTTGTCATGTCCGCCTTGAAATCGGGAGCCAACTCGTGAGATCCCGAGCGCATCGAACTCCTGCAGAGGCAAGGTCTCAAAAACTTGCTGCCATCTACCCTCTAGGTTGCCAATATCTTTCTGGCCGGTGCTTGCGGCACCTTGCGCCGAGTAAGCTTCTGCCGCATATTCTTCCAGGAAAACTCTGAATCTGTCGGCACTCCTCAATACGTTCTGAACGATAACGCATGCCTCAACAACAGGATGGTCATCTTTGATTCCCCTCTCTCGCAATTCCCGAAGCTTGCTCGCAGCAAGGAATTTTCGCACACCCGCTTGCCCTGTCGAACTCGACACAAGTGTGATAACCTGCTTTGAAGCCAACTTTGCCAGACCTAATGCTTCATCGTGGATAGCTTGATTCACAAGAGGATGGCAGGCGACGTGATAAACCTGACTCGCGAAGACCACATTGTATGAAGCAATCCGCATAGGCCTCTCCAAAACATTCCCTGTGGCCGAAGTCACCATTGACAGATCCTCCATAACCTTTGCGATGAGGCTATTGGCTCTTGCCACAAATCCGGTTCTATCAACAGGATCGATGAACGATAAAGCCTCTGACGCATACTTGACCAGAGACCTATACGTAGCGCATCCGAAATCAGTGGCGTCTAATAATTGTTCTCCTGGTCCTTCATCAATCCTGCCAGTTTCTGCGAACTTAAGAATCTGATCAAAAGCTGCGCCGAGCTGAGAAGAGACAGAGTCATCCCAAGCGCCCCATTGCATACTCTGATCGCCGACGGTGACTGTCAAGAAATTGGTGCGCGTATCAAGATCACGTTTGGCTATCTCAAGAGCGCGAAAAAACTCCCCACTGCCAATAAAAGTAGACTCGTGAAAGAACATCCCCCCTGGTAGAGGCCTGACGTCGAAGTCCACGGAATATGCCGTCCTGAAACGGTTTAATTGTGCAGGCAACGTACCGTGAGGGGACCGTTCTTTATTTCGAGGTTCCAGAGATCTCTCCTCCGGAGAGGAAGACACAGGAATTGCATAGTCTTCGATGTGTGTAATATCAACACGTTTTGGTTGTCTTTTTTTCAACTGACGGCGCCGTTGCTCAGTAGCCGGTTTACGGAGAGCAGGCTTTGGTGCGGCCAGGTCGGCGGTTGCTCGAACGGAGGTCTGGGGTTGAACACCCCCCGAAAGGAAACGATTCAGGGGCAGCCGCTCGTCGCGACCCAATTGGGCGAGTGATCTCTGCAACGAAGACGCCGTTGCCGTACTGCCATGGCTCTCATTCTCCGGTATAACGGGCCGTGGGTTGTTTCTGCTCAGGGATGTGATGGCGAGATTCCGTTGAATAATCCATGTATTTCCTTGCCGCTGCTGAATAGCCCTCGTCGCAGTATCGCGAGCGCTTGATCTCGAAGTTGGAGGAACGTCCACTGTTGGGACATTTTCTCCCACGGCACTGTTATTGCCCCCTGCGGTTGGTCGAGTAGCAGCCCTAGTGCGTTCGCTTGCTTTCTTTGCCCTCAGACTATTGAAAACGTCCCTCGCATTTGTGGAGAGTTCTCTCAGAGGCTGTCTTGGAGGAGCCTGACTCTGAGGACTAGGTAAAGTTGTCTGTCGTAGTCGCCCTGCGCGCCATTCGCGCAACGAAACATTGGCATCTTCCGTATCCAACCTAGAATTCAGCTTGATAACCTTACGAGATGGGCTACGTCTCCCCCTGTCCTGGCGGAAGCGCGCCTTTCTCGCAGCAACCCTCAAAAATTGAGGCTGCTCTTTTCGAGGTTGTGAGGCGACATCCGGTGCATCCAGAATGCCCAGTCTGGGAAGGCTCCGAGACGGCCTTTTCTTCTCCTGGCCTCCATAGACAGCGGTCGTGAGCCGTGCCTGCCGTTTACGACGCGGTTTCTTGAACAAATCGTCAGGTCCAGCCCCATCGTTTTCCGGCCTTTTGCGCTTTTTAGCGGGTTTGTGTCTATTTGTGAGAGTGCGGTTGCGAGACTCTGTCGGAAACATGTAGTCGATCCGATTGTCTTCCGGTATATCGCCATCAAAATTTTGGTCCAGGAAGGTATCATCAAGCCCAATCATATTAGCTAGCTGGCGGTGCCCTTCGAGATCGTCATTATCGTCAGAATTTTCGGCGCTCTCCTGGTCACTGTCATCTGCAAGCTGCCGCAGAGACGACAGTTGGTCTCTCGCACTCGATGGCGTTGAGAAATCGGGCTTTCTCGTGATCTTCCTCGCAATACCCTTGGCAGCTTCTGTCTCCAGGCGGGCCATTCTCTCATTTTTTCGTTGCGTGGCACTCGGGATTGGCCTCTGCTTTTGCTGGTCCAGCCGTAACCATGAAGCTGGAAGAACGCCTTTGATCTTTCGCTGATACCTTCTAACAGCTGCTTCTTCTGGATCTTCCTGCTCGTCGCCCTCCATATCGGAAGTTGGACGACCATTGGGGGATGCTGATCGAACGGACTGAGAGTCGTCAGATTCTCGATCAACCTCATTTTCATGTTCGTCCAAATTGATTGGCTCATGATCAATATCTTTGGTACCTCTCCTCGTTTCCGTCCTAGGTGTAATGGTAGGCGGTGAAAATCCCCGCGGGAATCGGAAGCCAGTATCCTCTCGTGCGGGTGGGGAGGAGACACTGCCCGATGGTGGCGGACTAGGCATATCGAAGACCGAAGAGGCAGTAGGTGGCATGGAGGACGACGCATCATAAATCACAACTTGTGGGGAAACTGGGCGAGGAACTGGACGAAGAGCTTGACGACGTCGATCATCCTCAGGTCCTATCACCCTGTGTCTTTTCGGTGAACGCGGCCCAGTGTTTGGGGATTTCGCTCGCTGAGCTCGAGTGCCATGATCGGTAGAGCCATTTCTGGACAATAACGCAAGCTGTTCTCGAGTATCTACAGGCGACGAAGGGGGGTAGCCCGACATCTGGGTGTCCGAACTTGAGCCTGTATCATTACCCAAATCCCGCGCCTGGCTTTCTTCCGCGGCAGCGCGAGCTCGTTGTAGTTCCTGCTGAGAAATTCGCACGGGTTTGACACCCCTCGCTCTCATAAGCCTTTGATATTTCGCGTCCTCGATTTGATAAGGGTGAAGTTGAATGGGGTTGCGTTGTCGTAGTGATCTCCTTGCCGGCTGGTCCAACTCCTGCAAGACATCGTCAGGTATATTATCCAATAGCTCTTGAATAGTCTGGTTCGCTTCAAGGGGCTGGTTCGGAGGATCTTCGGGAAGTTGCTGGCTGTTCTCGTCCAACACTGATGAGCGAACGGAAGATAACGGCGACGTAGGAGGAGAGTCTTCCACGTTGTGGACTTGCGGACGCAGCTGGCTAGCATTTTTGGCCTTTGGCGTAGGCGTCTCTGCGGGCGAGGTTCGTTTACGCCAGGGATGGTGATCAGCTTGCAAAAGATCCGGAGAAGAGTTTGGGATGTCCCAGAAATCGCGGTTTTGTTTCGGCCGAGGCGTCGATGGTGGTTCGTTCTTGTTGTTTCGGACATTCTTGGGCTGAGCTCCATCATTTCCGAAATCTGGTCGACAGTTCTCATGACCGTCTGGTGTCTGCGGTCGTTCCGGCAAAGGCAAATCATTGTCCTCGTCAACACCAGACCCGCCATTGCTCTCGACAATATCACCATCACCCTTACGAGCTTCCTCGTCCTCGGACACAGCCCCAAGGTCATTATCATGAGCATCTTTCCGTCGTTCGCCATTCACCCCTAGGTCTGATCCATCCCCATCATTGTCATCGTTCGGCTTCGGCGTTGGCGTTCGCGATCGTTGGTCTGGTGCCGGTAAAGGCAAACCCACATCCTCCTCTGCTGCAGCGACAGGCTCCCCATCGTTTCCAATAATGTCACTCTCAAGCCTAGCATCATGTGCATCGTCCCTTCCTTCACCGGTTACCCCGTCCCTCTCCTTCCCATCCCCAGCTGTCTCGACTTCGGCGGGCCTCGAAATTTCAATAAGAGACACCTCGTCGATTATCTCCTTCTCCTGACTCTCAAATCCATCCTCGTCATCCGAGTCTGGCACAAACCCTCGTTCCCGCCATGACTCCATTTGCATCCGTTGACGCGATCGCCCATGACATGTCTAGCAATTCATCGGTAAAAGGTATGTCCAGGAGGATAGGATCAAGATATCGATTCCTCGTTTCGACGATATTGGGAGTTCGTCTGGAGTTGAGTTGTTGGCGTTGATTGTTGAACTTTGTTGCATGGCCTTGTTAGACTTAGACGCGTCGGAACAATGTGGGGAGACGCGCCGGCAGTTTACACTTTAATGGATGGCGCCCGCCCGCGCCCATTTGGCGAAGCTCAGCGGGCCGGCCGAGACGCCGAGAGGTTCCCTCTTCTCCTCCAAGTTCCCAGCAGCATTATAACAAAGCAATCAATTGCTCAACCACACTGGACATCATGAGTCGCAATTTCTTCCCCGTCGCAATGGCCATTGCATTTGGGGTCGCGACGGGTATGACCCCATCCCACTAACCCGAACAATCGGACCACAGACAGACTGGCTAACTATGATTTCTCTCCGCGCACTGCAGGATACTACACCTTCCAGCCTGAGTTGAAGAATTTACAGAACAAGGGAACAAGTCAGGGATCTGGGTATGTCGTTCACGCCAGCCTAGCCGACAGTGATTGCGTGCAATACGCGACTGCGAGTGCTACAGATTCATGCTAATCACCGACGGAACGAACTCTAGAAACCAGAACCTCCCTCCGGCCGCCGAGAAGCAGCAGCAGCAATCTGCCATTACGTCTACGCCCTCGTCTCAAGATATAAGTGCGAAATGAGTGATTAGTTCTGGATGCGTTCGCGGGATATACTACAGCGTTGAGCCGCCGGGTAGCAGTAGGGTCGTTTCGGCGCTGGACAGCACAAGACAGCACAGAACAAGAGTTCTCGGAACTGCAGAGGTCGGAAACGATGGTTTGAACATAGCGCCGGGAAACGGAAGGTTCTCAGTATGGTGCTTTATCCTGCTCATGCTCAGCAACCCGTACATTGGCGACATGGCAGGACTGCTGTCGGCGCAGGCTCGTCGGCGCAAAGTGCATATAAATCCATGCTGAATTGCTCATAGATGTATGTTATTATACATTTCAAAATGCGCAGGTCCAGAAATAGCATCTGATAGTCCCGCCCATCTATAACTCCATTTCCAAGCGCGAATGAACGAATGACCGAGTAAAGCTGCCATTGTCATCATACCAATATCAATACCAATACCAATACGCCCGAGTCCTGATCCTGATCCTGACCTTGACCTTGAATGCGCCCAGTGACCGTGCCATCATACCGCGGCTCTTGATAAGTGCTTATGCGCGCTTATATCTCCTCAACGAGCTTCCTGGTTCCTCCGAAGATACGTCCCGGCGGAGTACCAACCCATGCCTCTGGCACGGCAACTCGACTGCCTTCACGGCCACTAACCCATCGCACCATGGTCGGGTCAACAGGTTCGTATTCCGCCGCCGTTTGTTGGTCATCAGCAGCGTTCTCGGCTGCTTCAGCGGCTGGAATACGACCACGGCGCTTGGGCGCTTGTTTCCGGAGAAGTCTGTTAATTGTGTCCATCTATAGCTACGTTAGCATGGCGGAAATACGGCATAGGGTAGGATTTGGAGGCTTTCCGCATTATGTACCTTTTCTTCTTCGTTTCGCTTCTCGCTCAGGTTCTTGCGGCGTCGAGCCATTTCAGCACGGCGCATTGCTCGCTCCTCGGCCGTTAGGTGCTTCTTTATTTGCGGTTCTTTGCAGATTTAGTTTCGGATCGTTTATAGGTGACGTGCAATACTAACCCATTGGTAGTTGCAGGAAGTCGTTGCCCAAGTTGCCCCTCTGGCGTTTTGTCATTTTGCTCATATCACCGGCGGTCGGCGTTCCATCTTCGCTGTCGAGATCTTCGTCCTCTTCGTCGTCCTCGTCCGGCTCTTCACCTTCCCCGACGTTGATTGTCTCACCTTCGTCTTGGTCATCCGGTTCGCCTTCTGCATCTGAATCAGGTTCAGAAAGCTCTTCTTCATCCTCGTCTTCGTCGTCCTCATCAAGCTCCATTTCTTTCGCCTCCACGCTCTTTGCCGGTTTTCCACGGGTTGCTGGGGCAGCTGCAGCTTTTGCTTGTCTTCTTGATACTGGTGGCTGGGGCGGAGCGTCGTCCATGTCTAGATCACCATCTGCATCGGCGTCTTCATCGTCCTCTTCTTCGCCGGGAGCATCTTCGTCGTCAACTTCGTCTTCTTCCTGATCGTCGAGATCTTCTTCCTCTTCGCTGGTGTCTACCTCGACCACTCTCTTCTTGGACCTGCTAGTGCGCGGACCAGTCACGATGGGATTGTCAGTAAAGACATTATGCGAACGCCTCGACGCATTTCGCGAGGTACCACTAGTCGCTTCGCGCAGCTTCTTGGTCGGCATCCTGACCGTAAGATGAATCGATCTTCTGGCGCCCTCAGGAGTCTCTGACCGAGTGCGAACTACTGTCACTGACGGCAGCGACGGAGCAGAGCGGGATTGTCGAGTTGACCTGGTTCTCGTGTTAGATTCTATGACTGGATGATCATCCCGCCCCGCGCGGGCACGAAGCGAACGCCGCAAAGACATGATAGGCAACGGTGATTTTGGGGTCGCTCAAAGTGGAAGGAAAAGTCAAGGGTCAAGAAAAGCGGTCGTGTTGAAGGGAGTGAGAGGCCCAATCCAACAGCAAACGGATAATTTCAGAGCAAGCAAAGAGTGTGCAGATTTGGAGGGGCGTCAGAAGCGAGCAAGTCGATAGATCGGGGTAGGTATATGAGGATGGAAGAATCAACAATTTGGGTAACCCTCCAGTTATATTGCCGCTAATAGTGGACGGCAACCTGATGGGAGTCATAGGTGAATTGAATATGCATGCACTTCTCACTATTCACAGCTGGCAAGGACGTGGGCCGGTGCTTCATTGGGGGAGAACAGATGCAGCCGGGGAAGCCACAGGGCATCAACCCCTAACTATCGCTTCGTAGTTCATGCGCCACTGGGACGTTTGGAACCAACATCGACGATGGGGCCAATGGGGATGTTCTAGCCCGATCCCAACTCTCGGTGGTGAAAGACGAACAACCAGCGGTGCGTGCTGCATTCACCAGGTTGGCGCGATTGGATTACTGTCGGTAGGGCCGGGCAAATCGGGATCCTTGACGTTGGAACTTGGACCGGCCCGGGGGAAGAAGGGAAGAACGAGACTGGAAGGTGGAATGGAAGGGAAGGGGAGCGAAATCATCCACAACGCATCAGAGGCGGGCAACATCCGCGGTGTGCAGCAGTGGGAGAACTAACACGAGCGAGGGAGAACAGAAGGTCAAGTACTCACAACTCACGCTGATGAGAGACCGGCTCAGTGCGCTGGTTGGGCGTCGGGTGACAGGTGACAGTTGTCCAGGGCGATGTTTGAGCAGGATTGCTGCTAGGTCCGGGGGGGAACGCAGTGCGACTTGAGAAGATTGTCCCGTGCCACCAGTCAACAAAAGGGCAAGACAAGTAATCTTTGCTCTTCCTTGAGGGATGGCTGTACTTTGAGCCTTGTCAGATGGCGATCCGGAGTTCGATGTTTTGCCCGGGCGGTGTATCGCCCTTTGAAGATCTGGCCGAGTCGTGGATGATGGATCGCCCTTGTCCTTCTGCGCCCACTGCCATTGCGGGTCCCTAGACTCCCTACGTAAACTAAGAGCGCCTGGGGCCATGGAGCCTGGAGCCTGGGCTCTCACCACTGTCACTCCAGGCACTAACTAATTCTAAGTAGCAAGACGACGACCGAGAAAAGAGTTCACTTGAACACCTGAAATTCCGGCAACTATGTAAACTGTATTACGAAAGTGGCGAAGTTGCCCAACACACTACGGCTGTTAACTGGCTGGTCGCTGAGGCACTGGCATGAGCTATCATAAGGAATCGAACAATGGGGAATTTCAGCTTCGGCCATTTCCTTGAATCCTCCTTCAGCGTCACAATGCGATTCAAAACAATCTTATCAGGTGAGCTATCTCGGTTCAAACAGAAATACCCAACGCGCATCCCCTGGAACCGGACAGTCTCGAGAGGTGCTGCTGCTGCGATGCTCCTCGAATCCGGTTCAATCCCGGCCTCGCCTTTAGAATCAGGCCAGGGAGCCCTATGGATGCTCTCGTGGTGACCTGTCTCGACCAGTGCCTTCGAGAAGACTTGCTCCGAGTATGGGTTAGCAACGGAGAGGAAGCCATCGGGGTGTGAGTCGGTTTTGTCGCATGTGAAGAGGGGTTCATAGGTGCGGGCAGATGCCTTGACTGGGCTGTTCAGTGATGGCCATTCTGCGATCCAGTGGATATACCTAAGGGTCGGGTTAGCGAGGGCCACCTCGTTCATGATTCGGAGAATTGGTAGGGCTTGATACCTGCCCAGCGGGCGGACAAGGTAGGCATTGTTACTCACGCCTTGGCTTTCTTGGACCTGATACCCTCTGCTGGTTTATTGTATCTAGCTTTGATCAAAGTCACGACCCCTGTCACTGGGTCCTTTTCGAAACTCGTTGCAGTTATGGGAAACGGAACCCTCCGCAAACCGACTGATTTGCCAAGAGCCAGCCGAGAGGAATCTTTACTGGCGGCTTCCTGGAAGTCAGATTGGTCGATATAGACTGTCCTGGTAAATGGTACGGTGTGAACCTGGCAAGATTAACATCATTTAACTTGTGACGAAGTTCGGCGGCGTGACATACGCCAAACTCTGGATCTTTTAAAAAAGGCACCTCTACCATCTCCAAGTAATCTTCGGGCAGGCTTTCGATAACGACCATCAAGCGCGGCACAGAACACCTCGACGCTTTAATGCAATAAGCGTATAGAGACGGGGATCATCCCAATCGTGGACGTGCCCCCTTGATATCAGATCCAGGATCTTCTGCTCAGACAGGACTGTGCAGGCCAGATTCAGTCGGCCATATCTATAACCATAATCAGAGTAAGCACGACACTATAGATGTAGAACGACAGCTTACTCTCTCTGCGTGGGTCTATTAACACCTAACTTATCACAAAGCCAATTATATGAAACCCTCGACAATTCAAAATTCAGTCGTGCACAGGGAGTGCGTGATCCCCTCGAGATTATCCACCCGACAATGCGCAAAGTCATAGGTAGGGTATATTTTCCACTTATCACCGGTGCGGTGGTGGATCCCAGCTGCCACAGTCTGGTCATCGCTCTCTTTCTCAACCTCTTCGCCATCAAACTTGCGAGGCTGAATGACTCGATACGCAGTCAAGTCCCACCATTGGGGGTTTCCTGAGCCGAGGTCCTGCTTCAGGCGAAGCGGTGCTTCCCCAGGTGCATACCCGCCATCTCGCATTGCCCTGAACTCGATGAGTCTCATCCGTTGGCCGTTTTCGATAAGGGAAGGCGTAGCGAGGGGTCGCGCCTTTACCATCGCCGCGTTGGAGGGATATTTCGTTTACTGCGGTGAGAGAGTTCATTAATCAGACCAAGTTGCAGGTAAGTAGCAGTAATATCCAACTTGAACAATAACAAACATAAGCACCGTCCCTACGAATCAACTCCTCCGCAAGCTCGTAAAGACGATCAAAATGATCACTCAAATGGGTGACGTTGGCGGGTTCGAACCCTAGCCAGTGGATCATGTCCGCTTGGCCGAATTTGTGTCGTCGTACCGTAGATAGCAGACACCGCTATGGTGTTTCGCGAAGCCGAAGTTGATGGCGATGGCCTTGCTGTGTCCCAGGTGGAGGAAGCCACTTGGTTCAGGTGGGAAGCGCGTAATGACTTCCTCTGCTAGGTTTAGATTGTAGATATCAGCGAGGAGACCTGAGTTGAACGTGGTCTCTGCATTGTTGGTGTCGCTATCGTTTGGATGTCATGATTGTGTTCATCTGCTTTCGGACGATGGGCGCGCCTGGTGTGCTGCTAGTTTAACGGGCAAACAAAAAATGGGAAGGTACAGTTCTGAAGAGAGTGGAAAGGACGGTGAATATAAATTTGGCAATGTCGAGTCAATGTGATGTTGGACGAAATACGAGTCGAAGAACAACCTAAGCGCGCACTCATACAGTCATGCCTGGAGCCAATTCACTTTGTCTAAACCACTCAGCATCGACAGTATATGTATAGCCAGATGTGGGTCAAGATAGACAACCGCATGCTTCTCTAGTAAAGCCATACTTCCCTCATGACTTAGTAGCACTACTCATATGTTCAGGGTACAGTCGTTGGTTTTTCTCTACGATTCTTTCGTCCCTGGTCAACCCTATGATTATCTTGTCTCATTGCAGGAGAGACGAAAAGCCATCTTGCTGCACGACGCCGAGGCGAGCAATGGTCCCCCAATCCCAACGCATCTTATACCTGCAGGGGTTGTTTGTTCCATGGTGCTTTCCGCGGGATAGCCAGTTCGTCCGGTCTGAGTACAAACACGAAGATCAAGCATGACTCTTAGATGGCAAGATCCTTCTTGGGATCTCAAACAGAAAGCTCAAACAGGATCTCAAACCCAAGCCTGTCCTATTTCAGGCGAGAGGGCTGCTCAAACCCCTGGCTGATCTCACAAGTGAAGACGATGACTTGTCGTACACCATCCAGAGTCTGGCCGCGCGGGAGGACGGCCCGCTGTATACATTCCGTGAGCTGCTGGAGAAGATGACCAGCAGGGCTGGAATAGGGATAGGCTTAACAAGACCTATCAGAATAAGACTCGCCTTGCCGGGGGCCAGCTGGAGCCGCAATTCCAGCATCGCAGTCTCGCTTTCGCTTCGACGCCTCCGCTAGCCCTTCGACCGGGCTAGTGTTCCAAGGTTGAGGAAATGCTTGCCTCGCTAGAACGCCTCAAGTCGCTTCTCCTGTTAGCCATTGCCAGCGACCATCTGCGGCTATCCATGGCGATTAGAAGCGATGTCCAAAAGATGCTTGCTGAGCTGGTTGTCTTGGCAATTGATAGTCAACGACGAGCAATCGTCTTGCTATCCAAGGAGCAGAAGCTCATTGTGGACTCCCTGTCTCTAGGACTACGGGAACAGGTACGGGGCCAGATGGACGGTCGTCGAGTCATGAGCTCGGGGCCAGCACGGAGTGGTTTCTGCAGCATGAGTTAGTGGCGTAACTCGACCTCCTCATCACCGGGCACGCTTGTGTTGACGGGGGGTCCGGGAGTTCGGAAATCGACCATCAGCCAGACGGCTAGGTTCTTTCCCAAAGCCTGAAGTCAGACCGAAGCGGACGTCGGCGTCATTTATTATGCCTTTAGCTTAATAGGTAGTGAGGAGCTCAACTCGGCCGCAGTTCTCTCTGACATCGGTACAACAGGGGTCCATGAACGACCTTATCTTATGAAACGCCTCGCTGCTCTGGGCGTCACAGGCGGTCCACTACCCTCGAGCAGGAACATCGACATGCTCTGCGGCGCACACTCCGACCTCAGAAGATTGTATCTCATCATAGATGGATTGGACGAGTGCGAGGCTCTTGCCCGAGGTGTCGTCAAGAAGCTCCTCTCCATCCACCCGCCGCTGTACTCTGATTGTGACGAGACGAGAGGAGTCTATCCTTAGAGACTTCCAGGGCTCCGAGGCTGCTATGATTGATATCGGCAAAAGCGAGGCTCGTCAGGTTCCTCGAAGAAGTCCAAAGGCGATTAAAGAATCCACGCACTGCAGGATACCTGGATAATGATTCAGGCAAGATCGCTCATGCGGCCAAGCTCATCACTGAACAGAGTACTGGACTGTAAGCTATCAGTCGTTCTTCCTCGCGGTCTTAGTTGCAAATACAGTTGAATCAGATACTAACGCCAACCAGCTGGATATACGCCACAGCCACAATAAAGCTCCTAGCACAAGCCGAGACCAGAGCTATTTTCGAACGCCTACTACACCAACCTGAAAACGAGAGCGAAAGCGAGCACAATGGCCAATCGTACGAACTATACGAAGCAATGCTTGAGAATGTGATCAGCCAATCAGCCAACCTCGCAATGCTGGCCAAAAGAACCCTGGTCGCACTGTACACTCGGCCTCTGAATCTTTCAGCATATCCAGTTGTCGGATTTGTTGGACCCAGAAGGATCAGCTTTAGCTCATGCACAGACTTCCGAATCGGGAAGTGGTCATGCCGACTTCGAAGAAATCATAGCCGATACAATATTGTCTTGCTGTGAAGAATTCGTTGTATCAGCTCGTGAGCCAATTCCTGGGTTTGGGCCGCAGGTGCAGTTTGTTCATGGCTGTCTTTTGAGTTCTTTGAGCACCGGGGCGGGGGCGTTCCCGAGTAGGTACCTGGTAGGTAGCAGGGGGTGATATGGATAGATGGGGTCGCCGAATCGGCAGGGGTTGGGACCTTTTTTCTCCCTGTATCCTTTGCCGGTACCACACAGACGCCGCATGTTGTAGTTACAGTGGATCGATCTTCCAGCAGCAATAGATCAGACGAGATGAAACAAAAACCAAAAGACGAAAGAGATAGAATGACCAAGTCAGTAAAAATTAGGATAGTAAGTATACATGAGGAGGGAGTGTTGAGCGTGAGCTATAGTAACAAACATAAACGCCGTGATGAGGGAACCCAGGAAATCTAGCTAGAACGTGACAGTCCAGACGCCCCCAATCGTACGAAAAGGTGTATCATACATGTGCATATGTGTGCATAGATGGAATAGATGGCCATCCCGATCCAGAGGGCATAACGTGGAGGAGGTTTTGAAGTGTTTGAGGAGCGCCGTGGAAAGATAGGTGGATTCTCTCCGGGCAATTTTTTATATATAGTACAGAGAAGGTAGGTAAGTTGGTAGGTGGGGAGGGATGAGGAGCGAGCTAGTGAGCGGAAGCTGGCGTTTAGTTGTTCTTGACAACTCCGACCTTGGCAGCCTAAATGGATTTGTTAGCGTTGTGGTGCTGGCAGTAAACCTATCCGAAGGAGAACCTACTCTAAGAATACGGCCGTTCAGCGTGAAGCCCTTGCTCTGCGTGTACATGATCTCGCCATCCTCCTTGCCCTCGGCCTTGGTCATGAACGTGGCCTCGTGGATCTTGGGGTCAAACTTTTGGGGCTTTCCATCCTCACCGGGCTCGCCGGGGTCGAATCTTTGCAGACCGTGCTTCTGCAGAGTGTTCATGAGGATGTTCTGGGTCATCTTGAGACCATCAACGAGGTCAAGAAGATCCTTGTTGGACTCGGTCTTGGTGGCACCGAGCTTGTCCTTAGGGACGGCTAGGAGGGCGCGGTCGAAGTTGTCGATACTCTCGAGAAGGTCGACGGCGAAGCGCTGGATGGCGAAGTTTCGGGCGTTCTCCATGTCGCGTTTGGTGCGCTCTTGGAGGTTGAGGAAGTCGGCGACAGAGCGAACGTATTTGTCCTTTCAAATGGTCAATCTCAAATCATTCAAGCAACAAAAATAATAGCGCAACTACAGAATGCGATCAAGGTGCAGAAAACAAGAACAAGATGTATCCTGGTCTTACCTTAAGGTCAATAACCTCTTTCTTCTTCTCTTCTAACTCCTTGGCGACGGGGTCGGCAGCTTCTGATTCAGCACCGTTCTCCTTCTGTTCCTTGTCGCCATTCTCGGCCTTGTTCTCTGTGGAGTAGCATCGAGCAGTAGGAAGACGAGCGAAGGGGCGGAGGAGCTGTGGTTGTTGGAAATGCGATGTCCGACGGACGGCCAGCGGCGCTGTGGAGGCGGAACGGACAGAGAGCAGAGACCGGGAGGCCTGAGCTTGTCTGAAGAGGGTTCCTTTGAACATTGTGAGAGAAAGGCGGGAATTAAGAATTATTCCAATGGAGCAAAATGCAGAGATGTGATGCTGTCAAGAACTCGGCATCATCGCAGAAACAGAAAAACTGAAAGCTACGATGGCATCACCTGACCGCCTCGGCCCGGTGGAAAAACATCTGACCGAACTATATGCAAGCAGCAAACAAAGAAAGACTTTCAATTCAAAGACGTTAGGAGTATCTGTAGTTAGCTGTAGACTCATGTTATATGCTAGCCATGCTCTACTAATATTGCTATGCGGACGAAGTTCCGGACCATGCTCTAGCTATAACTCACCTCGTGCGTCTTTCAGTCCGAGTGAAGTGCACGTGAGCAGCTTTTGAGAAGATAACGGAGATTTCGTCTTCGATCATCCATATATAATCCTCCACCTTTTGTAATGGTGTGGCCGAAATGCTGCCATGATCTATAGAAGTTGATACTCGTGATGGCTCGCGGCAGACCGTGCGAAACAGGCTGATACCCGGCGCCGATATACACAACTATGTTTACATCAAGCGAACAGCCGCAGTGCAAGAATTAATTGCGAACCGATCACAGTATAAAACATACTGACCTTAAAAGAATCCAAAGCAACAAATATCAGAGTGTAGGAAGCCTGTATCGGGCAGTTTGTCAGACGAAGGGTTGCGCCGAACGAAACTCTGCCGTCAAGGGAACCGTAGTACGCCTGAGCAACAACGAACTTGAAGATGGCTAAAGTTAATGCAAGCCATTGATTCAGCCCACGGAAAGCGGCATAGTGATGGCATGTGGTTCTGGCAGTGCTCTGCGAGACGGTGCTCACCGCAACATCCCCAATGCTATACGAGGCAGTTTTTGTTGGTCGTAACGATCACGAGTAGCTTTTTGCGCCCTGTTCTGTACTAGTATTCTCCTGGGTTTAGTTCTCGATGGAACAGCCATAAGCATATCTATGGCAGGATCTGTAACCCCAGCCACAAGGCAATGTGCTCTGTACTAGTCCACGGCTATGCCTAAGGCTTACCCGGAGATGGGTGCAAGCCGCGCGATCTGTAAGTCAGCATGAGTAAGGTGTTCTGCAAACGTTGTCCCGAGCCCTCCGCCGGATTAATAATAATCGGCATATGTAGCGCATAGGAAAACAGTAGAGTCATGTTGCGCGGGGGATCCTCCGCGAAAGTGCGGAGTGGCTATGCCAAACACCGCGGGACCCAAGGCTAGGCGAGGCCGAATTGTTGGGATTCATGGCAGCGCAGCCAAGCCCGCGTTTTCCACGATGTGACATTGAGTCGAATGATGATGATGAGGCCAAGTGACAAAGGCGAGTCATGATTGATCTAAAGTCACATCGCGAGATAGTGTCACGTCTTATCGAAGGAACTGAAGCGAGAGAGGCATTGGGTAGTCCCGTGACCACGGGGATTATGACGGAAGTGACACCCTCATGGATCCCGACAGCGCCTGCAGGGACTAGAGCCCTGGGGAGCTTGGCCTAACGGCTTTCTTGAGGAGCTTAGCCACAAGGAATTGAGCAGCCTGCTGTTAGTGAGCTGGATTCCCCAACAGTTAGAGGAGCGGCAAAGAGCGAGGGAAGCAAAACATCAGCCACAATCAAGTAGATCACAATCTGTCACCAACGCTGTAGCAGTATGCGTAAGCGGACACCTCCGATTACTCCGCCCACACTATTGGAGCATCTACTGTAGGCGACGCGTTTGTTTTGTGCTTTCCCAAGATTTCGATCATGGCCTCCACCAAGAGGCGGAGTTGTATGGAGCATGCGGAGCATGTCGTCAGCAAGGGACAGCTGCGATATAGAGGCTTGGAAGCATAAAATAGTAGCTTTTATGATGTTGCCTATACATCGTTGACGAGGCAATCTGCTGCATATCGTTCAAAGGCTCGGGTTACAGGGCAGAGTCAGCCAGCTAAGCATAAGGCCGATTGGGATCTGTATGTGGTCTGAGCAGAGGCGCATTCACTGCCGGGATTCCATAGTATCTATGAAGGCTTGGGCCAAGATCTAATCCGATGACTACGCCGTAGTTGTTCCCGAGACATGGCCTGGCTCTGCGACTTGGTGGACTCTGCATAGAAAGTGGCGATCGTGCTCTGTAACGGACAAGGGCCACTGCCGCACAGCAGAGACGACGACTCTGTGGCAAAGAGCATGGCAGGCAAAAGGCGAGACTCGATCTTCAGGAACAACTTCCGGCAGCCGACCGGCCGCGTCCGCTGGATCGACCAAACAGAGACATACAGACCAGGTTGAATTAGAGAGTTGTGCGTGGACTGTCTCATAGGCCGAGAGCAGGGCAGTGCAGGGAGTGGAAGTCCAACCCACCGGGAGCGTCTGTGAGAGCCTGAGAGGCGTTGCTGCGCCTCGACAGCCGACGAACACGGAAAGAGACCCTTTGCTTCTTGCAGAATCAGATTAACTGAGGGTGTATATAATATGCTTTTGGCCTTGCAGTCTGGACTCCCTTCTAACACATCTTGTTTTAACACAATTCCCAACCACCTACTGTATCGCCATTTTGCTCTTGTGGCGACGCCGCTACAACCACCTACTTAACCTCCTCCTCCGCCTCTTCTTCGTCTTTTCTACCAACTCGCTCAACACACAACTTCACCTCCTGAATCAATCTCTCTCTCCTCGCCACCAACAACCTACAAAATGACAGGCACACTATCCCCGCAATCTGCACCCTCATCTCCTAGCTTCCAAGCCCACCGCTCCTCGCGCTCTTCCTCTCACAAGCCATCGCTATCCATCGACCTCTCCAATCTCCCACCCCTCACTCAACCCTCACCACCAACAAACACCCTCCTCATCACGGACCTAAACGACCTCTACCTCTTTCAACCTTCGTCGCTCGCCTCCATCCGCGCTCAAATCGAATCCATCGCCCCGCTCAACTCCTTCTCCCCGCTCCCCTCATTCCGCCGCATCGTCTGCTCCTTCCACAACGAAGACGACGCAATCCGCGTCCGCAAGCTCCTCGACCGCGAAAGCCTCCTCAGCCGCCCCGTCCGCACAAAGATCTACTTCGGCGAGCCAACGCCCCTCCTCGAGTCCGACGAGTCCGGCACAGGAATCAAACACAAGCTCCTGGAGGCACCCCAAGTCGACAAGCTCTTCTTCATCAGCCCCCCGCCCTCCCCGCCTCACGGATGGGTCATGCGCACTGAGGACCCGCCTAACAGGGAGGTCCACGCTAGCGATCTCGCTCAGGCTCTTGCGAAGCTCAAGACTGAACAATCCGGCGTGACTGCATCAGCTGCCTTTTCCAACATCTACTCTACTGAATCGTCCCAGATGCAGACGGACCCGGACACGCCAATGTCTCTTTCTTCCGATAAGAGGACCCCAAGCTTCCAGCGGAGCAGAAGCAGCACGCTCATCTATAACCCCGAGCAGCACGGCGGTAGCCCCAACCTTCCGGCCGTCATGGTCGAAGACACGAGCGCCGACCCGGACGAAATGGATGTGGAGATGAGCCCCGTTGATATGCCGATGAAGCAGACGCCGCCTTTCAAGACTGCTCGGCCGCCAGTTGAGCTGATGATCTGAACTTTCCTTCTTTTTTTTTCTGTTCCTTTCTCCATCGTCATTTAGGGTCTCAGCTGCATACTAGCGCTTGAATTCGGAGTTTGTGTGCATAGGGATCATACTTTTCGTACTTGTTTCTTTTTTGCGGCTGTGACTGTTGTGTTTCCTGGGATTCGTTCATTTCTCAAATAGTCCATCGTATGGCGTTCTGGGTGGATTGATGAACTTGACAAATAGTGCTATGGTAATAAAGGATCTGTGGTTAGCAGTATATCAATGTAATGGTTTCAATCCCATCATATCGTGCAATTGTCTAGTCTACTATTTTCGCGTAGTTTGATAGCAACATATCCACTGGCAATAGAACATCCATCCTATCCAGCGAGTTGAGCAAGTAAGTAGCCTACTACTAGTCAAACAATACAACCGCACTCTCACTCACAACAGCAGGTCCCAAAGCCGCCGCCAACTCCGCCACAATACCCTTGACTGACTGCGGCTCGTCAATCGGCATAGTTTCCCATCCGACCAGGTCCTATTATTCGTTCATCGTTAGTCGTGCGAAACAGGATAATGAGGAAATGAGATGAGAAATTGTTAAACTCACAGCCATATGCACAAACGACCCATGAACGAGCAACGGCCAACTCCCCAGATCCAACTTTTTGACTTCGTTCACCGTGAGTACGCCCGGCATGTGCAGCGCGAAGAGGGAGACTTCTTCGTCGTTGATTTCGGCGTCGGCGTCGGCATCGGCTTCTACACTTGCATTTGCATCGACTGCTCCTGCTTCGGCTCCGGACTCGGACTCGGCGAGTTGGCGGTCTCGCGAGAGAGAGACGTACGGTCTTGCGTTGAGTTTGGTGGTAAGTTCGCCATCTAGGGGGTCCCATGTGTGGGATTCGGGGTCTGGGAGATTGTTAGGGTTTATCGGATGCAGCATAAGGGGGGAACAAACCTAGGATGTATTGAGGTCGGAAGGAGCCCTTGTAGCGCATCTTTTGGCAGGAGTGGATGTAGTAGCCTGTTTTTATAAGCTCACTATTAGCAAAAAGGGTTCTATGTTGATTGCGGTGACCATTGGAGACCCTACCCATATAGTAATGCTGATAGCCTTCCTCAATTGCAAGGGCTATTTCCCTCATTGCACTGAGTTTGCCGAGTTCCCATTGCTCGTAATCCGGGTCGTAGCTTTGGCTAGGTGTCAGCGGCTGCTGTGCAGCGTTATATTTGTATTGGGAGTGCTCACAAGATGTAAACAGAGCTGACTCCGCTAGGCATCAGGTCCAAGACAGCAACGGCTATGAGCTTCCCATCGAGCCGGTAGCATTGGTGCCAGGACCCCAATCTGCGCTCTTGCGCATTGGGTTCGGTCCGCTTGAGGCCGGAGCAGAGGAAGCGTTTGAAGTCTTTTGTTTGCCACTTGGAGACGTCTTCCTTGTGAACTTTGGTCTGGTACTTGCGGAATAGCTCGAATCTGAAGATATGAGTATAGGATTGTAGAGCGGGAGATGTTCTCTGCGTACTTTGCTTGGGAGACGGTGTCACCTTCAATGTTGATCTCGAACCGATGGGCCGGTTCCAAGGTCTTCTTTGTCTTGGGGTCAATTGGCCTCTTGACATTGCTATACTCGACCTCGTGGACGAGGTCAACGACGTCGAAATTGCATTTACGGTGCTTCTTTTCCCTAACAAGCTTGTGAGCTCATATGCGCGCTGAGTATAGGACCGGGCCTAACCTACTCCCTTCTTTTCGGACAAAGGTATGCAGCTCTGCGGATGTACTCCGGACCCAGGACAAACTTGTTCCAACGATTCAGCGCTTTGCGCTGATCCTTCCTTGGTCTATAGTTCAAAGCCTGGAGCCTGGGTCAATCAGCACGGCTGAAGCAGCTAGTTGTGCAGCCAGGGTGCAGCAACATACCTCATAGTATAATGAGGACAGCATGACCGCTGCAGGTTCTGCTTGTAGTACACGGAGCCGGACCTGTGCGCGGGTCAGAAGATCCGATTGCATTGCATATTTGCCACTGCCGGCCAGGGCGGATGGAAGCTGCCTGACCTTCTCCATCCCCGATTGACGAGGTCTTCATAATGTGCTGGGCGGACTGCAACGGAGCTAGCGTAGTATGAAGCACCTACAAGGGCATGCCGTTTAGCAATCCGATCCAAAGCGGCGCGGTTCACGTGGGGCTACAGGGCGAGACGACTGACTCCCATTATCTGATTTACAGTATCCGCACGAATTGCGCTGGTAACCTGAAGCAGTATGTTGGTCAGAACGATGCTGGCGACGGCGATGATGATGACGAAGGATCCATCGTCTTAGTCACGAGCAGTAGTCAAGGATCCGGCAGCTGGGTAGGAAGGATTGGGCACGCAGAGCTCAGGAAATAATAACTCCACGAGAACAGTAAGAAAACGACCGGGATGATCAGACAGTGACAGTATTGGAGAGGAGGGACAGGCCTGTAGATACAGCATGAGGGGCACAGCAACTGCAAGACAGGAAAATGAAAGCTGGAGAGAGCTGCGGAAAGGAAATAAACTAGGACCAATGACCATTGCACGGGGAAGGGCAGAGTGCTCTGACTGGCCACTCACCGAGGGGTCGGAACAGCGACAACTGCCTCGCTCGTTCGGCGTCAATCGGTGCTCTGGGGTCAGAGGGCTCCATGGCGTGGTCGTTGCGTGAGGCTGTGAGAGGACAGAGATTGTCAGCGCTCAAGGCGGGAAAGGAAGAAAAGATGGATGGCTGTATGCGAGGGGGTTGGATGGAGAGTCAAACAAACGATGGAGTTGCGGGGAGAAGAAGATGAAGTCAGGGACGATACGGTGGTGGCTGTGACGGAGTCAAGTGTTATTCAATCTTGTTGAACGGAAGACAACATACTCGTGAAGTAATCAACAACAGCTAGAACATTCAGCTCGTCTGATAGAGATAGACAGATAGAGATGAAGTTAGAGTGATGGCTTCTAGAAGGAGACTTGACCAGCTCCCAGTCCCTGTCAGTGCTGCTGTATGCATGTCGGGTTCCTCCTGGTCCAATTCCTCGCATCCTCGCCACGAGAGCCCACAACACCCTACGAAAGATTGACGATGCCAGCTAATTGTTGACATGCAGAGCAGTGGGTAACAACTCAAATCAAATCACTCTATCCATCCGTGTACAGAGCACTAGTCGAGCAATTGGGGCGCTGGGATTCCTTTGGCAGGAAATGTACTCTGTACCGTACGGTTTGCCCAGGTACGGGAAGCCCCCGTTACAATACCAGAGCGAACATTTCAAAGTACCGTCTTCCAGCGCTCGACCGATTTCTAATTCTCTAACGGCTCAAACTCTCATTATTTCTTACAAAGTCTCAAGAGTCAATGATCGCCTTTGACCCTGAGTGGTGAGCATTGACGTTTTAGAGGAAGATCTGTTGATCTGGCCGATCGACTCCAAAGTATTTTCGTCTGAGCTAATCTTAGTATTCTTGTCCTTATTTCTCGATAAGATCGTTGCCATGAGTTGAACGCCTGGTTACTCAGGAACACAAAATCATCCAGAGTAGTTCGTACTCTGTACCTAAAGTTCTGTCTGGCGGACTGCGGCCCTCATGGTTCCACAGTCAGACTTCGAATGAATTCCACACAAATAATGAAACGTGGATAATCCCCCAAGACACCGCGCGAAGTCGGAGCTCTAGCATCACCCACTCTGCAGATACTGGCATGCCGATATCATTGGGCAACCCGCAATGAACCAGCGCCAGCTTTTCAGGGCATTTTCTTCTCCGAGGGCCACCCCCGACAGTACTCCGAAGACATCTGGTACGGTCGGGTACACAGAGGCCAATCGCAGAATCAGCATTGAAAAGGTACGGCCCAAGGGCAGGAGTCGACCGTAAGCTGATTGAGCGCTTGTTCGAAGAGAGAATGCAAACTAGACTGGGTCTGGTCCACCGCATGAGCCAACAGCTATTTCTAGATACTCGGACCCTTCTTCTACGATGCCAAGGTATAGACTGATTTGTTCTTGGCTGTGACTGAACCTTGGGTAACCTTGTCAACGCGTGGCCTCCGTCAACTAAGCAAAACAGCGACTCCGAGGGTTGGAAGCTGCGCTGTGAGGGCGAAAGGCCACGAGGAAAGTCGGTTCCTAGCAACTGAAGTATCAAACCTTAATTGCGCATGAGAATCGTGGAGAAAGCTGTTCTCAGGGCCGAAAGGCCTTTCTTTTCTTTTTCTTTCTGAGATCTCTTTTTCTGAGCAAACGCCGAGAGCACCCTGCATGCTCCATCTTACCAAGGTAGGTTTTCGGATCAGCCTTCTCGGTGTCATCATCCAAGGTCGATCGACGCGGGGCTAAGCGGCGAGTGCAAACCCAAGGCACACGATATTATTCAGGACGAGAGAGTTCCGACCCAAGTTGCCCGCTTCTTTGTTCAACGGACAAGCGGGAAAAACACAACGGGGCTTGTCAATTGCTAAGCTATGAGCCCATGGCGCATCTGCCCCATACTTCAAACGAATCATGCAGCTCTTGCCTGGGGCATCGTGCAGATGTTACAGAAGTCATGCCCACGGCAACGAGGATAAATGAATCATGGGGTCGATCAGAGCGTTGGTATTGCTCAGTCCAGGCTGTTGCTAGCTGCAGACAGCTCAAACTAGGAAAAGCAGGGGATGCACATAAGATTAATTAGTGCCTCGAAACTCCAAAGAGGCTTGGGATCACTCCAGCGGCGATTGGGTCGAGATGCGACAACGCATCAACGATCTGTAAAAGTGCGGATCCAAGATCCCAGCTGGTTCTCTTGCAATTACTCTGCATTGCTTCAGCTGGAACAGACTATGTGCCGCTGAACTGTTAGCAGGTGGTGAATTGGCGATGCTGTGCTGGAGCGTTGCGAGTTGTCTGCACGTGATGTCAGGGAGAATTGACACCGCTGACGTAAGGGCAAGTATCAGCTTGAGATAGAGTGAGACCGTAAAGTCAGAGATGATAAAGTTCTTGGGACTGATGATGATTCTCAGAGAGAAGAAAGCATCTAGGTATTTGCGAGGGTCTACTATTTCGAGCAGACACATTGTGTGTAACAGGCCAGGGACGTCACCGTAATACCAATACGCAATACGTTTTGTCTCCGAAGACACTTTGGAGTCTTTGCCGGACCGCGCCGCCCATTATCCATCCCAAGCTGTCTCCGGTCTCTCGCCTCCCCTCCGTTCCTCTTCCTCTTCTCTTCTTCTATTCCCTCCCCTATTTCTATGCTATTCCCTCCATGAACATGTCTGTTTCCATCTCCAAGTCTCTCTCCAGGTTCCCGTCCGCCGCGGGAGTGAACGGGAATACCTAGAATTTCTCAAATCGTTCGAGTCTTCTCTTCCAGAAAAATTTCATTGCCCTTCTTCGGCCGCCTGATTATCCTGCCCCTGGAGAAGGAAGAAGCACGAACCGGTCCTGAGCCAGCTCCTATCCACCTTAGCTGGCCACCTATCACGCCAGAATCTCAGTGGTTTTGAAGTTTCCCTCTTTTGGAGCCTCTCTATACTCCTATATAGTGTCGTCATTCCTTGACCGTCACTCTCTCAACTTCTTTACTTCCGGGAATTCTCCGTTCTTTATATTTACCTTTGCGCGAAGTTACAGCCAAAGCTGTATCATTTCGAACTTTCGATCCCTTTTTCACACAATTCTCTTCTGCGAGGTTCCTCAAACGGATTTCTTTTATATAATACTCGCTGGTCCAATATGGTGGACCAGGTCCGCTCAATGGAGTCCCGTGTAGGACGGAAAAACCAACGTGAGTCATATCCTTTCTCCCGAAACTTTACCCCGGTATTGCCCCAAAGTTCAGCTTCCCAACTAGCTTGTACCGTCGCGGAGCTCTGCTGACATGCTTTACTCGCTAGGGTACGGATCGAAAGGCGAACGGCTAGTTGCCGGCGTCGTTCCGCTATCGAAAGACAAAAGCCTGGTGCTCATGATCCAATCCGCCGGACGAGGTGGCTGGGTACTTCCTAAAGGCGGTTGGGAGACTGATGAGGCGAGCGCCCAACAAGCCGCTTGCAGAGAAGCCTGGGAAGAAGCTGGAGTCGTATGCACCGTCCTCCGAGACCTGGGAGCAATCCCAGATATGCGCCCGTCAACGCAGTTGACGTCCAACGCGCCAAGGGCTTCTTATCAATTCTTTGAGGTCACCGTGGACCGGGAGGAGGACCGGTGGCCCGAAATGCACAAGCGGAGGCGGCAGTGGGTAAATTATACCCAGGCCGCAGCGGCTCTTGCAAGCCGACCAGAGCTTCTAGAGGCCCTAAATCGAAGCTCTCTGAAGAGGTAGCGCACCTCTTCCTCTTATCTGGGGCTGGATCTCGCGAAAGATCCAGACTTTACGACCTGATATGATGCTTCCTCAAAAGAAACTTCTTGCATTTGCTATATCACATCATATTTAATTGGCATATTCATGTTTCTTTTTTTTTTTGTCTGGTTGGGTGTACCCTGGTGTTCGAGTGGTCCTATTATCACATCACAATCGGTTGGCGGCTTGATGACTTTGTGTTTCCTTTTTGCATGACATTGGTTTGATGCGATTGCAACTATAGATTCGGCAATATCGCGTCACCATAGAAGCTACAGGGGCATGGTTGGCGGCATTGTTGCGGATGGATGAAAAGTTCTTGATGTCGCTCGATCGTGATTAGGGTCAGGTAATGAGTTGTTTGGATACTCATTGCGACCTTCGCTTTGTGCCTCGGAATGAGGCGACGCCGCGCTATTCGAATGCTGGAGATACTATGACTTGATGCTTGCTGGTGCGGCGATACTTTGACTCGTCTCTTTGGCCTTGATCTTGGCCGGATTGCACACTTGGCTAACAGCCTCGCTTCTTGAACTCTTGGATAGTTCAAATTCACTAAACACCTGGACTCAAGAAAGACAGAAAGGAGTTCCTGACAACCCATTTTGCGGTATGTAATGGTACGGAGCTATGTAGTATTCCTGTAGTTGACTGTAAACCGTACAGAATAAGTAGACAAACTATCCAGTCACTGACCCATACAGAAATGAAATCCCTTCCAGGACAGTCTAAGTTCATAATAGCTTGAGTAAATGGCGTTTGTGTTCACTGTTTGTGTTCACTCTGAATAATTGAAGAGACAGACTTGTGACTTTGATGCTAATTACTTAATCAGGTAAAGCGTAGAATTTCAGGTCTGGTCCGTTCAAGACTTCAACATCACCGCCAGCTTTCTTTCATCCACACCCAGACGACAACGACAACTTATTGCTCACCTATTCTTTGTTCACATCTGGCGTTAAATTCCCAAGCACTCTATTAACGCAGAGGCCCAGCCTCATCACAAGCATGGATTATGAAATGGAAATCGAGTCCACCGGACCCCAGGTCACGGTGCGCGAGGTGAGTTCCGGAATAGATCTCCTCATTCAATACAGCTCTCGACGCTTCCTGAGTTCCCATGTGCAAGTGGATTGATCATTCTCGACCTGCGCGACAGGCCGAACCCTACCGCGTAGACTTCAAACTCAGCTCCGTCGACCTCGCCTTCGCCAACTCCTTGCGCCGCACCATGCTCGCCGAAATTCCCACCATGGCCATCGACCTCGTCGAAGTCGAAAAGAACTCCTCTGTCCTCCCAGACGAAATGCTTGCCCACAGATTAGGTCTCATCCCTCTGAACTCGAAGAACTGCGACCAGGACGTCGAGTACACGCGCGACTGCGACTGCGAGGACCACTGTGCTCGGTGTAGCGTTACGCTCTCGTTACATGCGCGATGCACAGGTGATGATATCATGCGAGTATATGCGCGCGATCTAGTCATCACTGGTGAGCGCGCGAATGAGTGGGTTGGGAGTCCTGTTATCACGGATCCGGAGGGGAACGGCCCGCTCATTTGCAAGTTGAGACGGGGACAGGAGCTGAAGATGACATGTATTGCGAAGAAGGGGATTGCGAAGGAGCATTCGAAGTGGGCGCCTACTGCGGCGATCGGGTTCGAGTATGATCCGCATAATAACCTCAGGCATGTGGATTATTGGTACGAGGAGGATCCGATTAAAGAATGGTACGCTACCCATCCTGAGCTCTGGCTCTTATTCAGCCCCGGCGCTCTTGATGCTGTTTTGACTTGACGTCTGCATATTGACTCCTTATAGGCCCGTGTCGCATAACGCCAACTGGGAACATGCCGCGCCTCCAGACCAGCCGTTTGACTACGATGCCCAACCAAACAACTTCTACCTCGATGTCGAAAGTATCGGAAACCTAGACCCAGACATGATCATCCAGCAGGGGATCATTGTTCTCCAGCGTAAACTCGCCTCCGCCATCTCATCTCTTTCCGGCACCGAAGGAGGCGATCACGGCGGGGTTCCAGACGAAGACATGATGGGCGTCCGGAGCCCAGACGCCTACGAGCCCGCCGAGGCTATGGATGGTAGCTACACTGCCTACGCTAATGGAGGCGGCGCTAGTGCGTGGGGTGCCAGTGCTGCGACCCCCTACGGGGCTACGCCGTACGGCGGGGGCGGTTATGGCTTCTAATCTGCTCAAACCCATCCAACCCATTTCTTTATCTTTTACAGGGATTTTAAACTGCGGGGATGGAAAGAAAAAAAAAAAGAATCTATTTATTAACTAGCATTGGACGGAGTTAGCGGTTCGGAGGGTTCATTTGGAGCCTGGGCGCGGTCTTTTTCTATGTCTTTTATTTGAAGCATGTCTGCTTTGACTATCTATCACTCAGTAACTATCAGCAGATCCCTTCTCGTGGACCGTTACTTATTTTCTATACCTTCATGTGACTATTAGATCAGACTATGCAACGGTCAGTGACTCAAATCAACCATTTCCAGGAAACGCCAAAGGGTTCGCCGAAGTCAGGAAGCTTGTAAACAATACAACCTATGTAACTGCGAGAGCATGAGTGGCCAACATACTCATCAGTCAATAGCCAGCATGTAACGGCGTATACCGTCTATCCGGCAGGTAGTTGATCCGTACCGACGGAATATTTGTTTCGCAACAAGCTAACAACCACCGACCTACTACATCTCGCCAGTTGCAATCGGCGCCAAATCTAGACATGCGTCTGTTCGCTACGAGCAGGGCTCTACGCCTTGGCAGTGGAAGATGGTCAATTGCTTCAGCCCGGGGGAGCATCCGCCTTCCACTCTCCCGTCTCCCAGAACCTCGAGCTCTCGGACATAGAGAGTGGAGCTCTACAGCTGCGCGCCGGACACAAAGTACACCAAACAAGCCCGAAGCTACAGCGGGCTCCCCAGCCAAATCGAAGCCTCTGACTGTGGAAGACAAAACGTACTCGACTGACGACTGGACAAACACACCCGATCAGATCCTCGCGCATGTCGGTCGCCGCCTCTACCTCGATGAAAATCACCCGCTCGCAATCACACGCAAGCTGATTGAGAGCCAATTCCGCGGCCCTGTCTACGGCAACTACTCTGAGAAGGATCCTATTGTGTCGACCGCGCAGAACTTTGACGTCCTCGGGTTCCCCGCGGACCATCCGGGCCGGAGCCGCACTGATACATACTACCTCAATGACAAGACTGTATTACGGACACACACGAGTGCGCACCAGCAGGCCTACTTCCAGCAAATCAACCGCAATGAGGAGACGCGTCCAGAGGAAGTTGGGTATACCGTTGTTGCTGATGTCTATCGGAGAGATGCGATTGATCGCAGCCACTATCCGGTGTTCCACCAGATGGAGGGCGCCATGTTGTGGAAGAGGCCTGGTGACAAGCCTCTAGAGCACGCGACTCAGACTGCTGCTGCGATTATGAAAGATGTCAACAGCATACCTCCACATGATGTACCCGTCGAGGATCCAAACCCTACCATTCATCCTCAACGAAACCCGCTCCAAGCCGACTATCACAGCGAGGAGGAGGTCGAGGCCATTGCTGCGCATCTTAAGAGGTCCCTGGAAAGAATGGTCATCAAGGTCTTTACCGAGGCGCAGAAAGCCGCTGCATCGGGAGGCCTCGCGACAGAGCCGCTGAAGGTTCGATGGGTAGAGGCGTACTTCCCCTTCACCAGCCCGTCATGGGAGCTGGAAGTATTCTGGCAGGGCGACTGGCTGGAGATCCTAGGCTGTGGTGTGGTCAAACAGGAGCTCCTTATCAACTCGGATGTGCCGAATCGCGTGGGGTGGGCTTTCGGGCTAGGCTTGGAGCGCATCGCCATGCTCCTCTTCAACATCCCCGATATCCGGCTTTTCTGGTCAAAAGACGAGCGCTTCCTGTCTCAATTCAAGGCAGGCCAAGTTACCCGCTTCGAGCCGTTCTCTAAACACCCCGCTTGCTACAAGGACGTTGCATTCTTCCTCCCGTCCGCGTCTACTAGCGGCGGAAGTGCCGCTGGCGGCGCGGTGCCAGTCCATGAGAACGATGTCATGGAGATCGTACGCGGTATCGGCGGTGACCTTGTTGAGGACGTCAAGCTGATTGACGAGTTCACCCATCCCAAGACCAGTCGCAAGAGCTTGTGCTATCGGATCAACTACCGGAGTCTGGAGCGTACATTGACGAACGAGGAAGCCAATAATCTCCATGAAACCGTGCGCACGAAGCTTGTCGAGCAGCTAGGTGTCGAGCTACGATAGTCATTCAGAGCTCGTGTGTATATATGTATAATATTGGAATGAAAATGTACAATAGTATATCATCTTCAACTATGATTCAGTTGCAGGCTGTACTTTATCTCTTATGCCGCGCAGACTACCCGCCAAACAACCCCTCTCGAAAGTTTCTCGGCCACAATTCAACCATGGAGAAGCAACAATATGGGTCGCCTGTCAAGATACAATCCACCCACAAAGCCTTCTCTTACGTCCCATCTACGTTGCTCCCATATTACCGAGCATTGCCGCATCGCCGGTGGAGCGGCGAGCCTAAGCGTAAACCGAGCCGGTGATTGGCGGACCCCGCTGACGTTTCCGAGGCCGCAGACTCTCGGAGCCTTGATCTATCTCCGTCCTACATCTTTAAAATTCTCAGCCTGCCTTCTCCAACTCGTACTCCAACATCTCCAAACCTCTCCCCTCCTCTCCTCTCCGCTCCACCCCCTTCGGCGCTGGAATGTCAACGTCCTGTTGTTGACGATGGCAAGCCCCGTGAAGTTGGAAGTGTCGCGCTCGCGCGAGCAGCCCCCGCAGGTTGCTGCGCCTGTGAAGAAGGTGCATTATCCCTTCTGGTTTGGCGGCTCTGCGTCATGTTTTGCGGCTGCGGTTACGCATCCGTTGGATCTTGGTGAGATTTGTCTTTTCTTATTCCTTTGGCTTTCCTGAGTTTTGGCTAACGGCTGGAGTATAGTCAAGGTAAATAAATTATCTATTTGCGTTTCCGTCTTTGTCGCATTATGCCTCAGATATTGAGACTGGTATATAGGTCCGTTTGCAAACGCGGGGGCCTGGCGCACCCTCGACGATGTTAGGTACATTCGCGCATATCCTGCGGAATAACGGATTCTTTGGTTTATACAATGGGGTACGTACTGGCCTAAAGAAAAAGAGGATAAGCGGAGGCGAAAAGTTCTGCGCTGACATCAATACCCGTCTAGCTCTCTGCCGCCTTGTTGCGCCAACTCACATACTCCACGACCCGGTTCGGCATCTATGAAGAGCTCAAGTCTAGATTTACCTCTCCCTCATCTCCACCGGGTTTCCTCACCTTGCTCGGAATGGCCTGCACCTCCGGCATTCTCGGCGGCATCACGGGAAACCCCGCCGATGTCCTCAACGTGCGCATGCAGTCCGACGCCGCGCTCCCTCCCGCCCAACGGCGCAACTATCGCCACGCTTTCCACGGTCTCGTCCAGATGACACGCACAGAGGGCGTCTCCAGTTTATTCCGCGGCGTATGGCCGAACTCTACGCGCGCCATCCTCATGACATCCTCGCAGCTCGTCTCCTATGACGTTTTCAAGCGTGCGTGTCTCGAGAAGCTCGGGATGTCGGATAACCTTTCTACACACTTCACTGCTTCCTTGGCGGCGGGATTCGTCGCGACGACGGTATGCAGTCCCGTTGATGTCATCAAGACGAGGGTCATGAGTGCTTCGCCTGCTGAGAGCAGGGGCCACGGCATCGTCGGCCTGCTGCGCGAGATTATCAGAAAGGAGGGCTTCACGTGGGCCTTCCGCGGGTGGGTGCCTAGTTTCATTCGATTGGGGCCGCACACGATTGCGACATTTGTGTTCCTTGAGGAACATAAGAAGCTCTATCGTTTTTTGAAGGGGATATAGAAGGATAAGGCACAACTATAGACGACTACTCCTGACATACTAATCAGCGCCATTTAATCGAACCGCCATGCCACATACGTCTTCATCTACACTACCTACACCTGCACGTTCTCGCATTTGCCGCTAGCTGGATTGGATTACCTCTGATACGAAATTTGAATTGATTTCCTTTTGGGTATGCTCCTGTACATAGTTAGACTTGGCTGTCTCGCCACCCCTCATACCCTTTCTTCATCTCGCTCGCCGTCCCTGCGAGGTAGGTGTTCTGCTTATTGGCTACTTACCATTCATCCTCGCGGCACCGCCCCACGATACACTCAGACAGTCTCACATCGCACTCCTCAGCCTTCTTCTCCCATCGTCTTATCTAACTACTCAGACCTGCCAACGTCTTTTGACGCGGAAACTTGGCATGTGCTTGAATCTTACGGGTGGCTTGCTCTGTTATCTTCTACTTGTTCGGATTCTGCTAGCCCTACTTCTACTTTTTTCATGCTTCTGCGTCATGTTTTGTGTTGCGGAAAGACTGCTTTCTTTCTCCTTTTCTGTTGTTCTTGGTTGATAGATTGTCGCTTGGTGAGTCGGGTAATCCGGCCCTGCGCTGCAACTGTTTTGATCCATAGATGAGAATAGATGAGAATCAAATAGATAGAAGAGTGGCGAAGATTGAAGTGTCACATCAATCAGACTGAGATGGTGTACTGCCCTGAAGACGTAAACGTAGAGCGACCTCTTCACTTAAGAGTAATGTCTTCAGACATAGGGCGATTCATCTATGCTCCTTCGAATACGAGTGATAGCACGTTATCGCACAGAACAAAGGGGGAAAATCAACACGAAATGTGCACATTCAAACTACGGCGAGTCTATATACACCTTCATCTCCAACTAGCCCAACCCAGGGAGAGAGGAAAGGGGGAAGAAAAAAGGAGACTCGTGTCATAATCCCCACAGATCAGGTAGAGTACATGTTGACAAAGAAACAGCCATTTAAGGTTAAATCACCGCTGGAATTCTAGCACAAGTCTGGTCTAATTTACCGGTCCAGGCGGGCGGGGAAGTTGCCTTTCTCTGCGATGGTTATCAGTAAATGATTCATGTCACATATTTGTTAAGGGAAAGGGAGTAAAAGTAAGCGTACCGCGCTGCTCGTCCCACCGGTCAGTCCAGGGCTTGGGGCAGAGGGAACGGAAAGCGAGGTAGAACTGCGGTCATTAGCTAGCTGGACTACTTGACTTGGGAGCTGTTTCGGGTGTTTACCTGGCGGCATGGGCGGAAGTCTTCACCCTTAGCGGTGACGCACTTGTGGTAGTCGACGTAGTTTTGCCAGCAGTGCTTGGTCCTGAGTTGAGTCGTCAGCAATTGATCGTGAGAAGCGGTGGATTGAGTTGGGTAAGCGTACTGGTTCTGCTGAGGGAAACGGGCGTCGTAGCCTGTCAGTTGGACGCGAGATTGTCAGCTTCAGAGACCGGGGATATCCAGCGGATAGGGACCAAAAGCAGTTGGTTCGATTCGAGTATATGCGCAAGACATACCAGCTAGAAAGAGGTCAGCAATTGAGTCTTACTCGAGCGCAAAGAGCAAATTGAGCTCGGGAGAAGAATGGAACTCACCAGTGACGAACTTGAAGGGCTTGGTCTCGACGGGCTCATCGGGGTCGGCTTCAGGAATGGCACCCATTTTGGCGGTAGTGTATCAATCAACGAAGCTTGATTGAAAGAATTGGAACGGGGATGTGGAGAGGGGATGGAGGAGTGATTGTTGGAGGTGGTGGTGAGGATGAGGGTGGAATGATCCGTGAGGTCCCATGCCGGGAGTGACCGCCCAGGTAAACGAGCCACTCAGAAGCCGAGATTTCCTAAACAACACCCGAAGCCGTCAAGTCGCTGCCATCGCCAGAGCTCCGTCACCACATCCGATTCTCGACCTTCCCCCATCCCACCCTTACCCACCCCGAGTGCTTCCGTCTACCACGATCTATACACCATGTATCCAACTCGTGTTCTGAGGATGCAGCCTACTCGGCCCTTTGCGTTCCCTACTCCCGTGAGTATCTTATCATCCCTGCAATTGCATGATGTGAAAAAAAGGCTTGGCGGCTACTAACCAGACGTGCAGAAGGAGGCCCAAAGCGGTACGAACCCAGAGATCGCAATTGACGATTTGACGATTCATATATGATTATATCGGATGTCGTGGGAATATACTAACGAATTCTCATAGCTCACACCATCTCCCAGCGTCTGCGCCAGCTCAAGAAGATCCCTCCGGAGTTGCTCCCTCTCGGTATGTCACTGTCTTCCATTCCCATATCTCAATTGCGATGTACGAGATGAAGTATGATGCTAATTATTTACAGGTGTTGTTCTTGGGTATGTCTTTCCTCCGATTGATTGCCGCCGCTACTGCACATGATGACCTCCGATTTCGTCATAACCCCAAGCTCAACGTATCTCTAACTAACACCTCATCGCTAGTGTCGCCGTCGGAGCTGCCATCTACTCAAGCACCAGGAAGCTCATGACTGACAAGACTCTCCGTCTGACCCCCAACCGCCCCGAGGACCGTGAGCACTAAAATGTACCATCACGTTTTGATTCCATACAATGGCCGATCTGAGCTTTCCTGTTCTTTTTGTGTTGCCGATATGTATTATCCGCGGGCGAGTAGATGTTTGGGGGGTTGGCGGAGGTTGATATCTCGAGAACCTCAGGCTCAGAGTTTGAGCGCGTGTATATAGTACGGCTTTGAACGAAGGGTCCTGATGGAGCAATATTGTTCAATATTACTGTCGTCTGGCTTCTCCCGGCCTTTTCCAAAACGTAGCATGTTCACGTTCATTCAGCCTTAGGTCCTGCGACGTCGAGCTCTTCTAGTCGTCGCATTGGGTCTTGCGAGTACTCGTTGTCTTCCATTCTTGACTCCTCGGTCGCCAGCTTGTCTTCTTCGCTCACGGCGTATTTCGACAAATATCCTTCCTGTTCAGGCTGTTAGAACCAGATTTGCATCTGTATATCATGCGCATAGACATACCTGTTCCCAAATTGCCGTCTTGCTTCCTAGGCCCTCATTGGCATCCTTCTGTGGCTTGGCGGGCGCAACCTTTATCGTACGTCCATACAGCTCACTCCCGTCCATGTTGTCAATCGCTTCTTTCGCATCTTCTGGCACATCAAATTCCACGTATCCGAACCCCCGATGGGCATCATTGGAGTTGGGCAGGTCGGGTTTTGGAAGCGTAATATCAACAACCTCTCCGAAGGGCACGAAGGCCTCGGCCAGGGTCTCCACGGTGACGGCTTGATCGAGCCCGCCGACGTAAACCGTGCATTTCAAGCGGGTCTTTTCACTCATTGTGGAGATAAATCCAAGTATGAGTCGGGCGTATTGACGCGGGCGGAAAGCTTCCCTCTCTGTCTTTGAGACCTCGGAGCGGGCATTCTGATATTAGTCACGTGTCGAGATCTCGGTAGGTGTTTTGGCGAGCTCCGAATTGGGTTTAGGGGCGAATTGGCGCCCCCGGAGGACACTTGGCTTGGTTGAGCGGACAGTGCAGCGACCAGAGCCCAGCCAGGACGACGGACTCGATCGCCTCTCCCCGTCCTATTTTCTATGCACCCCTCGGTTTTCGATTAGAGGGGAGAGTCCTCGTTGGATACTTTGCTTATCACTTTCTCATTTCCGTCCGTGCTTGAATCTAGAGCATCCCGCTTGAACGACCTTCTACTCCCTATCTATACCCCCACACCAACAGACCCCTACCCTCAGCATGGTGCGTCTGAGGGAGATTCCCCGAACGGCCACCTTCGCCTGGTCCCCCGGAGCTGCGGCGCCCTTTATTGCTACCGGAACGCGTGCTGGCGCCGTTGATGCCGACTTCTCAAATGAAACATGTCTTGAGCTTTGGGATTTGGCACTGAGCAACCAGGATGCCGGTGCTGAGCTGCAGCCAGCAGTTAAGATTGACACTGATTCAGGGTATGGCCTCGCAGTACATCTATTTCTGTTGCTCTATAAGTATAAGGACTAATTGGGATTATTCACTAGCTTCAACGACCTCGCCTGGACGGAATCAGACGATAACTCGCGGGGGATAATTGCCGGTGGTCTCGAGAGCGGATCCCTCGATTTATGGGACGCCGACAAGCTGCTCAGTGGTGCAAGGTTGGTGATCTGTAAACAATAATGTCAATTAGTTGCTGACAGAGCCAGCGATTCCGTATTGTCGAGGACTTCGAAACATTCAGGGGCCATCAAGGCTCTACAGTTCAACCCCAGACACTCGAACTTATTAGCTACAGGAGGTGCTAAGGGCGAGGTTGGTGTTGCAATTCGGGTCAGCGTGGACAATTGCTAACTCCTGGTCATAGCTGTATATCTCCGACCTCAACAACATCGAGAACCCCTACCGTCTCGGAAGCACCACCGCCCGCGCCGACGATATTGAGTGTCTCGACTGGAACAAGAAGGTGGCGCACATTCTAGTTACTGGTAGCAGTGCCGGCTTCGTGACCGTATGGGATGTGAAGACCAAGAAGGAGAGCTTGACTCTCAACAACATGGGGCGGAAAGCTGTCAGCGCTGTTGCTTGGGATCCTGAGAAGGTGGGACCACTTCGTCACTTACCGATTACGGACGTGGCTAACGAAATGTAGCCTACCAAGCTTGTGACGGCAACACCGCTCGAGTCAGACCCCATCATCAATGTCTGGGATCTGAGGAATTCCCACGCCCCAGAGAGGGTATGTGATCCCGGCTTTCCATGCTGGTACCTTTATGCTAACGGTTTATAGACGCTTCGCGGACATGAGGCCGGAGTCCTGTCGCTCTCTTGGTGCAGCCAGGACCCTGATCTACTTCTGTCATCTGGCAAGGACAACCGCACACTTTGCTGGAACCCTCAGACCGGAGTTTCGTACGGCGAATTCCCCGTCGTGACGAACTGGACCTTCCAGACTCGGTGGAACCCTCACAACCCCAACTTCTTTGCCACAGCTTCGTTCGACGGCCGAATCTCGATTCAGACCATTCAGAACACCAGCACGGAAACCGCCCAAGCTGTCGTCGACCAAAACCAGGCTCTCGATGGAGAAGACTTCTTCGCCAAGGCTCAGAGCCAGCCTCAATTCTCGAGTTTCTCGCTTCCCAAGGCCCCGAAATGGCTCGAGCGACCCTGCAGTGCGGCCTTTGGCTTTGGAGGACGAGTGGTGTCCGTTAACTTGGCTGAAAAGGGTGGCCGTGCATCCAAGATCAAGATCACTCCGTTCGAGGTTGACGAGGCTGTTGGAAAGTCCACCGAGACTTTTGAGACTGCGCTCAAGGAAGGCGATCTGAAGAGCATCTGCGAGAATAGGGCTACAAGCGCCGCTACCGAGGAAGAAAAGGCTGACTGGAAGGTGATTGAGGCATTGCTCTCAGAGAACCCCCGAAAAGGTCTAGTGGAGTATCTTGGTTTCAAAGACCAGGCCGACGATGTGTCTGAGGGACTAGCCAAGCTTGGGCTGAGTAAAGAGGATGAAGTTAACGGCAACGGCGAGCCTTCCCCCAAGGAGTCCAAGCCCGCGGGAGCAAAGAAGCACAAGCGCCTGCAATCGATGTTCGACGCTAGCCCTGACGACAACTTTTTGACCGATCTCGCCGCATCTAAAGGCGCGAAGACCAACAACCCGTTCCAGATCTTCAACGGCGATGAATCCGAGGCCGACAAGAACATCACCAAGGCGCTCCTCCTCGGCGATTTTGAGAAGGCTCTTGATCATGCTCTTAGGGAGGACCGCATGTCCGATGCGTTCATGTTTGCCATTGTTGGTGGCCAGAAATGTATCGCCAAGGCACAAGAGCACTATTTCTCCAAGCAGACAAACAGCCCCAACTACGTACGCCTGCTGGCTTCCGTTGTTGGCAAGAACCTTTGGGACGTTGTATACAATGCCGAGCTGTCCAACTGGAAGGAAGTTATGGTCGCCCTGTGCACATTTGCTGAAGAGAAGGACTTTGCCGACCTTTGCGACGCTCTTGGAGAACGCCTTGAGGAGCAGATTCGGAGTACTGGAGACAAAGCCGCTCGCAAGGACGCCTCATTCTGTTTCCTCGCCGGCTCGAAACTGGAGAAGGTGGTTTCGATCTGGATCGACGAACTGCGCGAGGGTGAGCAGACGGCCATTGAGACTGCTACAAATGACACTAGCTTCTCAATCCATGTTCGCGCTCTTCAGTCGTTGATTGAGAAGGTGACAATCTTCCGTCAAGTTACCAAGTTCGAGGATACGGAGCGTACCAAGGATTCAGACTGGAAGCTCGGTGTGCTTTACGACAAGTACATTGAGTATGCCGATGTTGTCGCTACACATGGACGCCTGCAAGTCGCGCAGAAATACCTCGATCTTGTTCCAGAGAAGCACCCTGAAGCCGAGATCGCCCGCAACCGTATCAAGCTCGCCACGAGGCAGCCTGCCAGCAGGGCTCAACCCGTCACCGCCGCTAGGGCAACTCCTAACAAGCAACTTCCTCAGCCGGCTCCCTACCAGCCCCCGACAACTTTCTCCGCTGGAGCCAGTACTGCTACCCCAATCTCTTTTGCTCCTCCTGCATCCGCTGCAAATCTTTACGCTCCCCCGGTCGCTGCTCCCAACCCCTACGCCGCAGCGCCTGCGGCTCCCGCACAACCCACGAATCCCTTTGCGCCGCCGGGTGGCAGCTATACGCCAGTAGGTGGTAGTTATGCTCCTCCCGCGGGGTATCAGTCTCGGCAGAAATCATTCGGTGCTCCGCCTCCGCCAGCAGCCGGCATTCCTCCTCCACCTCGCGCTTCCAACCAGTCTCCTTCCAACATCTCCACATACACTACCGCCAGGAATCTGCCTGCATGGAACGACTTGCCCGAGGGTTTCGCTAAGCAACCGGTTTCACGACGAGGAACTCCCGCGTCTAGCGCACCGATTGCCTCGCCTTTCCCCAACCAGTCTTCACCTATCACCCAAGGTCCTCCTCCTGTAGGTGCTGGCCCGCAAAGGGCACCGTCGGTCCCGCCTCCACCAAAGGGCGTTCCTCCGCCCCCGCGAATGACCTCGCCACCATCGGCAGGACAGGTTCCGCCAAGTACGCTTCCCATCTCTCCTCCCCCGCCGGCGAACCCCTATGCCACCCTGCCACAGTCGCCCGCCACTACTATGGCTACTATGGCACCGCCAGCGTCGATTCCTCGTGGACCCTCTCCTTACAATGCGCCGCCAACTGTTCCTCCGCCAACCAACCGGTACGCACCGAGTCCGGCAGCGCAGGCCGCTAGCCCACAGCTCCAGTCACGGGCTCCTGTTCCTCCTCCCCCGCAGGCAGCTGCTTCCCCTTATGCCCCTCCTCCACCTGCACAGCCACTAGCAGCAAACCCGTACGCTCCTAGTACACCGCCACCCATGCAGGCGCCGGTCCAGCAAGTGCCGCCGCCACCTCAAGCCCCAGGGTCTCGTCCAAGCACCGCTTCCTCGATGAAGAAGGCCACCCCTGCGCCGCCTAAGTATCGTAAGTACCTCGCTAGTATTTTGTTTTGGCTCTTCTAACCGCAATAGCTTCCGGTGACCGATCTCACATTCCCGCCGACGCACAGCCTATCTTTGAGATTCTTTCAGAGGACATGCAGCGCGTCAAGGCTCGAGCTCCGTCCTCCTTCAAGGCCCAGGTGGACGATGCTGAGAGAAGGTTAAACTATCTGTTTGATCACCTCAACAACGAAGACCTTTTGAAGCCAAACACCGTTCAGGACATGGTCCAGCTCGCCCGCGCCATTCAGGCCCGTGACTACGAGACCGCTCGCACGATTCACGTCGATATCATGACGAACAGGAATGACGAGTGCGGTAACTGGATGGTATGCTTGCAGCCACGTTTTGATGAGTACGTTTACTAATTACTCGGTTCCAGGTTGGTGTGAAGCGTCTCATCAGCATGAGCAAGGTGACCCCATAGATTAAGTAGAGTATATCACTGGTCGTATCCATTCGGGATAAAATCTTTCTGCAATGATGTGCACAGCCTGGGAGATAATGTCGGCCCCCAATTCGCTGACAGAGGTGCTTATGTGTAAGTTCTGGGGGAATAGCACGATTCATTTTATATCTTATGTCTCTTCTTCAGTTGTCAATGTTATATTAATGGTTCTTGTCTTTAAGTATCTGTCTCTGCTTCTATTGTAGGGTCTAGGTCTTTGCTTTCGTCGATAGGTGGAGTAGGTTTGTATTCTGGAGACGGAAAATATATATAAACGTGAGTCCAAGGTTCTGACCCGTCAGCAAATTTCAACTGCAATGTTACTCAGCGCTACCAGGAAAGCTCGACCGTACATATAGGTGTTAGACGCGTAGTCTAGGAGAGAAGCAAGACGTATGATCGAAGAGCCGCACTATCATTATTACCATTCAGTGGTAATGGTAAATCGCTAAACACAAAAGCATCAAGTACACTAGCACCCGCACGGGCTCTATCTACATCACCTAACATACGAAGAAGACCTCAACCCAGCCGCCCTCCCAGACGGAAAGTTCCTCGCACTAAGCAAAGCCCCCTTAAACCCGCGGATCTCAGCCCTAAAGCCTGAGATGGCATCCTCCTCGGCCCTGCCCACCCCCGTCACCGCCGCACTACCTGAATCAATACCGGGGGTACTGTAGACGCCGTACCCCATTGTCGCAGTGTAAGGATACGAGTTCTTAGAATAGAGCAGGCCGTCCAAGTACTGCTGGAGATCGGCGATGCGGCTGCGGGTTGTGTCGTGGAGGGTCGTGGATTGGGACTGGGCGTCTTCGAGGTCGCGGAGGTGCGAGCCGATTGATCCGAGGCGGGACTGTTGTGTTGTTATTGTTGCTTGCGAGTCTGTTCCCGTGGTGCCTGCTGGAGTGTTTATTGTAAAGGAGGAGGAGGACGGGGGTTGGATGAGGTCTTGCGAGGTCTGGGTGCCGATGTCGCGGTGGAAGAGCTCCGTTGGGTCGGAGGTTATGGAGTCGGTGTCCTCCTCGGAGATATCGTCGGCAGAAGCAAATGTAGTGATTTTGTTAGAGAGAAGGCTAGGCGGGATCTGAGAGACGTTCTGCTCTAGTTTCTCGTTGAGCTTCTTTAGATTCTCCTCCGTTGTCTGGACGAGATCCAGACGGGCGTCTGTGAGGGTTGCAATCATTGGTTTCACGAGGTATTCGCTTGCGCCGTAGACGGCGGCTCCGAGGCCTGCGGCGCCGTAGAGGGTATACAGGACGCTGCGGAGGGTGACAAGAGGCGGGGGTTTGGACTGGTGGAGAAGAAATTCGGGGTAGGTGATGATGGGCGGAACATCGCGAGGTGCCGAGGAGTTGACCTGTGTCGCGTTCGAAGGTGTAGGTAATGTAGGTTTCTGGATAGCTTCGTTGGGGGTTTCTGTGCTCGAATTGTTTGCGCCTTTGCTCTCCTCGGCTGAGCTATCGCCGTTGCCGCTGGCCTCGGGATTCCGCGGCACGCCTAGTAGGCCGTCAATTTCCGTACTGGTAAGTCCTTTGGATTCAAGGAATGCAATTTTGCGGTCCGTGGAGGCATCCCGGATCGTGTCGTCTTGGAGAAACTTTGAGGCTTGCTCTAGTAGGGTTGAACGGTCAGCGCTGTTGCTGGCGTCGTTGCCATCGGAGGTTGATAGCGAAATGGTGGAGTGCTGTTGTTGCCATGACGGGATTGAAGGTTTGGAGCCTGACTCAGACATTTCGAGAGATCAAGACACTCGAAACAGTGGCTAAAGAGAAGCTGGTTAGAGAATGAAGTAGAGGAGAGCTTAGTTTTGGGAAGGTATGAGAGTGCCGGGATTGGGACATGTGAGCGACTGACCTCGGCTCATCTGACAGACATCTGACACACTATGTATTGGCTGAAATGGTATCAATTTTTCATCATCGAAATGATAGCTTGTCTCCGTGGCGCAATTGGTTAGCGCGTATGACTGTTATAAATCTCCTTAGAAGGGTTACGTACATCATGAGGTTGTCAGTTCGATCCTGACCGGGGACGGCTTTTTTTTCCTCCAGCGATATGCCTACTACCTTCCTACGTCATTTCTTACAACTAGCTTTAGAGAACCGCATTCTTTCTGTAAGGTTGCATGAGTTACATACTCGTTTTTCCCAGCCTTCGGTCAGATATGTTTCGTATATACTTTCTTATTTAAGAGGTCTCCGTGGCGCAATTGGTTAGCGCGTATGACTGTTATAAATCTTCCTAGATTACGTACATCATGAGGTTGTCAGTTCGATCCTGACCGGGGACGTTTTTTTTTTTTTTTTAACTCCCCCCTTTGCCAAAGCCCTCACTGAGAGTACTTCGGCCGCAGCCGAAAAAACTTACGGATTATCAGATATTCTGTCGTGGCACAGTCATCTTCGTTTGCGGCATCGGTTCATCCCTCTCATTCTCAACGGGTGACGCCTAGTAAGTTGTAACATCCTAATAATATTGTTGTATAAATAATGACTCGTTGCAAGCACCATCAAAGCTGCAGACGCCACAGGTAGTGGCCTAACAATAAAAGTGTAACGAACGATGGCCTGCCTGACTCCTGTTTTCCTGACCTCCAACCTGGCACTATCAGAAATGCCAACAGTGAAAGGCTTCGGAATAGTACGAAGGCGCAAGGAGGTGTTTACTGTCTACCACAGTCCCGCCTACCACGAGAGCTGGAAGCCTGGAACTCCACATGTGTCCTGTAAGGGCAATGTTCCTACTGGTCACCACCCGACCCGCACTATAACCCCCCCGGGTGACTGATATGCTGCATAGGTAGTACTGATTGGTTTGAATAGTGGTAATACATAGTTGTGAAGGCCTAGGTTGCGCTGCGGGGAAGTAAGCGTATTAGCAAGGGCAAATTACCGATCAAGCTCTAGCTGACGGCCGAGTCAGGTCATACATGATGGGGGTTTCGACCTCAGCCAGCTTTGTTTGGCCTTCCCGTTTAGGAAGTGTCTGTAAACATGTTCAAAGATCAGATCACCTCGACCAGATCACAGCATTCGTATCAGGTCACTCCAGCTGATTTCGCTTCTTCTCGCTTAATCTCGTCCAAAGGGTCACCTACGTTCATCACCCCCATCGTTTTATCTTTTCCACCCTCACTCAGATCCTCTCCCTCATAACCTCTCTCTTCAACCTCCTTCCACCCCACTCCTCACCTTCATTCTTCCATCCCACCATCTTCAATTATATTCTCATCCTTGACGACCGACATTTCAATCTCACCCCATACGAAACCTGACCATCGCCTCTGAAACCATTGCTACGTATTGCCGCGATAACACATCTCTCTTCGTTCAAGGCCTCGCCTTGTCACCTCATCAGAGAACACTGGAAGCAGATTATAAGTGATCTCGGGATCCTCCATCTCCTGTTCCCTATCACCTCAATCGCAATCGCTTCTCTGTCGCTTTCAAGTCGAATTTAACGCTGTCTATACGGTTTTAGGACCTATTTCAGGACCCTGCGTGGACATTGGTTGCCTAATAAGTGAGTTGGATATCATCCATACAATCCTCACTTCCAATCTGCACCCTGCAGACTGGCCGCAGATTTCAATGACCCCGCAATTTCTTTTTAGCCGTACCTTTGGAGTATTATGGCCATGAAAGCTGTACACTATGTTGAGGAGATCTTCTATTTGGAACATGGTTGAAACGTTGACAGCACTTGATGCACTTAAGGAATAGATATACTATTTATGATGCATGTATATACAAAAATCTGTTTGGACCACGGCCGGCTGGTACCCTCTGGAAGACTAGTGCCCTCGAGCTGTACGCTCCGTTGAAGAAATCAGGTATTATTCAGGACGTGTTCGAATAGGATTTATGGTGCATGCATATCAATACCAGCTTGGACCACGGCCGGCTGATAGGTACCGACTAAGAAGTACCTGCTTCTGAAATGCTAGATAAAGTCCTCGAGTTGTACGTCCCATCATATCACCAAGAAGATATATTCGGGGTTCAACATTCCAGAAAGAAAGGACTTGTTACGACTCCCAGTATCTGAGTACTGTAGTTCCTCGACCTATGTGATCTCTGAGTGCTTGCAGCAAATCCTATATGGAAGCTTTGTGCACTCTGACTGTGAGAACTCTCCCGGACGTGGACGGCACAGTTTCGTCTGAGGAGATCTATTATTTGGGACGTGGCCGAACCGTTGACTTCGCTGATATACTCGAAGTCTACTCTACATGATACTGGATGCTCTAGTCCACTGTCAGTCCAGTGTGGTCAAATGAGTAGACGTCCGTGGTATTTTTGGAATTCGATGAAGTAGTCGAGTCGAATAGCTAAGCCAGTACCCTTGCATTTGCACCGTCCAAACAGACAAACTTTGGGGATATGCGTAGGAGCATTGATCAGCTCCTTGTGAAAATGATTGGAGAGAGAAGAGCAAGAAAAGGAAAATGGACAGATGACCTAAGGAGCCTTGAACGCCCAAGGTTTGAATCCTGATAAGGAAGGCCCAATAAGCAAAAAGGAAGTTCTTATTTATCTCCCTGCTCATGAATCCCCGTCCCAGTCCCACTGGCCGGTGAAGCATCCCCAGCCCCAGGATTTGCCAAATCTTCCGGCGGCGACTGGTGCTGGCTTGACGACCCGCGCCGATGGAACGGATGCGGATGGAAGCCCGAGAAATGCAGGACCTTGCGCACTGTACTCGCAATACCAGACTTGCGCTTTGACTCCGGCGAGCTCGGCGCATTCTTGTCCCTGTCCGCAGCTGATTCCGGAATGGCAGGTGTATCTGGGTGTTTCGTCGCAGAGGTAGGGCTCGGTCGGACGATAGCGTCGTTTGTGAGCACGAGGTTCTGAGGCCTCGGCGGCCACTGCCCGTCTGCTTTCCAGCCCTGGACCATGGCCTTTGTCATGTCGGCGAGGTTGATGGGGACGGTGGGGGTGAGGCCTTGGATGACGACTTTGGAGTAGATTGAGGGGTACATTGCTGGGGTTATGGAGGCGCGGATGGGGTTCGACTTTGAGATCAGGGAGGGAACGACGGGGATTTGGGGGTCGTGGAAGGTGTCTGCCGGTGGGGGAGAGGAGGGAGAGCTTGATGAACTGTCTGATGGGGATGTCGCGGGGATAGCGGAGGAGGAAGAAAGAGGTTGTGGAAGGACTGGGATTTCGGGGACAGCTTGGGCTGTTAGTTCTGGTTTGCATTCGTTCTCCTGATTGTGCTTCGATTGTTGAGGTGGTGCGGTCGTTTTGTCTTCTTTTGTCCCATTAATCTTCAAAGCCTCTGTCTTTGCTGCGAGATTCGACATGTCCTCCGCACCGGGGACAACACTCGGGTCAGAGGCCCTAGGCGCAGGGGAATGCTCATCGTCTGTATCCGGAAAGTCCGTCGCATGATCCTCTGCAGCATCACCATTACCCTCCGCAGCATCATCATCCACCACCGGCCGGTGTCTCTCCTTCCAAGACTCCACCTTCTCCCTCGACAGTGCGCCCGACCAAGCATCGCGCCGTTCAACCCATGTCCTCAATCCTTCATTCCAACTCATCTCCTCCTCCATTTGCCTGCGCCTTTTCCTCCGCCGCTCATTCTGCCGCGCCCGCTCCTCCAGCAGCGCCCCCTCGTCACCATCATTAAAACCGTCCGGACCGGGACTGCCAACCGGCGAAAATTGCGGCTCAAGCTCTGAGCCCGACGTGTCGTACTCGCGTTGCCGCCATTCGTCCACCTCCGAGGGCTCGGGGTTCGCAGGGTACACTGGCGGCGGGGCACCGGGTTTGGTGGAAAACTCGAACGACCAGTCGTTTTTGACGACGTCGCGAACGTAGCGCTTTGCTTCGCGGATGGCCTCGTCTCGGGCTTCGGATGACATTGTGTGGTTTATTGGGGTATTTTGAAGGTTGAGGCGAGGAGGAGAGGGAGGGGGAAGAGAAGGGAGACGAGTGAGAATGTGAGGGGTTGATCGCGTGAGGAGAGAATTGGCCGGATTGAAGGGGCTAGGGTAGATGATGCCTTTTAGCTGTCGATCTGCGCTTTGAATCACATTATAGACAGTGCTAAGTGTCAATGATGGATTGTATGATTGGCTTTCATTCTTTATGATGAGAAAGAAGATATCGGTTGATAGGTGACGACAAGCTTTGGGATGTTAAAAGGCGGCGCTCGAGGTTCATCGGAAAAATTTGCCTGGACGAAACAGCTTGAAGACTGCGAACAACGCCATTACAGGGTAAACACGTGGTATATACTCGTTTTAGACTAACGTTTGTATCGCTAACAAAGGCAAGAATAAGTGGTGGTACATATGTCATTGCATGATCCAAACCGTTGCCTGCCGAAAGCCTTGCCGACACTCGGAGACATCATCCTTCACGACCGCACCCGTGCTGCGTCGGATGCCGCTTCCTCACTTCTAGGAGCGTTGAATCCCCAACCGGAACTCTTCTTGCGCCGACCTTTGCGGGCTCCGTACTGCTCGTCAAACTTACGGATCGCCCCTAGCGACGACATGTCTTCGCTGATGGATGCGCTGATTTCCTCCATGCCGCGGGTGAAGTGCGTCCATGTCAGGGTCCGCCTAGCGGGATACTTATAGGGCTCATCGCCTGTATGCTGCTGCGCCAGAGCATTCTCCTCGCGAACGCAGGCCAACGCGGCTGCGACACAAAGGTTCTTTAGATCGGAGCCGGAATAGAGGGGAGTGTGACGTGCCAATTCGGCGAGATCGACAGAAGGGTCTAGGTGTTCTCCTTTGAGATGGATCTTCAGGATAGACTGACGGTCTTTCTCGGTGGGAAGGTCCACAAGCAGGCGCCTCGGGAGACGACGGAGTACCGCATCATCCAGGTCAAATGGCCTATTGGTGGCAACCATAATGAATGTCTCGAGGCTGTTCATTCCGTCCCACTCCCGCAGAAACTGATTTACTAGCTCCCGATGAGATGCGCGCTGGCGGCCCGCACTCCGAGAGCCGAAGATGGCGTCCGCCTCATCTATGAAGACGACGCAAGGATTAAGCTTTCTGGCCAGTGTGAAGATGGCCTTGATATTCTTTTCCCCTTCACCAACGTATTTATCGTAAATCTCAGACCCGCTGACTTCGAGCACGGTGGCACCACTATCCCGAGCCACAGCCTTTGCAAGCAGAGTCTTGCCAGTACCCGGAGGACCGTAAAGAAGCAATCCTGGGATCTTATCGGTAGCTAAGACACCGTATCTGAAGGCATCGGGACGGACAAGGGAGAGAGATGTGAGTGTCTTCAGGGCGTCAATCGTTTCGGGCGGAACATGCACATCTGAAAAGGTAGTGCGAATGCTGTTGGCGTCAACAACTCCACTCAGCAGCTTCTTCTCATGTGGAGTGCATCTCTTGATCAGACCTGAAATCAGCTCAGCGCGGCTGCTTATCGTTTCGGTAGGCTTCGCTTTCGGTGATTGTTTTTGCAGCCACTGATCCCGTGCATGGTTTGTCCCAATTAGCATCTCAAGTCCACGGAGGATGTGCTCCTTGAAACTAAAAGATTCATTCGCGCGCATGCTTCCAAGAGCGAGAGTCGCTACCCAATGCACTTGATTATACGACCAATACCGCTCGACAAGACCAGACCCATCCACCAGGTGTCGATTGCCCAACACCCGTCCCATCCCCGCCGACGCTTCATCCCCCGTTTCCCCCGAAAGATTTGGCTTATCAAGCGCTACCTTAATGAGATCTTTCCGAAGCCGATCCGTCTCCTGCGCCGGGATTTCGTCTCCAAGCTTGGTCTGAAGCATGATTTTCAAGTGTCGAATGTTGATCTCGCAAGTTCGAATCTTCCGATCTTCGCTAAAAGTGTCCTCTCTTTCTTCGGGTTCCATGGCGGGCGTGACAACGACTGTTTGAGAGAACTGGTCATCAAATGAATTTTGTAGTAAATTCAAGGAATTGGATTCCGGGGAAAGCTCTTGAGACGCCGTTCCGATGAATAAAACCCGGTGCCCGTTCTCTCGTCGATCCTGAATCAACTTTTGCAGGAGACTTAAAAACATGGACCCTTCGCGAGTGCTCTCTATTTCATTATAGTCCTGGACCTGGACAATAAGATCGCGTGTCTGTTCCGGCCCAGCACCACTAAAGTCGTTGGGTGACTCTTCGTTAATCGTAAGCAGAGTGGCCGACTGTTCGGAAACCTTGCTCGCTTGCGAAAGAATTTTCTGGAGAAGCTGAGTCCACCTTTCCCTAGGGCTATCGGGTGACGACTGCGATGTGGCGTTATTCGAATTATCTGGTAAATTGGTTCCCGCAAGGAATGACTTGAGTGCAGACAAGCCAGGAAGAGGTATGTCCCCTGGTTCGCGAGAACTTTCAATGGTTATGAACTTCGGACGGTCCAAGCCGAGAGAACGTAGGTTTGGGGGCATTGTCGGATCTGCGCTGCTTTGGTCTTCCTCGTTAACGCCACTTCCTGCCTCTTTCGCGGAATCTGGTACCGGTGGCCGAAATACCTCGTAGCCGAGGAGTCTGATGGGCGAAGCATAGCCTGTATTTGCCAAGTCCTGCTCGACGCAGAGTTGGGCGATGTCTTGCGCATTGAGTGTCACTAGAGCAGCATTGAGCTCTTTCGAGAGCCGCTTTACCACTGCATCCAAAAACAGTATCCCATCGGTACCTGGATAGTGGAGCGCAAGGTGAGACTTGCGTGCAGATGGATCCTTTGCATATTTCGTGGGTGGTAGTCGTAGGCCAGCCTTAGCGGAGGCGCACAGTTCTGCCCACGTCGCGTCGGTCAAGGCGTACCTGGCCTGGTTTCTCGGGAGAGAAAGCTCCCCATCTGCTCCAGGCGGCTTCTCGTCACTGCCCCCAGAGGTCACCGTATCCGCGAACTTTTGTTCACTCTTTCCGGGGGGCCGGATAGCCACCGTATCCTGCGCCGACTTGGCGAGAGGAATCTCGGGTTGTAGCAGGTTCAGGTCCAAAAACCATTTAGGAATTTCCACAGTGTGGGATGACGACGCCCTTAACCGCCTTTTACTCCTGAGTGCTCTCCGAAGTGCTGAACCATACGGGCCCGAGGAGTCTCTTGCGCTTAGCCGTTCGGGTGACGCCTCAATCGCCGACTCGGAATCTCTTGTGCTCTGGTTGCCATTGAGCGCTGAATTTTGGCTGGGGTTATTGTTGGAGCCCAAGTTCCGGGGGTCGTTAGGATCAGTTGGTATTGATGAGCGCCATGTTTGCGAGAGGTGAAAGCGGCGCAACGGCGACGTGACAACTGCAGGATATCGGCGGTGCGCGACGAAACGGCAGGGTCGTGCGAGGGACCAAAGGAGCCTACCCTGTTGCATTGACGAGTACATCCGGGGCAAGACCACCGGAGTCAGAAAAATTTGAGACTGCTGATGCTGCAATAAACAGGCGTCTGCATCAGCTGGGTCGAGGCGTGGAACTTTAGATGGATGTCAATTCCATCCATGCCCCGGTCTTCCTCTTTGTCAGCGATGTCACGTGAGCTGATCTACAACGTCTGAAGATCGCACGACTACCTTAAGTGCATATGTAATTTACTCGTAATACATGCTTAACGATTTCTCATAACTATATTATTGACTATCCCGAGGCTTTGTCTAATATGACCGAGCCGAAGGGCTGACGGAGGCTGCTGAATGACGAAAAATACGTACGTACGAACATTGGGAGCGCACCATGTCAGATGGTTGATTCTTAAGAGTCTACAGGCCCAATAGTGTTTAATAGTGTTTATGTCAGATGCGTGCCACTGGCGCATCAACGCAGCCTTAAACGACGGAGAAAAGAGTGTGATAATGAGGCAAATGGTTGAGAGAACTCGATGCGCATTGAGAATATGTGGGTAGTCTAAGCTGGTGTTCGCACAATCGGCTGAAGAGAGGACTTTAAAGCACAGCACTATCGACGCTGAAGCAAGGAGTGCCGACTAACGGAATCTTACAAATGTATCTTTCTGTCCAATGAGAATTACTGCCTTTCGAGTCGTTAGCGATAGGTACACAGCAAACGTGTGATGAATGAATGATGCGTCAAGATATCTCTCAGACAAAATATACTGGCAAGTAGCAGACCAACCGGGAAAAGGAAGGTCCGAATTATCTCGTCATGGGCGATTTGGGTGATGAAAGAAGAAGAGGTATGGTTGTCATCCTCGAGAGATTGGACAGGAAGCAGAAGACGGGAAAAAAAGTCAACTCACCCTACAAGGTAGCTGGTGATGGATTTTAGCGTAGCGGATGGTATGATCACATTGCATCGTAGTATAGTGTCGGAAGAGTTGTCGAAGAAGATCACGACCATGTCATAGCCTGACATGAAGCTGTAGTTAGACCATCGAAATAATCTCACTGGAGGACATGCAATCTTTCTTGTCTTGCAACATTGGAAGAAGAAAAGTTGAGGGGAGGACGAGTGGTGTGGAAGAGAAGAAAAGAGAAAAAAGATTCTGACCGCCGGCTGTCTTGTTTTTCCGGAAGACGCCATACCGCTCCAGGCCTAGTGGAACCGGAAATCGGATTTTCCGGCCAGCGAAGCGCCCCCAGAGAAAGAAATCCAGAGGCAGGACCAGAAGGTGGTGGCAGATAACTGTCAAAAGGAGCGAATTCCCTGGCTGACTGGAAGATATCTGAGATCTGGTGCTTCAACGCGGGATCACGAGCTGTTTGAACGGGTGAGTTCCGTCTATTGTTGTGGTTGGGCTGGGTGCGAGGGCAGAGAGGCTCGGTCGACACCTGGAGATCTCATCGTTTCCTCTCTTTGCCTTCTCTCCCTCTTCACTGCTGCTCCCTCCCCCTTGGAAAGCCACCGCATTCCCTGCTCCGTCCCCTTTCCTTTCCCCCCTCCTCTTGATCGCTGTCTGGGACCTGTCACCTGTGTGGCGCTGTCCGTCGTTCGTCCGCGAACAAACCCATTCCGTTCGTTATCAAGCCTCAATTGAGTCTGGCGATCGCGACAGTCGGCCAGGAGCCGTCTCGCCGTTTCTTTGGTCCCCCAAAGCCCCTCCACCCGTCCATCTTCCTCCACTCGATCTCTCTCTCTCTTCTCGCTTCCGCCGTGCCTCTGCATCGCGTTTTCTAACATTGATCGCCCAGGCGAAATTACCTGGTCGACACCGGTGATATCTTCCAGGTCCGATCCATGCCTTAGATTTGGTGTGGTTTTGGCAGGGTCAAATCATCCGTCAGCTGCGTCTTTAGGCTTTAGCCTCCGCTCCGACACTAAAAGCGGCCCTGTTGTGTCTCCACGTCAAGCGCGCCTTCTCGAGTCCCACGTCCGCTCAAACCTCCGTCGCTATCATCGACACCTCTTTTTCTTTCCTTCTTTCCTCGCTCCTCCCTTCCCCCCTCTCGTCGTCCTTTTTTATTCTCAGGCTGTGGAGTCCCGTTGTCGGTGACTTCGTAGCCTAGCGATGATGATGGCGCAGCCATTCGCTGCCCATCCAGGCATGGCTGGCCATCCGGGTCTTCCTCCAGGCCACGCATTGGCTCCTGGTCAACATCCAAATGCTCATCCTGGTGCCATGATGCAACAAGTACACCCTGGTGTGTCTGGACCTGGTCCTCAGGTTTCCCAAGGAGGCCCAATGATGGCGCAAATGCCCCCGGGAGCGGGGACCACTGGTCCAGGAGGCCCTGTACCCGCTCACGCGCTCTCTCATATGGGCCCGCAACCACAGTTTCTACAACAGCCACCTTATGCGCAAAATTGTACGTCCTTCTGATGTCCGGCCTGTGTCGCCGAGGGCTCTTCCCATCGGTCGACGGATTCCCCTGAGTCGTTCCTGGTTATAAGCTAATGCTTGATATCACATAGTCAACGGAAACCCGCAGCAGCAGCTCTTACACCAGCACCAGCAGCAGCAAATGTTCAGACAACGTATGATGTTGGCCCAACAAGCGCCCCAGGCCCAACCTCATCAGCAGCCACAACAATCGCAGCCACAGCCACAGCATGGGGGTCTCTCGGTATCCCTCCCGAATGGAACACAAGCATTGAACGCTGCGCAAATGGTCGCCATGCAGAACCCGGTGATGCGACCGAATCTGCAGCAGATGCAGCAACTCCAGCAAATGTCGCACGGACAACCCCAGAATTTCCAACAGCAGCAACACATTATCGCCATGCAGCAAGCTCAAGCCCAAGCCCAGGCCCAGGCACAAGCACAAGCACAACAGGCTCAGCAGGCTCAACAAGCCCAGCAACAAAACCCTGCTGTCCAACCCGGCCAAAACACCCCCCAGCAGCGGCCTGCGCCCCAACCTCAAAGTGTACATGAAGCTCAAAGCGTCACCCCGCAACCTCAACCAGGACCGCCACCTCATCAGGGAAGCGCAACGCCGCAACCAAACCCTCCTCAAGCCCCGACCTCCCAACCATCGCAACAGCAGCCTGTAGTTACTCAGCAATCACAGCCAACTCCAAACCTTGCGCCCCAGCAACTCCCTCAAGCCCAACAGCCCGGCCAGCAGCCGCAGCAACCGCAACCGCAGCCCCAAACGCAGCAGTCACAGTCACAGTCTCAACCCCAACCTCAACAGGGTCAGCAAAACCCCGGCCAGCAGCAAGGCCAGCAACCTCACCAAATGTCCGCGCAAGAAGTTCAGATAAAAGCCCAGCAACAACAGCAACAGAATGCTGCGTTGATAATGCAGCAACAACGAATGGCCATGCAGGGGCGCGCAATTCTATGTCTTGGCGCGTTTGCCGAACAATTGAGCGCTTTTCAGGTACGTCGTTTTTCTTTCTTTTCCCTTGGCAGATGATAGTTTTCGAAAGGCTGATCTGTTGCACAGCCCAAAAATGAAGCCAGTGACTTAGCATACTGGTCAAACTTTGTAGACAGATTCTACTCACCAACGGGAGTTCTCCGACAGGGCGTGTTCAATTCTCAAGCTGGCGCCAAACAGTTCGAGATTGCTACCCCGGCGCTTGCACGATATTACTTCACGCAATTTGCGAGTGGTATCAAGCAAATACAGATGCTTGTCGAAGGACCCCGTGAAAGGGAGTCACCGAATGGAGGTCATATTGTCGAGTGTCCGAAGGCTTATTTCATCTACTGGTTCACTAACGATTCCCAAGTGAGCTTTTTTGGAACCCCTCATTCATATCCTTGTTGCTGACATTATCGCTAGCTGTTTTCTACCGGAACATTAAGGGCACACTTTGACTTCCAGAATAAAATCGAAATGCTTGATGTCGTTATTATGAGCCACCAGGAGTTGATTCCGCGAAGCCAATTGCACGCGCTGGAACTTGATCAAAAACAAAGTCCCAAAGTCACCAAGACTACAGGCAAACGGGCCCAACAGAAGCAACCTCAGCAGCCCGCATTCACTTTACCCGAGTCTATGGTGACGTCTAATGGCGTCCCAACGCCTGTGATGAGCTTTCTAGAGGTATGTATGAGTGTTTTTTGTTCTACGGTCAGGTTATTCTAACGGTACTTAGGTCGCCGAGACAATATCGCAGATGCAGCTCCTGTTCCAATATTCACATCAGAATCCGAACTTAACACCGTCGGAATCGTTGAGAAGTCTTGTCAGCAATATCCAGAACAACCAGAACCCGAACCCCGGGTTTATGCAGGGTCCTATGAACCCCGGGCTTCAGCCAGGTCCCAACGCACGGGCACCTAGCATGGGTGGGCCAAACCAGTTTGCATCCCCTGGAATGGGTCATCTAAACCTACCCGGCGGTGTCCAGGGATCGCCACATCTCTCGGGCTCGGCGCATCCGAGCCCTGGCCAGAGCAACCTTTCCGGATCCCAAGGCATGGGACCACAAGGTCCAATGCCACAGCAAGTGACTAGCGCTAGCGCTAGTCCTAATGTGAGCAACAAGCGTCGACGGGCTAGCAATGTTAAGATGGAGGGTGAGGACGCTGGTGGTGAGGTCAATGGTACTGCACAAGGGCCTGCCAAAGTGAAGGCTAGTCCCCGGGTGGGGGGAAAGCGGCAGAAAGGGACTGCCGCTTGATTCGCAAACAACTAATTACTTATGCGACTTAACATCAGTTCAAAGAGGCTGGGAATGGCGTTTGTTCGGCTACATTGTTCAATTTTGCGTTGTGTTGTATGGAGTCTAGTGCTGCTTTTTTCTTCATTGGACATATCGGATGGGAGTGTCTCGCTTACTTGGTGTTATTATGATGGAGACAATTGTCGGTACAGGCTGTTACTATCGTCTTTTGCGCGGTATACTGGGTTACGTCTATGGAACTTTGGTTCCTGGACGTGAGGTTTCTCCCAGTCCACAATACAAAACCTCGCGTGGAGGTCAAGCCCCTTGGGCATAGATTGACCCCAGTTTTGTGTACTCTATTCTCTTCATCGTTCTTGCATCCGACCTTTGTTGCTTGCCCTGGTTCTTTGTTTTTTTTCCGGAGTCGACGTTCTGTGACCTTTCCCTCCTGATGGAGGTTGATATCTTGTCGTTGAGCCTGATTCCTGATAAGCGTTACAGATGATGCTGTGTCTAATGTTGGTTGATGTTGTGCTTTTTTTTTCTCCATACTCTCATCGGGTGTGCTCTGCAGTGATACTCATGACTTTTTCGAGGTTCCTATGGCGATTTGCTCTGTTCGGCGTTATCGCGGATTTTATGCTGGGATCACTTCATATTCAATGCTAGGAACCATTTCAAGACTCTCCATCCGTTTAGAAAAGAGCTCCATCCGTATTTATGATTGTTCTATTGTGATGTCAAATGCTGACCATGGCCAGGATGAATTTGGACAGTAGTAGTACCCGTGATGGCACTAGTAGTACCTTAGTAACCTCCGGTACGAGTGAGAAGGAAACCCATACTATGTAGATGTACATCGAAATTACATTTAGACATACTGACATTTTTCTAGCTAATACAACCGACCCAACGCCCTCGAATGCATGTTCATGGCAGACCGGCAGAGCGCCACTCGCTCTACTAATCAGGGTATCTGAGCTCAGAGCGAGTAAGAATGGTTAAAGCAAGACAGACCCAAGGAAGAAACAAGGTCTCCGGAAGAGAACCAGGCAGATAAAGGAAGAAAGAGAGAAGATCCTCGGAGGAAAAAGATTAGAAATCTTTCTTCGCAAACCTCCCCAGGGCAGGGCCCAACTCCTCCCTCTCGGACCGCAGCCTCTCCTTTGCGCGCGCAGTGCGCTCCTTGTGCAGCGCCTGCGCCTTGAGCAGCTTCTCGTCGACAACATTCCGCCTCCCCTTCTTACGCAGATACTTTCTGAGCGCGCTGTTCCTCCCACGTCCTCGGTTCTTGAGTTTCTCCATGGTGTCTTCCTCCGGCCGTCGGTCCAGATCTTTCTCCTCCCGATTGCGCTTGTCCGAGACGGTGTCGACTTTGCCGATGAAGCTCGGGTCTAGCGAGATCATGCCGGGCTGCAGCTTGTTCATCAGCGCGCGCACCTCGGCCTCCTGTCGCTGCTTGGGGTTCTCGTAGGGGTTCACTTCCAGCGCGTCGAAGTTGGGCTCGCCCGCACCGGGGACGATTATGCTCGCGAAGCCCTGGTTGTGTGCTACGCCGAGGATATCCTCGTATGGTGCCCAGCGGAGGTTCTCGATGCGCTGGCCGTCTCCGCCCCAGGACATATACGGGGATTGGACCTTCGTTGTATCTGCCGCCGCGGCGTCGAATAGTCCACGCCATACGCTAACCTGTGTGCCCCAGCCGACGGCCGTGAGTCCGCGGTCGCTAATGGAGACGGCAGCGCCGGGCTGGTGACACGAGTAGGAGTGGACTTCGCGGTACATGCGGATGTCCCAGACTTGCATCTTGAGGTCTTGCCCTGTTGAGACCATGTAGCGGCCTTGACGATCGATTGCCATGGAGCGGACGGGGCCGCGGTGGACGAGGGCTTTGACCAGGGGGGTTTCGGTGTTGGGAGACCAGAGGGTCACGGTGCCGTTTTGGTGGCCGACGTGCATGATTGCGTTCCAGGGGTTTTGGGCTAGGGTTGTTGGGGCTCCGCATTTCGTGGGGATTTCCGCGATGAGTTGTCCGGTCGATGTGTCTGTGTATTTGAGGTGGCCGCTCATTTGCTATACCTCTGTTTAGAAAGATCGCTTGCATGGATACCGGGGAGAGGAGGCACTCACAGCTGAAGCGAGAAGGAAATGGTAGGGGAGGAATTCAAGGAAGCAGGGCTCAACAATCCTGTCCAGACAGTGTAGCTCAACGCCCTGGCTATCGTATATATAGACCGCTCTCTTTTGAGCCACAGCAAAGTACTGATTGTTATGCAGCCACCGCGCATCCCTCACAGTCTCCCGCAGATTCAACTCACACCCCAGCTTCCCATTCCGCCAGTCCATCGTCGCAATATGTCCCTTCCGCCCCGCTAACAGCAACTCGCGCCCATTCCGCGTATAGTCCGCCCGGTACGGCCCAAAATCGTTTAATCTCAATTCGAATTTCTTCTTCGCCGTCTCAACCCCGACATTCGCTGCGATTTCGTCCTGGCGCACCCGGTATGTCCTTTCCATCTCCCCCTCGGGCTCGAGGAATCCGGCTTCATGCTCCAGAAGAATCTCCGCATCTTTGGCGCGGAGGGTCGCATCCTTGTACTTTTCTTCAACGGCTTGTAGGTTGCTTCGTAATTTTTTGTCTCTAATACTCTGGGTGTGGACGGCCTTGCCGCGGCCGTATTTCTTCTGTGCTTCGATAAGTCGTTTGTTCTCTTTGCGCTGCTTCGTTGGCGCAACGGCTTTTGTCGGCGCTGAATCCGCCATTGCGTCGACGGGGCTGGGACTGGGAGGATTGTCGGAAGATCAGAAGGCGATACAGCTGGAGATTATGACCGGATGATATTTGATTTTCGTGAATATCTCAGGCCGTGGAGCTTCGAGTTGTCACCGAGGAATTCAATTTTTTTTATTCTGCAGGAAGAAAAGCGCCAAGACTTGCCATTCCAGACGCTCGCTTGATTTTTTTCCTCCACCGCCTAATTTTTTCAACAGACATCAATCTATACTATTAATTCTTGCGGAGAACCTTGTGAGCTTTTGCTATTTTTTTTCTTGCAGTCGATACGTTCGCTATCAGTTCGACATCCTGGCATCTCTTCCTTTTCGTTTCAAGGGCTCCGGCGGTGCCAATATGGCGCCTTCATCAACGGTGCAGCATCACCATCGTTCCACCACCAAGACTTCCCACAAGCCTTACAAGAGCGGTCATGCTTCCAAACGTGCGCTGAAGGACCAGGCTAAAGGTGCGACTGAGAACTTAATGCGAACTAGTGAATCGACCCAATAGAAGACTAATTACTCCCAGGCAAGGTCGAAAGAGGAGAGCGGGGCTCTCGCAAGACCCCTCACCAGCAACTCAAGTCGAAACTCGATAGGAGGAACCAGGCTCGCCAGAAGCAGCTGAACAAGAAGCAGGAAAGGGACCAGGCCACAAGCATTTTCTCCGGTCAGAATGGAGCGCCGCGCCACGTCGCCATTGTTCCGCTATCTGTCGACATTGATATCGCGGCTATCGTGAAGGCGCTGAACGAAAGTGTCGATGTTTCCTCCGATGCTTCCCCCGATACCATCTCTCGTGTGCGCGTCGAACGCTTCCGACAGAACTTACAGTATGTCCCAGCCAAGTATGACTTGATGAGCGCTCTGGATGCTTGCCGCATGGCGGATTTTGTCATCGTCGCGGTTTCTGCTTCGGTTGAGGTGGAGGAGCAGGGGGAGCTGTTGCTGAGGTCGATTGAGGGTCAGGGTATTTCGAATGTTGTTGCGGTGGTACAGGTATGTTGAAGGGCGAGCTTTTCCCTTATCTACTTCCAGCTAACACTATCTCCATTAGGGTCTCGATCAAGTCAACCCTCCTAAGAAACGTCCCCAGGTGGCCGGCTCTCTCAAATCGTTCTTGAACCATTTCTTCCCATCCGTCGATAAGGTCCTCTCAATTGACTCCCGACAAGAGTGCTCAAACGCCATTAGATCTCTCTGCACTGCGACGCCCAAAGGAATCCGCTGGCGCGATGACCGGAGCTGGATGCTCATCGAAAATGTCGCCTGGCCCGAAAGCGTTTCGAACGAGGTCGATGATGTGGTTCTTACTGGTGTTGTACGTGGGAAGGGATTGAAGGCAGACCGCCTCGTACATATCCCAGGCTGGGGCGATTTCCAGATTGATTCAATAACCGCTGCGCCGCTACCTACCGCGCGATCTAAACGGGATGATGCGATGAACGTTGATGAGAGCGAGCCGTCTCCGGTCTTGGATAGCCCATCTGCTGATCGGGATGACTTGGCTACAGTTGCGCCGGAGGAAATCGAGATGGAGGATGACGTCGAGTCCATGCCCGACACCGACAGGAAAGGTGTTCTCCTGGATGACCACCACTATTTCTCCGAGGATGAAGACCAGGTCCACGTGAAACCGAAGAGGCTTCCCAAAGGAACATCAGAGTATCAATCTCATTGGTTCCTGGATGATGTATCAGACTCCGGCTCTGACATTGCGGACGAAGACGAAGATGAGGATATGGAAATGGATATCTCTGGTGCGCCTGAGGATGGTGTTTTCCCAGACAACCAAGATGCCATGACAGAAGGCGGGCCCTCCGAGTATCCTCAGTCAGAGATGTTCCTTGACCCGTCGCCGGAGGATGAGGCGCAACAACTGGAAGAATACCGAGCCAGCCGCAGAAACGAAGCCAAGGAAGACCTCGAATTCCCCGATGAGATTGAGCTTCACCCCAACGTTCTCGCGCGCGAGCGATTGGCTAGATACAGAGGTATGAAGAGCCTGAAGACCAGCCCCTGGAATACAGCAGAAGACCGGCCTCACGAACCCGAGGACTGGCGCCGTCTTCTTCAATTCGGCGACTACAAGGGATCCAAGAACAGGATCCTCCGCGAGGCTCTTGTCGGGGGCGTCAACCCAGGCATCCGAGTCGACGTTCACCTCCGTGCAGTCCCCGCCTCCCTCCGCAACAAACCCCAACCCCTCTCCGTCTTCTCCCTCCTCCGCCACGAACACAAGCACACCGTCGTCAACATCAACATGCACCTCAACGCCGCCGCCGAAGCACCTCTCAAGTCTAAGGAAGAGCTCATCATCCAGTACGGCCCACGCCGCCTAATCGTCAACCCAGTGTTCTCCTCCGCAGACAACACGCCCAACAACGTCCACAAATTCGACCGCTTCCTGCACCCCGGCCGCAGCGCAATCGCCACCTGGATCGGCCCACTAACATGGGGCTCTGTCCCCGTCCTCGTCTTCAAGGCCCGGAACCCCTCATCACAAAATGAAGACCCCGAAGTCCTCGACACCGCCGATGCACCCGACCTCGTATCGCATCAAACATCCTCAGCCCCAACAGATTTCTCAACCTCCACCCTCGGCCTAATCGGCACAGGCACAGTCGTCGCCCCCGACCCAACCCGCGTCGTCGCCAAACGCGCCATCATCACAGGCCACCCGTACAAGATCCACAAGCGAGTCGTCACGGTCCGCTACATGTTCTTCAATGCTGAGGATGTCAACTGGTTCAAGGCTTTGCAGCTCTGGACTCGGCGCGGACGCAGCGGGTTTATTAAGGAGAGTCTTGGTACCCATGGTTACTTCAAGTGTACCTTTGATGGCAAGCTCAATCCGCAGGATTCTGTGGGGATTAGCTTGTATAAGCGGGTTTTTCCGAGATGGGCGAGGGCTTTGGAGGAGGTTGTTGCTTAAAGCTCAGTATTACTTTTCTCAGTGTCTGTTTTGGATGCAAGTGATCAATGACGATGCTACAAGGTTAGAGAAAGCGGTTAGGGGGTGGAATATGATGAAACTGATGGAGTGACATGATACCATAAATTGCACTGCAGGGTGCGATCTGACGAGATATGTGTTTTTGTTTCCGGAAGTTATGCCTATAAAAAGTTCTTTGAGCTAGATAGATAGATGTCGATGAACGGCGAACTAGACCGTAATGAATTATGAGTGACCTTTTCATACTTCCACCTTAAAGAGTTGCATAAAAACGAGCAATTCTGGGGGCACGCAAAAGCGAAAGAGTAAATAAACCATTCTAACGAAGATAATAGATATAGTTATCGTGATCACGTACAAAACCACAAGATATGAGACTTGGCAAAGGGGAATGACACCGAATAGACAAGAAAGATCGGGAGGAACGACGTCTGATATTGAGAGAATATGATAATGATAGTCAAGAACCCGCAGCTTAAGCAAAATCATCCTCTTCGGGCCCCTCGATGCCGTTCTTGATGCGCAATAAGATCGTCGTCTTCCACTTGTCTAGCTTGCTGAGTTGGTCAAACTGGAAGAGCTTATCGGCGAATGCCTCCTGATCGTGCGCTTCAATGGTCTGAACGAGGTCTACTAGTAGCTGGTGTTCTCTTGTCGAGGCGAATGTGGTGTCGATCTCGCGGTAGCTCTCGAGGGCGCGGTTGGCAGAGACCATGTCCTGTTGACGAGTTAGTATGAAGAAAGTCGAAAATGCTGATATATGGAAAGCGAACCTGAGTAGCAAGATGGCAGAGTCCGGCCTTTAGGAGATAGTCCTTGACAGACCACTTCATCAGACCGTTGTTGATGGATGAGCGAGCAGTGCGCTCGTAGTGCTCGATTGCCTTGTAATAGTCGCTTTCGAGGGCAGCTAGATCAGCTGTCTTGAGGTAGTGCTTGTTTGCGAGGCTGCAAACGAGAGAAACATTAGGTTCTGAGAGTGCAACATATCTACGGAGGAGGAGAGCTCACGCCTCAGCATTGTCAGCATCAAACCACTCCGCGGCCTTCTCATAAGCCTCCAGCGCCTTCTTGTTATCTCCTAGTTCGATCTCATACACCTCTGCAAGGTATTGCTGCTGAGAGGCTGCTCGGCGCAGGTTTCCGTTCAATACGTAGTACTCGACAGCAGAAGAGAGTACGCGGACCGCATCCTCGGGGTCTGACTTGCGGTAGACCTTGAAGGCCTCCTGCAGGGTGTTGGCGGCGTCACCAGGCTCATTAAGGTTCTGAGTCTGAATAGCGGCTGCTTTCTCAAAAGCTTGACCGGCTTCCTTGTCTAATTCATCGCAAAGAACGACAATTCAGTAACGCTATCAAATGTTTGGAATGCATTCCCCGCGGAGAGATAAAGTGGGGTGCCTACTCAGTTTTTGGATCCGGAACGCATTCGCGGCTTGTGTATATAGGTCTGCAGCATTCTCGTATTTCTCTGTGCGGCCACCAAAGAAGCTGAAGCCACCGGATGCACCTTGGAGCGCTTTGTCGGCCTAGAAGGGGCGATGTTAGTGACCGTTGTTGATAGCGGGGCGGGAGAAGCAGCCGGCGACGTACTTTTTGCAGGAGGGCTCGAGGGTCTGCGGTCATGTTGGCAAATACAGGAGAAGTGTCTGGAGGAAGGCCTGGAAAGAGAATAGATCAGAAGTGAATCCAAGTAGGACAAAAGGTGTTCTCAAAGTTGTTGCAGGTGGAAGCCGTTCGCATCGGCGTCACTGCCAAGACTTGCGGACTCCTTCAGCTGGGCGGTGTCGGCACAGCTTCTTTTTTCCCCGTGCACTTGCTACGGCTTCACCTTCGATTGTGCTCAGAAACATATATACAACACTATTTTCGTGAAGTTTGAGACATTTACAAGCTACAATGCTCCGACGCGCAACTCCTCGCCTTTCCTTCGCTTACTCAAGTCTACGAATTGAACGATTCAGACCCCAATTTTACTCGTCGAAACCGGATGCCACCGATGTCGAATCGCTCCTTGCAAAGCCAACCTGGTCCGTCCGCTCTTTGCTCCCCGAAACCGCCGCGAAACCGCCCTCTCCATCGGTCACTCCTGCTCAGCTAAGACATTTGCTTCGTCTGTCAGCTCTACCTCAGCCCTCTAGCGCAGAGGAGGAACAACGGATGCTAGAAACGCTCGAGTCCCAGATTCACTTCGTAAAAGAGATTCAGAAAGTAGATACTACGGGAGTGGAGCCTTTGCAAAGTATTCGAGATGAGAGTCCTGAAGCAGTCAAAGAAAACACAATTGGATTGGAACAGTTAAAGGAAGCTCTATCAAAGGAACGAGTGGTGGGCCGCAATAAGAGGATCCAACGCATTCAACCGGCCAGAAATGATCGTCCCGATGGTGATGTTTGGGATGGAAACGCGCTGGGTTATGCATCGAAGACGAAGGCCAAATTCTTTGTTGTTGACACAGCGAACTCGGCGAACTCTTAAGCCATTGAACGTCTACCTTAGGTCTCACCTTGGGCCTCCGTCGACTGAACGAGCGTGACATTTGGGTTCATCGAAACCAACAGAGTTTGGTTCCTCCATACCCACCAGATCCGTTATCAACATTGCTGCCTTCTGTTGCGTCACAGCCCCAGGCATTGCTTGGCGGTGTCATCACGTGCTCCGTGCTCACATCCATCAATCCACTTCCCAACTCTTTTCCCTCTTCATCAGGCTATCGTGGCCATATTTGTCCTAGATATTGGTAATACTGTACCCTCGATGTGGAAGAACCTCAGCGCCAAATTTGGGTCAGACCCCAAGGCGGATTCGAAAAATGACCAAGATCTGACAACCATTTTGTCTCGGCCGCAGCGAGGGGACCTTACTGTTCTTATCGCTGAGATCACACAGCATATGAGAGACTCGGTCGACGAAACATTTAAGGCGCCATCTGCGCAAGCCTCTTCCAAACAACTGATTGACGTGAATGACGAGGGTGGCGCTCCGCAATCGGACGCGCAGAAGTCCCAGAAATCAGAGGACGATCAAGCGCGCACAGAATATGTACCAACTGCCGAAGATATGAAAGCTGAGGCCGACCTCCTAACGCAATTTGATGATTGGCGAGACTCCGTTCTCCTCCGGATCGGGGAGATCGTCAATCGAGACGCGGAAGACGAAAACGAAGAAGCAAGATCGAATCAACAAGATGAGGAGCGGCCTCAAAGTTCATATGATGACGACGATGACAGCACCTGGAGTCGGCTTGCTGAAGTCTACCATCCGGTGGAGACCCCGCTAATTCGTCTACCAAAGCCAAAGAGATTGTTGATCCTGCACTCTTTGCTACTTCTAACGCTCAGCTTGGAACACTACAATGCAAACTCACGGGTCCTGATGCTAATTGCTGCTTCCAGCTTAGGCTTGGGCATTAAGACTTTGAACCAGGATGAAGTTAAGGTGTCACGAGGGCTATTGGATGCAGCTCTCCAAATGCCCTCGGAATCCGACGCTCAAGCCAGAGAAAGCGACCCTACGAGAAAATGGAAAGTCGGCATTGCATCTGTTGCGGGTGCCGTCTTGATCGGTGTCACTGGTGGACTTGCTGCGCCGTTTATTGCCGCTGGCTTGGGGACGGTTATGGGAGGCCTCGGCTTGGGAGCTACCGCTGCTGCAGGCTACCTTGGTGCCGTTGCAGGTAGCGGAGTCATCGTTGGAGGTCTCTTTGGCGCCTACGGCGGGCGTATGACAGGACGCATGGTAGACAAATATGCTCGCGAGGTGGACGATTTCGCCTTTTTGCCTATTCATGGCTCTCGACACTGGTCTGGTGATGAGAAAGAAGCGGCTCAGGAAGACCACCGTCTCCGAGTCACAATCGGTATTACTGGGTGGTCAACCGAAGAGGACAATTTCGTTGTCCCGTGGCGTGTCATCGGCAAGGATTCCGAAGTATTTGGTCTCCGCTGGGAGACCAAAGCACTCATGGATTTAGGACACGCCATTGATAAACTGGTAACTACTGCAGCCTGGGCGGCGGGCGAACACGTTCTATCAAAAACGATATTTGCAGGTCTCCTAAGTGCCATGGTCTTACCCATGGGGCTTATGAAAGTCGCCGGCATCGCCGACAACCCATTCAGCGTCGCCAAGGCCCGATCAGACAAGGCAGGCGAAGTCCTCGCAGACGCACTGATTAGCAAAGTACAAGGCGAGAGACCTGTCACGCTCATCGGCTATTCATTAGGATCCCGAGTCATCTTCTCATGCCTGCAGACCCTCGCCAAAAGACACGCATACGGTTTGGTGGAATCAGCAATCCTCATGGGCTCGCCCACCCCATCCGATACACCGGACTGGCGTCGCCTTAGACGCGTAGTCAGCGGCCGGCTCGTAAACGTCTACTCAGAGAACGACTCCGTCCTCGCCTTCCTCTACCGAACGAGTAGCCTCCAACTTGGCGTTGCCGGCCTCCAACCAATCGAGAACGTACCCGGCGTCGAGAACCTAGATGTCAGCGAGACCATTAACGGCCATCTCCGCTATCAGTTCCTGGTTGGGCGGATCCTCCGAACAGTCGGGTTGGAGTGTATCAGCGCCCGCGAAGTCGCACGCGAGGAGGCAGCCTTGGCGGAGAAGGACCGGAGACAGGAACGGCAGCGGATTGAGAATGAGCGCTCTGCTGGGATTGAGGGGGACAGCGAGGCTGCGCAGAGGAAGTTGGAAAGCGGCGAAATCGCTGCAGGTGTACAGGCCGGGGGTCGCGCACCGGGACCGGCACCAGAGGCTCGTCATAGCATACCGCGTCGCCCCGTTGCAGCTGAATCAACTGAGAAGCGAGCACCCTTTGGCAATTGAGTTTCGAGTCACAAGCAACCCTTCGCCGCCCGTGACGGAGCGGTCTGGACCAGCCGTGTTTTCAACTATGGAAGCCTTGTATAGCCTACGAGGACTAAAAGCAACAAAGGTCAAGATATGAATTGCGAATTGCTCCATTAGACTCCTTTCCGTATCCCAAATGAATGTCCCTCATGATCCAGCAATTATATCAAACAATAGAAATGAAGAGTAAATGACATACAGCGTGAAAGAAAATCGAGAAGCTCATGAAATTTTGAATGCAGATGATGCAGTAGTTAGTGGCAGAGGCCCTGTAATGGTGAGTTAATTGCAAGGGGTTTATTCCTCGACCTCTTCAATGCGGGGTGCGAGATCACGTTTCACTGCGCCAGCTGTGTCCGCGGTCTCGGTCGCACTGGTAGTTGCCGAAGCTGCTGTTGGCGCGGATTCCGTAGCCTGAGAAGCCAAGGCTGCTGCTGGAGCGGCCGCTGGAGTAGCGCCATCAACTGCCTTTTCGGTTTTCTTTGACTTCTTTTTTTTTTTTCCAGTCTGATAAATGTTAGTCAAAAATTAGCCATGAAGCGCTAAATGAAAAAGCATACCTCTTGCCAGCCCCATAATGGTTTGAAGCTGTCAAAGAAACCAACATCCTCAAAGAGATTGGGGAACAGCCAGAGACCAGGCGGTACAGCAATAACGGTGATACAGAACAGAATGAGACGGAATATAGCCATGGCGAAGAACAGACCAAGGAGGCCCATCATACCCACGCTCAGGTACCACACTCCTTGCCTAAGTATAATGGGCCAGAGAGGGAAGAGCACGACTGCGAAAATACCGGCCACCACGGCGGCAGCCATGGCTTTCTGCTTCCACTGCGGACCCTCGTAAAGCCAGACGTAGTGCATCATATCGTGGGCTTCCTGATGCTGCTCAATCTTCACTGTCCACAATCCCTTGACCCTCTTCCCTTTGCCATGTCCATGGCCGGCATGGGGGTCTATCTTCGAAACTCGAAGGGCAAGCACGGAAAGGGGCAAGAGCTTGAATACGTTCTCGGCAGAGGCACGGTCGGTCACTGGCGGTAGAAGAGGGTTCTTCTTTTGAGCTTTGACATATGCGGGTGATTGGAGGGCGCGAATAGCACGTTTCACTAGGAGTAATACAAATCAGCTAGACCGTCAGTCGTGAGAAGAGACGATCATAACTCACCCTTGAACATATCTTTCCTCTGACCATCCAAGATGCACGTTCTAGGCTTCAGGTTTTGTGATTTCAGGAAATGTGCAACAGCGATGGCTTTGGGATCCTTGGGTCGGTTAGGAAGGACAGGGACCTGCTGCGAATGCGTCTGCGGTTGTCCAGGCTGTCCAGGCTGTCCAGGTCGACCTTGTTGTGCAGCTTGCTGCTGCGGGGTGCCCTGAGCCTGGCCGTTGGCCTGTAGTTGTCGATTGACCTCAGCGGCCTTTGCCTGGGCGGCCATTGCACGCATCCTCAGCTGTTGGACATATTGTTCGGTTGTCAAGCCGTGTTTGGTGGCTTCAGCAGCCAACTGCTCGCGCTGCTGTTTGGCGAATTCTTCGGGGGATAATCCTCGTTTGGCCGCTTCAGCAGCGAACTGCTGCTGCATGGCGGCCATTTGTTGAGGGGTGGGCTGGCCCGGGGCGGCCATATTGAGCTAGTAGCAGTGGATGATGCAGAAAGAGATTTCAGAAGGACGGACTGAAGATGTATGGCGGAGAATCAGGGTGGCTTATTTTGTGAGAGCAATAAAGGCCAGATAAGAAGGACGATCGGTTCACATCGCAGGCTCTCACCGCCTTCGGCTCCGCGTGAACCAAGAAAACACCGTCATAACTCGACCTTCGCATCGACCTCGAAAACCACGCATATTATCAAGTGCCATGCATACATTATTTAGGCCCCTGCATATTCAGTACTCTGCATCTTCATGTCCCTGAAATTTAACCCGGATGACTCTCTTCTGAATGCGACCTGGGCCACTGTCCTTCTGGTTAGTCGTTGATCAGCCAATGATATTGAACAGGCCATGCTAATGCCCCCTTGCAGAGCGAAAGAGATGTAGCCGGCCAAGTCCCCGTCAACTTTGTCACTACATCAGCTATATCTTTGCAGGCAGCATGCTTTGGCGACAAAACGTATGGGAGGAGCGCGGCTGAAAAATGCCTCTCTAACCTGCTTGCTGTCGGCTATCGGCGCTTTAATATTGATCTATATTGGTCCCCGCCGCTACGTCGCTGGATCTTGTGCCCCGTCACGGTACCCACTGACGTTGATGTTGTCACGGTATCCCCCAGTGCCACTCCCACCGCAACTGCTGAAGTGGCACAAGGCACTGTCACAGCAGAGCTAGAGCAATCGTCAGAAGAACTGCTCTACGATCTTGGCTCATATAGATGCTCAGATAGCCTGGACCTACAGGATGTTCTGGACATCTTCCACGATTACTTTCAATTCACAGACACTGATCTGGTGACTTATTCGAGATACTTGACTTTTAATATCCATGCTGCCGCTGACCCCACGTCACCTGATGACCCGGCATCAACTGTTGCTAGCGGAGAGCTTCCGGTCGAGTCGGAAAGCATCAGCTATGTATTGAACAACAAGCTGGGAGGGTATATTTACGGACCACCTGATCTCGACCAGGATCGCCGTAACCTGAATGATTCGTGGTATAAAGTTGATGACAAATATAAACCGATCATCCAATACATCACCATCGAGGAGGACTCGGAAGGTGTACAGAGCACCATCGATGGATGGCCGAGCGAGAAATTTCTTCAACTAGCAGCCGAACGACGACTCCTCGTTGAATACGGTTCAGTTGATCCGCAGCTCAGCGAATATGATCTGTCGGTAGAGAACGAGGTCATATTCTCACCAGGCTACATGACCACTACAGTACCCGTTGCTGCAGCCGACGATGGAAGCCTCGATTCCGGCTGCCTATACGACCCAGGCACAACCGATGTCTCGAAACTAAACGCATCCTGGGCAATATCAAGCCACATCCCGATCCCCCAAAATCTCAGCGACGAATCCCTCCGATTCATGGCCGACCTCGTCGTAAACCTCACAGCCTGCGGAATGACATCAACCCTCAACCAAACCCTCTTCGGCGACACCGCAGACACAAACCCTGCACCCTACCGAAACCTCACCCTCTCTTCCTCCTGGGCCTGGGCCCTGGGCCAACCCGCCGCCAACCCATCCGACACCGACACCGCCGAATCCGACGCCAAACGCTGCGCGGTAATGGACCTCTCGCTGGACGGGCAATGGCGCACCGCAAACTGCAGCAAATCCCGCCGCGCCGCCTGCCGCATTGACAATCAACCCTTCCGCTGGTCTCTCTCGTCTCAAAGCCACTCTTACAAAGACGCCAATGATGACGCCTGCCCGCCACAAACGGGCTTCTCCGTGCCCCGCACAGGCCTCGAGAATACATACCTCTTCCGCCATCTCCTCTCTCTACCAACGGATCAAATTGATCCGTTCTCGTCCGACCCTCTCAAGCGCGAAGTCTGGATCGATTTCAACTCGATCGACGTCGAAACTTGCTGGGTGACTGGTGGGGCGGATGCTACTTGTCCCTATACCTCTGATCCAGATCAACTTGAGAGACGCACGGTCTTGGTCGCCGCTGTCGCGGGTATAGTTATCTGTATCATCGCGGCATTGACGCTGTTCGTTAAATGTAACGCTAACCGGCGGAACTCGAGACGGAATAAGAGGATTATTCAGGGGTGGGAATATGAAGGTGTTCCTTCTTAGTTGTATGTATCTTTAGGTGTAAATACAAATAAAAATAACCAGCTTTGAAGCTAAAAAGAGGAAACAAATATGTCAAGTCATCATGGTATTCATTGCTAATTCCTAGACTATCAGTCCTAAAGTACGCCAAACAGTAGATACAACTGGCAAATGAAGTGAGTATCACACAATCGAAGGTTCCAATCCAATTCCACCGCACCCATCATGAGAAAAAGAAAAACCATAAATCCAGCCCTCGTTCATCCAAACATTATGTCCATATCGCATTGCAGAGTTGCAGAAGATGCCTTCCGACTTTGCTTGCCTTCATTTTGAGTCGCAATCACAGACCAGCGAATCTCGCCCATCCGGCAGCTCTGGGCGTGGTGTTTCCGCCGTTCGCTGGCTTTGAGTTAGGGCTGTCGATACCGCCTCTGCCCTCCTCAGCCATCTTCCCACTAACGTCTCGTCTTCTTCCAACTCCCAAGCCGGCAATGTAGTTTCCGTACGACAAGTCCGATCGCTTCCCGACACACCGACCAAAGTCTGCCCCCGAGTTGCTCACGACACGACCCTTACGGTCCCTCTCAGGAATGGCAAGATCGGTATTATGCGGGGGGTCATCGTGGTCTTTCTCTGCAGGGTCCTCAGTAAGTTGTCTGAGAATGCCGTAAGAACTGCCCTTGTCGGTCTTGCGCTTAGCAAGCTTGGTCTTTTTCATGGTTTTCGAGTCAGCATCGAGGGCGGCTTTGCCCGCAAATTCGCCGTAAAAGTGTCCATCATCCTTCTCAGGTCGCTCAAGAGGAGGGACTTTGTGTTTCGGTGGCGTCGGTAGAAGGTTGGGGATGTCACCAAGAACCATCCGGTTTGATGTTCTCCTGGGCGTTTCCTGGGGGGCTTCGAGAGGGGGCTGGGGTGTTGGCGGGTTGAGCCCTAACGGATTGACCCTAAGGTTGTTTGCTGCATATTCGTCATCGCTGTCACCGTGGTCCTGGTAGATAGCAATGGGATGATCGCCGATGTCATGCTCGTCTTGCTCATCATGGTCGTAGAGACCGTTTCTGCGCACGTTGTGGCTGCCATCATCATCGTTTCCATAGTGCTCATGCATGGCCAGAGATTCGTATTCGCCACGGACATCTTCCGAAATGCTCTCGCCGATATCCCATCCGTACTTCTGAGCAAGGCCCATCCAGTCAACCATACCATTCGAAGATGCGGGTGTCTCAGCTCTGCTGTAAACAGAGGATGGTTCACGCGGGGCTGGACCTTCATTCTTGGCGTCACCAGTTAGCGAAGCCGACCGTGACGAGTACGCGACCCAGTTGTCCGAGGCAGGGCTGGCGCACTGAGAGCGGGTTGGCATTTCTGGAGATGGTTGACGCATTGGAGTACTGGAGGGAATAGAAGTGGTAGGTCGAGCTTCAAAATCCGTATCATGTAGAGGTATCTCATAGGTTTCCTCAAGGGTACCCGCTCGGTATTGGAAGGGCATTTGTGGGATGGAAGTCTGCGATCCCCCTCTCTGCTTGGCCATGTCGACAGGCGGGCGGAGTGACTTATCCTCCGAAGACTTGTTTCGCGTGTGCGTGAATGGAATTATGCGAGGGGCGCCTATCAAGGGCTGTCCATCTGAGTAACTGGAGTCCAGAGTAGAATTGCTGGCATGTTTCTCAGCGATCTCAGACTTGGTCCTCTTGTGTGGGCGAGCCGTCAGGTTGTCTTCTAATGGATTGAGGTCCGGGGGTAGCTTGGCAATCTGGCGGAAGATGTTGAAGAGAAAAGCGGAAATCGCCAAAGAGATCAAGTGGATTCCTCCATTAACCACGCTAAGGTAGAAGGTCGCCTTTGCAATGATCATGATGACTTCGACATCATCGCTCAGTAATGTTTTCCAGCTGTAGGTACTGGATGTATATTCCTTATATCCTATGTATGCCGCGAATGTGTAGAATGGCACCAGCCCTAGATCTAGCGTCGAGGCAAAGAGCATATAGCTCGCTTGTGAGCCAGCGGGCCTGGTGACTGGCGAGCGGCATAAGTGATAGATAGCGTAGAGAGTGTGCAGAATTGCAATTGCAGGCTGGGAAAGAGTTAGTGGTGCGCAAATAGGCATCAATGCGTGTTTTCACTCACCCCAATGCGGACAATCCACATAATCGATGCCGCGACATTTTTGATGACAATGGCACAAAACAACGAGCCAAGAGCGCCAGACAATGAGAGAACTCGTAGTCCAAGCTGTATCTTCCGACCATAAAAGACCTTTGGCTTTGTTCTCGGGCTCATGGGAGTCCAGTTCGAGCGGCCATCGGGGAAGTTGTCGTACTTCAAACACCGTCATTGTTAGTGTATGCTGATCGATGAGAAAATATGCACATACTGAGTCTGGATGACGATTGAAGCTAACCAAAGGTCCCTTCTGCTTCTTCTTGGGTGGAGGCCGAGTCCAGCTCGCCTGCGTCACAGCCTTCGGATTGAAAGCACGATCTGTAGGGCCCTTGAAGCTATAGGCATCAGGGGGGCCGTAAAGGAATGGAGGCAAGGAATTCCCCATAATCGCGGTGGCAAGCTGTCAGCAAAGAATGCCTTCACCCACGCGAAAGCGGGGGAAGGAGAGGAATGCGCACAAGCGAAGAATGGTTCTGGAAAGAATGAAAGAATGATGATAGTGGTCCTGTGAGAGAACAAGTGTGGACGGAACGTTTGTGAATCCCCGACTGGACCCCAGTCTGCACCACGGGCTCTCTACAGACGGAAGAAAGGATCGAGTGGAGAGAACCAGACAATAGTCGCAAGATTGATCGTGATCGTGGTGAGGCTGAACTGCAGGAACGTCAACACGCGATGCGTTGTCCCGGCAACGGATAGTCAGTCTTATCGATAAGGTCACGTGACCAACGTCATCTGAGTCACTTATCTGATCTCCGGCCTCCTTTGCTCTGCTGCATCTCGCGAGATGAGCTTGACACGCACTCCTTATACATGTGCGCGATGCACACTTAGCGTCTCTCATCGTGTGCGCTCTGCGCGTCGTCAGCTTTTTCTCCATTTCTCATCACAGTGCCGGGATGTCAACCAGACGGTTCAAACAAATCGGCCCTTTCGAGTAGCCATTGTAGGCTCGGGCCCGGCTGGTTTTTATGCAGCATACCGGCTATTAGGCAAGGTCGACGATGCGGTAGTAGATATGTATGAAAAACTACCGGTGCCGTTCGGTTTAGCAAGGTACGGTGTAGCTCCGGACCACCCGGAAGTCAAGGTTTGTTCCGCTTGTGGCGAGGTACTTGACAGCAAACTGACCTTGAGGTGCAGAACTGCGAAGAGAAATTTACAGAAGTCGCAGCATCTCCGCGCTTTAACTTCATTGGAAACGTCGAGCTAGGTGAAACCCTACCTCTCTCAGTGCTTAAGCCACACTACGACGCCTTCCTGTTTGCGTACGGCGCTCCGAAGGACAAGAAACTGGGAATGCAGGGAGAAAATGCCTTGCGAGGTGTATACTCTGCGCGGGAGTTTGTCGGCTGGTACAACGGGCTGCCGGAGCATCGAGATCTGGCCCCGGACCTCACTGCGGGAGAGAATGCTGTGATTATCGGTCAAGGCAATGTGGCTCTGGATGTGGCCAGGATACTGCTTTCTGATGTAGATCGCCTTCGCAAAACAGATATTTCTGATTATGCTTTGCAAGCCCTGTCCGAAAGCAAGATCAATCGAGTTCGGGTAGTAGGGCGCAGAGGACCGTTGCAGGTATGTTCAACACCAAAATTCTCTACCGTAAATCTAACAGATACGCGAAGGCGGCTTTTACGATAAAAGAAGTTCGTGAACTACTGCAGCTTCCATCTGTATCATTCGATCCTATTCCTCGTGATCTATTCCCTCCGGAAGATACCATCTCTGCTCTTCCCCGAGCCCAGAAACGACTGATTCAGCTTCTCGCCAAGGGATCCACCAACGACCCTACCACGGCCACCAAATCGTGGTCTCTCGACTTCCTCCTCTCACCCGAGTGCCTCAACTGGTCTCCTGTATTCCCATATCGCATGTCTCATGTTCGCTTTTCTCGCAACGAGCTCGACCCTTCAGATCCTTTTGCCGCAAGTACCAAGGTCACACCCAAGTATCTATCTAGCGGCAAGCGGGCCAAGGTCGACATTCCAGCCAACACGTTTTTCCGCAGCGTAGGCTACAAGGGTATTCCATTACCAGGACTAGAAGACCTAGGAGTGCCATTCGACGAGAGCCGCGGGGTGATTCTCAATGACGGCTTTGGCCGTGTCACTGTCCCTCTCAGTGTAGAGACAGGGAGCCGCGACACTCTCCCCGATGGCTCGCTGATTTCTCACCTCCCGGGGCTATACTGCGCCGGATGGGTTAAGAGAGGCCCAACGGGCGTCATCGCCACGACAATGACCGATGCATTCAGCACCGCCGACGCCATTGCAGCAGACGTGGCTCAGAGCGGCAGCTCATTGCTCAATTCTTCATCCGAAAGAACAGGTCTTGGCTGGGAGGGCGTCCGTGCCGAAGCGGAGCAGCGAGGCCTCAGGCCGACGAGCTGGGAGGACTGGGAACGGATAGACCGTGCGGAGCGCGAGCGCGGCTCACGAAACGGCAAGCCCCGGGAAAAGTTTGGGCGGGTCGAGGAGATGTTGGGTGCTCTATAGATTCTCAAACATGTATAACTATAAACGTGACCATTGTACAAATATTTACCTCACTCCTTTCAACAAAGTTCAAACAAAACAATGAGTATCGCCTGTTCATGAGGCTAGAACCAGCGACGCTTGACTATAGGTTTATTTCCCTCTTCGACCAGAAGCATCTACGAAATCTCGGGGCAACGGGAGCTGAAGTCCTTCAATTTGAGGATCGTGGCTTGCGAGGCTGTGAGCATCTTGCCTCGTGGTGAGAAATGACTGGATAGCGCTTGGTATGTAATGTAGTCGGATTGAAAAGTGGTTGGGCGCCCGGCAGGTACAGGACGTGCATGGTGCATATGACCTAGCATAGGCAGCAGGATGGCATGTTTGTGCTACCTGGATATGCATCAAGTAGTCGGTACTCCGGGCACCATAGCTTTTCTTGCGAACCCAGAGTAATGTTTACTGACTTCCTCGGGTGCTTCCTGTAAGGCTGGACAGGATTCATAGATACGGCTTGGCCAATCCAATCATATGATGGAGTGGGGCGGTTATACATAGCCCTACCATAACTTTATTCTCGCAGCCTCTATAGTCTATACCGCAGTGAACACTACTATCGAAATGTTAGATGCTTCAGGAATCTCTGAGCCTCCAAGCCACCACCAGCGAAGCTTATGCCCACCATGGCCACGACCACAGCGTAAGATTTTCGGTACAACGATGCCTAAGCTGGCACAACCCACGTCCGAAGGTGTCTTACCATGCTGCAGCTAGGACGCCTTAAGGCTTGAAACGGGACTTCCCCACGCCGATCGCCCACTAAAATAAGCATGTCTCATCTGACATCCGACATTCACCGTCTGGGCCTCTTCTGCACTGCCCGTTTGGTGCCTCTGCGCGCTGCAACTATGTCACTATTGCCGTCAGCCGATGCGCTGATGCCGTCGATCTCCGCCCATGTTTCACTCGGTTGTGATCGTTCGAGACCCAATTGCTCTGGTTTTACTGCCTCCCCGCTTGTGTGCTATTCTTTCACCACGTTGTACAGTTAGGCCGGCACTTCGCATCTGTCCATGGCTCTACGGTCACGATGAATCGGATTTGGTGAATCGGTGACATTGAGAATCGGAGGGTTTGGTGAATTGGGACTGGGGATACTGACCCGCATTATGAGGAGAAAAAGGTATAAATACCCACGTCTGCCCGCACCGATAGTTGATCATCAACAACGCAATCATCCTCACATCTCCAACTCTTCAAGTCTTCTACAAAAACCATAGCCAACACCAGCCAGAACCACCCACCGAAAGCATTCAACCCAAATACTTCCAACCACCTCACAACAGCCAAAATGAAGTTCACCACCACCCTCGCCGCTCTCCTCCCCGCTCTCGCCCTTGCAGGCCCCTCTAAGCCCCAGGGCTTCGAGCGCATCAGTGCCCGCCAAACCACCGGCTCAACCACCCTCTCCTACGACCCCAACTACGACGTCGGCACGAACTCCCTCAACACAGTCGTCTGCTCGGGCGGCGACTTCGGCCTGCTCACAGAGGGCTACACAGACTTCCAGTCGCTCCCGTCCTTCCCGCGCATTGGTGGCGCACCACCCATCACCGGCTACAACAGCCCCAAGTGCGGTTCCTGCTACCAGGTCACCTGGAATTCTGCCACGGGGGCAACCAACAGCATCATCGTTACTGGGATTGATCAGAGCACCGGTGGATTCAATGTCGGGCGGCACGCCATGGACGAACTTACGGGCAACCGGGCCGTTGAGCTTGGTCGCATTGATGTTACCTGGACGGAAGTCGCGAGGGAGCAGTGTGGGCTTGCGGCTAGGCCCTAGGCTAGAGCACAAGCCACAAGTCTCAATAGTATGAGTCGGTGATGACTTGGGGCTGTTTTCTCTTCTGCACTACATCAGTGTGGTAAAAATTGAGTTGGGGCATGTTGTCATTATTTCCTACTATTTTTGATATTGCTTATGAATTACTTAATTAAGCTTACGCTCCTTGAGACCGCTTAATGAATAGACTTGCTTGCTCTGGACTCTCCTACTTTTAGCCTCTATTCTGCCATAGCATTGACCGGGGATAAGATAGTTCTGGATCTAAGCCCGTGGTCGGGCTTCCTAGTTCGTAGACATGGCTGTACCCGAGCCAACCCTTGAGGGGACGATCGCTCTCAAGTTCCCGACGACAACCCACTGTGTTAATCTTCGAGCCTTTTCTCCTATAACTTCAGTGTATCTCAATTGCTTGTTATGCGCATCTCCTTGCGACTGATCTATACACCGTCTGCGGGTAGCCCTAAGTGAGATCGACTATGACATCATATCCACTCTTTACCACCGGATCTCTGCTGTTTCGACTTGTTATCGAAGCGCCAATCGATCGATATACGCGTGAGACCTAGAATAATCCAATATAGCTTCATACATGTCTAGAAGAATGTGGTTGGGTCCGAAATTTCAGGAAACTTGAAGTTGTCAAGTGACATCGCGATGACGGCAAATCTTCAACAAGAGCATGTCTACTGATCGACGTCACCCTGAGGTTATAGATTGCATATATAAGCCACCAACTGGACCCTTAAGACCACAGCTCTCACAATGTTCCGCTCTCTATTCAGATCCAAACCTTGCACTTCTCTACTACAAAAGTCTCCTTTACCCTCACCCTATAAACCTAACCCTTACATCCACAGCCTCAACTCCATCCGCACAATCACCACCGACATGTCTACCGAAGCCCAGAGCAGCAACGAGCGATTCTCGCTCGCCAATCTCTTCAGCGTCAAGGGCCGCGTCGCCCTCGTTACAGGCGGCGGCTCCGGAATCGGCCTAATGGCCACCCAGGCCCTCGCAAAGAACGGCGCAAAGGTCTACATCACCGGCCGCACAGGTGAGAAGCTCGACCGCGTAAAGGAGCTCTACAACCAAAACGTCACGGGTGAAATCATCCCCAACACCGCAGACGTAACAGACAAGAGCGCAATCGACAAACTCGTCAAGGAAATCTCATCGAAGGAAAAAGCCCTGCACATCCTAATCAACAACGCGGGCGTCAGCAGCGCAACCCAAAACACAGAGCCCGAAAGCCCCGATGAGCTCCGCAAGGCCCTCTTCGAAGACGCCTCCAGCAGCATGGAAGAATGGGACAAGACTTACCGCACCAACGTCGTGCAGTGCTTCTTCACAACAACCGCCTTCCTCCCGCTCTTGCAAAAGGGCACCGACACCGAACGGGGCTGGTCCTCCACCGTCATCAACATCTCCTCTATCTCGGGCATCGTCAAGGCCTCGCAGCACCACTTTGCCTATAACGCCTCCAAGGCTGCAACAATCCACCTGACCAAGATGCTCGCGCACGAAATCACGAGCTCGAACCTGCGCATCCGTGTGAACAACATCGCCCCTGGCGTCTTCCCCAGTGAAATGACGGCCGGCGAGAGCGACGAGAAGCAGAAGAGCTTTATCCCCAAGGAGAAGTACGAGAAGGTTCCTGCCCGCCGGCCAGGGAAGGACGAGGACATGGCTTCCACGGTGTTGTTTACGGCCGTCAACCAGTATCTGAATGGTCAGACAATTGTTGTCGATGGGGGGTATGTTTTGTCGATGGGGTCTGTCTAAATTAACATAAACTGTCTTACTAATATACATGTACAACAAATGAAGCTCATAATATTCAAGCAATTCTCCCTTGAACAATCAACAGTTCACGTACCAGTAAGCGTAGAAGCAAGGATAGAATGCTATCCCTGGGGGATGTACATGCGATAAGCAGGTATTCAACTTTGTGCCCGAAACGAAAACAACCCCAAGAGGAGCAGACAATGTAACCGTAAATATTAAAGTCTATCATCGATTTCCAAGTCTATCCTTAACCCTATCATAACCTATCCTCTCCAACCCAATACTAAACAACTAGCTATAGACCAAGTATGGTCCTGAAAGTATAGTACATGAGAATCGAACTAATGCCAAATGCAAAATGCAAACAAAACTCCAATCCAAATGAAAACATGCAAACGCGGATGCAGACGCAGACGCAGACGTATACTGTACTGCGCGGGATATCTCAGGGTATAATTGATGATTGGTGCAGATGATTGAGTGAGTGGATGTATCACATGTCGAATGCGTGATGTGGAGAGCGAGACAGAGGTGAAACAATATGGGTATTATAATGTGGTATCATGCGGAAAAGAGGGGGAAAGAAACTAGATGTGTCGAACGAAGGAAAGAAAGAAGGTGTATGTATGAGGGGAACGCTAAGTCGCTGCAGATATGCATGCTATGTGAGATTTTTCGGGTCGTCACGGGAAATGAATGTATGGCAAGCGGGCGTATATGTTAGAGCTGTACGAAGAGTTTATCAGGGTATCAAAAGAAGTTCTGGTCGTGGTCCGGTCGGTGATTCATCGGTCGGGGTACGATACTTCGCCTTGTTCGCGGGCTATGTCCGTTCGCAGTTACAGGGGGGATGGGGGCCATCGGCTTTCCAGCGCCTTCAACAGGAGACTTTGGAGAAGAATGTTCAGATTGCGGAGACGGTTCGACAAAAGCTGACGGGATTTTAGGCAAAGGGACATTCGGGGGAGGCGCGGAGGGCGGTCCCGCGGTGAGTCCATTGAAACTTTTCCGCCGTGCCGAGACAATAGATGAAGGGCGGCTTGTCGGGTCTGTCCTGTTAGATGGATCATGGCGGCTAGGCGTATTCACGACTTCAGCAAGCGGTATAGGATGATGCGAAGCTGCGGCAGGAATGACTGGTTTAACGACAGGCGCTGGACGCGGCGAACTTGACGGACCAGGAAGCATCGTGATATGCTCTGGTAGATGCGAGTAACGAAGACGGCTACGATCTCGAGTCTGGTCTGGGTGTGGAAGTGCATCCTCAGAATTTGACGTGCGGAGTGGTTTCTTGATTTGGTCGCGTCGATCAAGTCGGCGGGGTTCGCGGGTTTCGGCTGCTGCATGGAACCCGTCTCGGCTGGGAGATTGCGGCGGGGATGAAAACATGGAGATGGTATCAATCGAAACATCGTCCCGTTGGTTAGAGCCATGGACAGACGGTAGATGGGGGACATGTGGCACGTCTTGTCGAGCAGCAAATCTCCTGCTGAAGAGCGGTACGCTGAAATTAGGCGCTGGAGGCGAAGCACTGCGGACATGGGCGTCAGGGACCGTGGATTGCGCTCGAGGTATCTCGGCAGCTTCTGAGTTTCTAGCTTGAGGTAGGAACATCGACTGCCGCTTCCTCGGTGTCGAAAACGTTGGGCTAGTCGGCCCAGTTATGGACGACGCGGACTCGGAAATGACGCTGCCATCCGGAATTGGAGGCGAGCCCAGTGCCGCGTAAAAGCGCCCAGGCTCCTCGGTTGCCTCCGTCTGGGCCGTCGACGCTGACCCTCGCGATTCGGGAGCTTGATGCATAACCATTGACCGGCGGTGAATCGAAATGTAAGAACTCCGACGTGACTGTTCGCCTGCACTTGAATCTCGTTCGTCAAAATTCATTGACTGGCGAGGTTGAAGTAAGACTGCAGAGAAACGGTTGGGGTCCTTCTTCACCATCTGTCGCATGCTAGGTGTTGACCGCAGCTGATGTTCCATGCCCTCGTCGTACACCTTTTCGGTCACGTACTTTTTGCCGCCGCGAGCCTCGATTTGCGCACGGACGGCCAATAGCCAGGAGCTCATTTCCTCCGGATCATTGAACACAAGAAGCAGGTTCCGCGCCAATCGCCGAGCGTGGGACCTGTGAAACCCAAACCGTGAAAAGAGTGGCCTAGATGTTTCGGTGGGGTTTGTGCTACTATCCTCCTCAGAACCCTGGGACACCTGCAGCACCCAGTGCTTGCCCGGAATTGCATCGCTGGCAAAAGCCACCGACTTCGGTCCAAGAAGAAGCATCTTCTCTGGTAAGCGATCGTGTTTGCCATCACCAGCATATTGCAGAATATAACCGGCCGTCGCAATAATATAGATCTTCTGAGTCCATTCGCCTTTCTCGATGTTGTCCGACAGAGCGCGTTGGTACTTTTGCTTTTCCTTGTCGAGCTTTTTCTTTCGCGATGTAACTTCCTCCGACGGCTCTTCGTTTGCTGGCTGGTTGGCCTGATCATCGTCGTGAAGACTGGCTCCTCTGGCTTTAAAAGTAGCATGCAGACGCATGATAGAATCGCCGGATAGGATTGGAGCCGGAAGAGTAGCATGCTTCAGCCCTTGCGGGTAAGCCTTGAAGAGTGGAGGCGGCTTCCAAGCGACATCTTCGGCAGGGGGTGGGTCTTCTGAGTCAGTTTTGGCTCTATGCTTCGCTTGTAGCTTGGATCGAGGCGGATATGACGGCTGGAAAGGCGTGGCAGGTGTAGGTGTGGAGTCTGCAACAGCCCGTGGTGTATCACAAGCCTCTGGCGTGGGCGACAATAGCGCCGCTTCCTCAGCTGGGGCCTGCCTCACCGTATCCTGAATTTCCTCGATGCCCGAAAGTCTCTTGTCTGCCGATTTTCGAGCGGGTTTCTCGCGACTGAATATATGGCGGAGGCTGGACCTGGAAGATTGCCGTTTGACACGCTCTGGCTGCAAGGGCACCCGTTCTGCTTTGCTGTTGTCATAATCTGAGGGTCTTGGACGCTGCGAGAAGGGGGATGCGACATTGAGTATCTGGGAGGTCGGGCGGCTGAAGTTTGTCTGTAACGGAGCTAATTGTTGGCCTCTGCGCTCGCTGACAGATGGTTGAGGCGGTTTGATATTGAGGGACATCGTTTGGACGTTTTGCTGCTCTCCCAAGTGATCCGAAATCTGGCAACGGAGATTATTTCAAGAAGCCACCTGGGATTGAGAGGGAGATATAATGGTGATGCTGATTTGCACAGCATACGACATCAGCTGTGCAATGTGTGGCCGTGAAACAATGAAGGGAGTGGCTGAGAGTATCTGTAACGAGGGTTGCGGAAGGTTGGATGATTCATTTGAGTAACGACATGTAAGGAGCGATCGTAGATTTCGTGACGGCCAGAGTGCTGAGAACGAATTGTCGGGAAATTCTAGGCTCAGGATTAAAAAGAAAAAGAAGTATATCGCAGGAGCGGCTTGAAGGTAAAGAAAGCAAATTCGGCCGAAAGCTGCTTGTTTTGGAGACCTTTTTTGAGACTCATGCGCGAGCCGCGAGCGGGATCGGAAGCTTTCTGGAAAAGGAACGTGCACGGTTGGAGGAAAGCCTCGTTTGCTGGCTGCGAGCTGTTGATTATACACCAGACTCTAGCAACCCCATTGCCATCATTGTTTCATAAGCGAGGGCTGGCAAGAAGATGAAGAAAGTCAAACAACGGCGTGTGGAAGATCGAAGGGGAGGGAGAGATTGTGACGAGAGATGAGGAGCAAGCAAGAGCGCGACAGCAGAAGACTCGTCCGGCTTGTTGGAGGGTTGGAAATGAGATGACTGGTCTGTTCTTTGTGCTGAAATTAACTATGCCCAATCCTATCCACTGCTGGGTGCCGACTAGAAGCAGGCTAAATTACTTAGGGTTGTTTGTGATCAGGTCTGAAACTGTTCAGGCGGATCTTGTGAGAACCGTGGGACCGAGGCCGCAGAAATCTCTGATTGATATGATGGGTGCCATAAATCGGAGACATCAAGGTGGCTCGATTTGCTGCTTTTGATGAGATCACGAAATGGAGACTCAAGCGCGAGTCCACCGGCCTGAATCCTCAGCTTTGTTTTCGAAGAGATTTTGGTCGCGACACCCCCTGAATTAGCTTCGTCGTCCCCACTCTGGATAACGGTTTTCCGTCGAGAGGAGTTTTAGTCTGCGTTAGCTGGTGACGAGAATCCGGAATTGTCCCATCAGAGGCCAATGAGGCTGCGCCAATTGAGGATGGAGCTGGAGCTCGAGGTCTGACTTCGTCCAGGCTCTTTGGATCGTCTGGTGAAAGGGGGATCAGCACCAGCCACAATGATGTTTATCGCGTCACCAATACCCAGCTCACCTCGAGGCTCCAAGGCCTAAATGCTGGTCGATAAGCTTCGACTGTCATATTGGCTGTCAAGGAAGTTGGTTGGCACAGATCGATCGTCAACGGTCAACCACACGAGTCGCGACGCTGACTCATCCCCAGCTCTCTCCGCAGTGTTTCCCCCTGAGACTCGAGCTTAAGCATTGACACTTGGCAGCATCGCCGACCGGTGGGCGTAAACTCAAAAACACTAATTGATAGTATTACATATATGTAAGATGAGCCTAGTTGCGGCTGTATAAGCTGTAAAGCAAAAGCCAGGCTTACGCCCCCGGCCCACATTTCAGACCCTGTCCTTCCTGCACCGAGCCAAAGAGCTCCGCCGCCTGTTCGCAGAACTGCGCCATCGAGATGTCATTGTCAGTAAGTCCTCGAGGATGATGGGTAGTCCAATGGACATCCACAGAACCGAATCTCTTTATTTATTGTCAGTAGGCCGCGGTCTCCTTGGTCCCTTAGTTGGGTTCAAGGGCCACTCACAATCGTTACTGTAGCATGATGTTTTTTTGTCGAGCTCTGAGATGCAATGGCATTCACGAAACTCTGCAATTGATGGATATTAGTCCCGCCAGGAGCTACAAACAGTACCAGAGATACAAGGGGATAGAATGACTCACCACAGCTTTAAAGTATGATCGGAAATAAAACGTTTTCTTGATGCCGATGTTGTCCTCATCTAAACCCCACCCTTGACCCTGCAATTCGTTCAACGATGAGCGCAGTTCCTCAGGATTGACGCCCTCGGCAAATCGAGGTTCAGAAGTCATGGTAGAAGCCCTGCGGAAAGCAGTTTCGGTTCCCGAAGGATAATGACGACGAACAATGTGAAGACCACCCGCCCTTAGAGTTGAAGACTTATAGGAGGATAGGAGCTGGCGGGTCCTGTATTTGCGACTGCATATTGAACCCAGGTCGATGACGGACTTCTGGAGGCGCCGACAACCTTTAGTTGCGGGGTTCATGGTGAAGGCGCTCGGGCTGAAAGATGTAGTGCGTCTTTCGAAGGACTCGAGACAAATCCCAGCTCTGAAGTCACATGACCTGTATCGTGGTCACTCCATCCTTCAAAGAGGGAGCAGAAATCACCCCGAATACTTCTTTCAGGAAGTGGATTCGGTCTCCGGCATACGGCCCAGAGTACTGTTTCGCAGTGGACTATGATAATCCATGCAAAGAATCGCTATGCAGTTTCTTATTTCGCTATGAGCACGGTACGTACAATTAGGCATTGGTATCTGAAAAACAAAATAGGTAAAAGCCAAAGGAGCAAAGCTAAAATACAGGTCATGAAAGAACTGATTACAAGGCGCCAGTGGTATACCAAGCAGAAGTTGTACGGCATGACGGTACCAGAGCGGTCCGGAAAACAAGATGCTGATAGCAAGACCGCTTCGCGAAAACATTAGACAAGATTGATTAAGGGAAATGTGGAACAAAGCGTCCCATTACAGGTTAAAAGAAAAAAAAAAGACAAGCAGCCGAGCCGATGTATCTGGGTGTGACTTTTGAAGTTTCGAAATTCGTCGTTGTCATTATAGTCGTACTTGTTGACTTTTCGTAGACCGTTAAACGTCTGCAGAGAAGCTTGGTCTCGCAGAGGCAACGCGCGAGGTAGGGCGAGACGCAGCGAAGCTGTTCTGTCGACTGCCCATAGTTTGACGGATACGCAAGTTCTGTGCCGATCGTGCGAAAGAGTTCGCTCTTGACCCGGTCGGGACGCGAGAGAGTCTGCCAGAATGACCATGACTCTGCAGTTCAGTCCTTGCGTCGGACAACTGTTGGGCAAAGGGTGACCGCTTGCGGAGTACCGGTCCTTTCCAATAGATAACATAGACCGCGAGCACTAACAGGAACGAAATGCAGACTGGTATCCTGTTAGAACACCTATTCGGGAATCGCGGCGCGACATTTTGGGAAGGACTTACAGAGGATGGTGGATGCATATTCCAGGTGGTGTTCACCGCCGATATCTATCGAGTGAGTTAGTATCTGGTCTTCTTGCACAATACGCCGCAAGTGCATGGTATCACTTACTCTGGAAGAAGGGTGTTGCCGGAACTGTCAAGACACCAGCAAGGAAATCTCTGGCCCAACCGTTTCCGCCCGTCGCCGAAGCTGAGTATGGCCCGTACGCACAAATCATGTAATCAATGGTGGCCATGTAAATGCTGTAGTTGGCGATACCGACAATGGCAGCGAAGACCATGGTACCCACCCAGTGAATGGGAGGTCCTAGACTGGTCCAAGCGAAGCCGATCAGGCCGATAGGCAGACACGGAGCAGTCCAGAGCAGGAACCAAAGACGGGATTCGTACTGAGCATGTTCATCATCTGGCTTCTCACGTCTTTCTTTGATATTGCGTTGAATGGCAGGGACAAATGCACCCCAGGCGATGAAGTATCCCACAAGGATCGCAATGAAAGACAGCCCAATCTCCCAAGCATTGAAGTTCCATTGCGCATAGACCAAACTGAAGGACTGGATGAACATGAAAATCAGTGCGTCGCTGAAGCCACTCAGAAGCGAGAGGGTCAAGACAATAGGCTCGGTCAAGAACATCTTGAAAGGACGAATCCAGGTGATGAGGATCTCCCGCGCTGAGAAACGCTCGCTGTAGGGGACGAGCTCGTTGGGTCCATAGATGTTCGGATTTTCGCCACTCTTCCTCATCTTCTTAGCGATCTTGTCCATCATGATTGTAGTTCGGGTCTCGGGGACAAGGACAAGGTGCAGAATCTGAACAAAGCCGCCAAAGATGAGTTGAATCCAAATGTTCCAGCGCCAGGGTAAGAATTCTTCGACAAAACCGCCAACGACGGGACCAAGGACCGAACCACCAACAGATGAGAAGACAACACAAGCAACAGCATATTGTTGGTCATCGGCTTCCCAAAGATCAGCAATCATACCAAGGGTAACCGAACCACCAGCTGAGCTAAGACCGCCCAAAGCACGACCGACCATGATGGAGGCGAAGTTAGGCGCAAGTGCCACGGGGAGTTGCCAGACATTGACCAGGAACAGACTGAGTTGCAAGATTGGTTTGCGGCCAATCTCCTCACTCCATGGAGCCCAAAGTTCGCAGCCAAAAGCATAGAGGACAAGGAAGATCATTGCACCACAACGAGCAGCCTGCATGCTTACGTGGTATTCCTCTGAGATACCAGAGAGCGCGTTGGAGTAAAGACTGGTGTTGAAGTTCATCGAGACCTGAACAAGGAAGATCACAGAGATGATCATCCACTTTTTCCAGCTAGGAAAGGCGTATCCAAGCTCATTGTAGCAATCGTCTTCGCTCAACTCGACTTTCTCGGCAAGCTTGTTTTCCAACTGGTGCATGGTGGTACCAGCGGTAGGGTCCCGAGGAAGCTGCCTGTCGTCGAAGCCATTACCAGCCTTCTCCTTCTCGGCCTCAAGAATTGCATCGTCCTGGGAAGAAGACGACGCTTCGGGCTCACCCCGTCTGCGCAGGTTCTCGATCTCCTTCTCAGAGAGTGGCGAAGCCATCTTGGTGGTTCACCACTGTTGAATAGGGTTAGCTGCTTCAAAAGACTAGAGAGAGAACGCGGAAACAATGATGAAGATGGTTCATAACAAGTGTTGAGAGCAATGGTTGCTCAACATTCACCGCAAGTAGATATGATAACACACGAAGTACATACAATGACACTGGCCAGAGGGAGAGTAACACAGAGAGATGAGAGTTAGGCAAGGATCAGCAACAATCTGTTGTACTCTGTATGTGAGATCTCCCGAGTGAGAGAAAGATCAAAGAAGCAGTGGGTGAGGTCGATGAAAGCAGAAGAGAAGTTGGGGGAACCGGGGAAGATAAAGAAAACGGAAAGGAAAAGTCGGGGAAGAGAGATTAAGGAAAAGAAGGGAAAGGAAGAGGCAGCATGCAGAGATAGAAAAGTGGAAAGAAGGAAAAAGAGCTCCGGCCTGTCATCATCGTGAGCTTGGAGGCAAGACCTCCCAGAAGGGAAGGAACGGGCAACGCCGTTGGCTGAGCCCCGATGTTACAGTTAGGTACCACCCCGCTTGCTCCAGGAACTTTGAGTTCAGTTTGAGCGATTAAGCGATACTAGCATTGTATCATGCCGATCTTCCTCGAGTCCTTAGTCGACTCCAAGCTTCAGAAAGCGCCCCATGAAGATCTGGTGGCTTAGCGGCTGATTGCTTTCTTTTTCTCAGTGTTGCCTGTGCATTCCAGACGTACGTGAGATGCATTGATGTTCTACAGAGCGACTTCAGCCTGCACAGTCCGGTGCACCGCGTTCATCCAGAGGGTTCTACAATCTGCGCTTGCGGTGGCTGCTCGACGCTGTCTGGTCCGGAATCTTTGACGAGCCCGGATCGGGAAGGCCGGCCACTGGCCAGGCGGGGCTGGACTCCGGCATCGAACACAGACCACCAGGGCGCGCCGACATAACTAGCACTCTGGGAAAACCTTAGCAATAATGAAGAGATCTCAATGAATTATCACACGGTAGGTATGCATGGCTTGCGCTGTCAGACTGTCAGATAACATATGTGGTTTTGTCGTACGATGCAAGGGAGGGTCGGGTTCCCGAACGGCGGTCGACCTGGACTCAAAGTCAAAAATGATATGACGGTCCCATAATCTGGAGGTTGAAGGCGCTGGTGCAATGGGTGTGGCAACCGGTTCCGGCGGACTTAAGTGGAGGGACTGAAGTAAAAGTCCCTCGGGCTCTCCTGTCGTTCCAGGCTTCCAGATTATGGCAAACCTGAAGTTGAAGCCAATCGCAGGGATGATTTTGCCGCAAATGACGTCAATGGCTCGTTTCGTCCCGACCCTGCTCCTTTGCTTTCCCTGGGCAAATCTTGATTGTCCTAAGCATTCAGCGTGCTTGGCTTGGAGTCGCTACTAATTAATTGCCGAAGTATTATCTTGATTCCTGCGCTGTTGATCAATTCACACGGTTTGCCGACTGCAACCTCGTGGTTCCGTGGAGCAGAATTTTCTCACGGGGATGTGGGGATTTCTCCATGGGCCATCACAATCTCTCCAGTCTCCAGGATTAGGGGACCCCGTAATCAGCCTGCAGATGCGAGATATGCGCGGTGGCAAGTTCATCTTGTTACTGCTGCTTGCCTAGCAATAATTTCATCAGCAACAGCCAGGGCACGCGACCTCCAAATTTGGCGTAGATTTGTAAAACGCTCTTTGTTTATTGCCACTTTTACGGCGTCGCAACAGCCCTGTCCTCGATGTGTAGGATTAAGCACACGCTAAGACGTCCATGAGACCAGCCACCAGAGCTAAGATGAACCATGCCAAGATAGAGTTTGGGCAGTGGCCAGGACATCCTCGCCCGTTCACCGAGGCCGAAATGCTTTGTCAACAGTCGGGACAACAAACCACGCAGTTGGTTGTTTGATGCATCTGCTCGTCTCCAGTCGGTCTCCAAATCCCACGTTGAATGTAACTTCAAGTTCCCCGACATTCTACGGATCCACCAGGAAAAAAAGGGGCCGACCGACTATAATCGAGATCACGTGCGCTGGCCCTGTCGGCTGTTTCCGGACACTGCTGAGTTCGCCGACCGCCTTCCCTTTGGACAGCTCCCCTCATTCTTCAGAGTCAGACCACCACAAGACAGACTGACGCTTCGCGGCTTGACTATCCCGGATATCATCGTCTCCATCTTATAGCTGCTCTTATTGTCTGCTTTCAGCCTCCTAGTGAGAAGCTGTGGTTATCTGACAGGCCTTTCTCTCATCTAGCCATGTCTCCGGACATCAATTCGCTCCCCTCATCTCGCTCGGCATCTGCTTCCCCACGCCAACGACGGACTTTCTCCAGTTTATTGGACGCACCCACCCAGACTCTTCCTTCAACTGGCTCTGGCCCTGCCAACTCGACTTCATCCAGCCTAAACAACAACCACACCAACACCATGACATCTGAGCTTTCTCGCCGCCATCACCCAATATCTGGTTCGGAACGACGCCGATCCGGGAACCTGAATCTCAACAGTAATAGCAACGGCAGCTATACTAGTGAGTCAGGTGCCGGGGAAATCCCGTCGCCCTCTGATCACCGGTCTTCTTTCGGCCATGGGCACAATGGGCTTCGTACCTCTAGCCCCTCCAATCTCGGCGGGAGTCCCGTCATTGGCACTGGCGATCCGCATCATCAGCGCACTCCTTCACTTGGCGAGCTGCACCAGGAACTAGAGCAAGAGCAAGAGGCCCAAGTGGTAAGACAACCGAGGATCACCGACTATGGTTCATGGCCAATAATATTGCTCCTCTCTAGAATCGACTTCTACAGACAATCAGAAGCCAGCAGGTCCGGCTCCAGTACCTGGAGCAGCAGCATCCGCAGCAGTCTGCAATCGACGACGTCACTCCTTCCTTTGAACGCTCAACGTCTTTCCCTCCCGCTGCCGCGCTCTCTACAGCGGGAAGCCGAACCTCAACTCAGTTACCTTCTTCTTTGTCAAGCCGCCGCCCGAGTCAGGCATCCCCCAGCCTCCGACCGGCTGACTTTTCCCGGGGTCCGGACGCACCAGAGTGGGTCACGGGCCCCGGTGAGGGTACAGGACGGCGGAGTAGCCGAGACGAGAGTAGTTTCTACCAAGCCGAGGCCGCGGCGCTCTCTAGAGAAAATCAGATGCTGCAGCAGCGTATTCGTCAGTTAGGTGCGTTATTTTTGCTCGTCTATATTCCCTCCACATTCTCCTCTATGATCATCTAAATGCCTCACTAACACTGGAGCAGAGCGCATAGTGAGTGAATTGAGCACGGATCCGACAAGATTCTCGCAGACACTTGACGAGCCTCCAGTCACGGTACCTCCAGTCACCCCCGGATCCGACGGTGAGGCTTCAGACAAGACATGATCGGTTCCGTGAGCATATAAGTTGAAACTGCCCGGCGCTCGAGCGAGAAAGATCGACATCTGCCCTCGCACGGTTGAACATACCTAACAAAGCTCATCAAACCAATCCATCAGTAAGTGGTTTTTGACGATAGTGATGCATATGGTGACCACCCTACGTTGCCCTAATATCGAACCATGGCCGCAGCATCAACTCAAGACATGCAGCGCGCGCTGCACCATTGCAGTCACTCAGGAGGTTACCGTTGGCACATGGCATATAGAATATATCTCGTTCTAACTGCTATACCCAGTATACTTAGGAGCACCAGTTCAGACAGGTCACCCCTCTACCCTCAAAATGACAATATCAAAAGACACCTCGTTACATCGATGGTGCTCAATCAGCCTGCATCTGCATCCTTTTACTGAGTCACTCAATACAAACTCTCGGTATCAATCTCAGAACAACAGCACCGCCACCGACCCTTCCCCTAGCATCCCATCGTAGGACAAACACGTGTACGTACGTACTCTACCACGCGAAACGAATCAAGGCGAAGCAAAGCCTATCTGGCGTTACCCCTTGCACCGTACAGATCTCTCACTGCAGTGGTGACTGTGACCCGTCCATGCTCAATGCTTGGTGCTTGGTGAGTTTGAATTAAGGTGGCGTAGCCCAACGCAAGGGGCAAACACCCGAATCAAGAGTCTGTCCAGTTCAAAGCCAAAGTCCAGATTTCAGCAGGATGGAGCATCTACTATCTATCTAGACTCGCGGCACCTTGGGCATTCGTTCCAGATGTGCTGGGGTCGAGGACCTCGAGATGTCACCCCGCTAGGTAGGTAGTAGTAGCTAGCCCCCGCCCATAATATGCGCATTGCCATCAGTACTAGTAGTCTAGATGTCACAATTGGTCCTGGACTCCTGGTCCGCAAAGTGCGATGCCTGGCCTGGAGTGCGAAAGCGAGACCCATACGTATTTATGTCAAGAAGACAAGACAACAGGCACACATGAAAGAGGAGCGGAGGTCGAGCCTCAGGCCCCATACTACTACCTGCAGGTGGTCGGTCCAGCTTCCGCTAGGTTGCCAATATAGATATATACTTGCCGATACCTTGAATGGCAGTTGGCCAGCCTTGAAATCGTGACTAGATGGAAGTAGGTAAGGCGTAGATAGAAGTGAGGTCTCAATCTGTTTATGGTCTCAAGGAACTGCCAGGACAATTGTCCAAGGTGCACTCAGATGAGTAAGTATATATATATATATATATATATAATCAATAAGTATCTGATGATCATAATTCGTTGCTTTCTCGAGGCGCGACGGCGGCCAATGGCTGTCTGGAGGGCAGGTACGGAGTACATAAAGGTCGAAGGGCTAGATAAGCTTCATTTGAGTCTGAAGATAGTATAAATAAGGTTGCGCAGATATATGAATCCTCAGAACTCTTACATGCAGCCCATCTCCTTACAAGGTTTCACAAGCTCTCTCATTGAGATAACACATAGCCGAATAAAGCGAAGATAAAAGTACACCAAGATGAGCTTGTAGTACCACAAAAGCATACATAAAATCATCTCGTAATAAAAAAACGAAAAACAGAAAAAGAACAAATAAATTGCACTCTATGCATGGTATAGCAACCGCTCTACGGGGCTTCCTTCTTACAACCAGCTAAAAGCGACGCAAGGCAGCAGCTAGACAAGAAAACAAGATAAACTTGGGTCCTCCAAAACAACGGCTTACAGCTTCGCCTTCTCCGCTTCAGCAGCGAGATCGGGCATGAGCATGTCGCGGATGTCGCCTGCCGCTTCGTTAAGGTAGTGGCTCATGCGCTCGGCGCCGATGCGCTTGCAGACGATGTTAAAGTTGAGGCTGGGATCTGTTAGTTTTGTGTTTGAGAGGATGATGAAAGGGGGAAGAGAGGAAGTACCTATTCTCATTAATCATGTACGCAATTCCAAATCCATCATCAATGACCTGACTCCATCCGTAGCCGTTGAAGAACTCCGAGCTCAGCTGGCTGGTAGACAGATACCAAGAGCCGCTGTAGGCGAAGGCCGGGTCGGAGTAGATGGATGGCAGAGGCTCGCCCTCTTGGAGGAGCTTCTTCAGACCGAAGAGGTGGCGATCGACGCCCTTGCCGTCGCTGGCTTCGGCGGTGTACTTGGAGTGGGCTGCGAGGGCGGTTCGGAAGAGACGGACGGCTTCCTCGCGGGGCACGGAGGCGTCGGTGATAGCCTTGCAGAATGCGACGCTGTCGTCGGAGACTGTACGGATGGTTTCTGTGCGGCCCTCGGCGAACTTGCGGGTTGATGCGGACTCGTAGGTAGGGCGGTTCTTGCCGTACATTTTGAAATAGGCGAGTTGGATGATCATTTGGACGTAGGCGTCGGGGCTGCACTTGAATTTCTTGATGAGGCCCTTGCCGTAGCCTTGGTAGGCTTGGACGCGGAGCTCGTGCGCTGCAATCTGCTGGCGGTGTTCCTTGGCTGCGACGTCGATAGCCTCGAGAGATTCCTCGTTCAGGTGGAAGTTGATGGGGCGGGGATCAGGGAGGTCTGAGCGGACGGGCTTGTCTGAGAGGTCGATCTTCTTGTTGAAAATGAGGGAGTTGAGGTGGTCGTTGAGACGGTGGGTTGGGCTGCCGTCCATCATGCTGTGCTCGCCCATGAAGCCGGCCGTGCCGTTCTCGTTGACGATGAACTGCAGGGGCTTGTCAAACCAGCGGTTGTGGCCGTCGCCATGCCAGTACTGCTCCGCACGCTCAGCCAGGGTAACAGGGCTCGCATCGTCCAAGCAGACAACGAAACCACTGGATTCAATGTCCCGCAGTGCTTGCGCGTTGCTCGGGTCGGCAGCTAGAAGCTTTTTGCGAGCAGCAGACCAGTGGTCACGGTTCGCGACAGTCAGCACACCAACAGGCGGGACCTTCTGCGCAATTTGGTAAATGCGGTTAAACTGCTGCTCCAGCTCCGACACATTCAACGGGCGACCATTGACAACCAGCGGCACCTTGAAGAACTGGTTTTTCCGCACCACCACAATATGCTGGTTCTCACTAGCCGGGTATTTCTGCGGGTAGTCTGCAGGATTAGCCGGAATCCGGCAGCAGTTAAACATATACTCGTACGAGCTCATCGCCTGCGGGATCTTGCGCAAGTACTCCGGCTCGATCGACCCATCATCAACCTGACGCTTGAACTCCAGCGCCGCACTCGTGATAGCCGCAGCGCGCTTCGCCGGGTCCCGACGCGCCCGGTCATCAATGTATGAGTAGAAGTACGAGACGTAGGGAATCACGGGGTCCCGGTAGCCGAGGTAAGCGGCGTGATTCCACCACTCGATCAGCCAGTTCTTGTGCTTGGGATCTGCAGCGCGTGCGAGGAGTCGCTCTTGCAGCTTGTGTCCTGAACCGCCGGGGCGAACAAACTCCTCCACGGCCTTCTTAGTGTTTTCGTACTCGGCCTCGGAGACCACCGCGTGGACGGACTTGAGGTACCGACGACCGGTTTCTTCTAGTGATGGGACTGGGAGACGAGGGAGGGAGTCTTCGAATCGGAGCATGTTGCCCTTGGAAATATCTTCTTTGTATCCTGCAGTAGGTTAGGAAATTTATTCAGAAATCCAACCCGCCACGTTCACTCGCAGCGATGCGGAGGCATGTGATCTTACCCTCGGGGACAGAGGAAGCCTTGCGCCGGGGAGCCATTGTTGAGGCCTAAGTCTGTTAACCAATTCTCTGAATTATTCTCTCAGAAGAACAAAGACCTACAACAGAAGACCTAGCAAGGAGGGAATTCGTAGGGGAGAGGCGGGGGCGGGCAAGAGTAGAAGAGAAACGGCTCCGGGCAGCCGCAGTGAACATCCCTCTCGTTGTGACGCGGTGACGGGGGAAAAAAGAGTAGTAGGTAGAGGAGTAGGAAGAGATCCGGTATATGAAGAAGAGTGAAGTAGAGAGACAGAGTGAGGAATCAACAGGAGTCAAGAGAGTAAGAGAGGAATAGACGAAGGGGAGAGAGAGAGCAGGAAGAGACAACGAACCTCGGCTGAATGGCTGTCTGGCCGGTGCGTACTTTACCGTATCAGCCTGTCACATTCCCTTACTTTACCCCCTTGGCTGTGCGTCACGGGAGCATCGGCTTTATAATACAATTACACCGCGGGGAGCCGAAGGACGCAACCAGCCAGTTGGGGCCTGTCAGCCTCGGTCCGATCACAGGATGGTACAGAGTGTTCTTACCAGGTGGAATACAGCTTGATTTTGCTACTTTGTTTGACAAGTTACTTATACTACCAAAAAATCTTTCTAGCATAGGACTCCATTCATCTGTCGTCTGTAAATACTCCAACTGAGAATGCGGGGAGAGCTCCAGATCAGATACGCAGTGATAACCCGGGGACCGAATCTACGAGTCCAGTCTTTGTCACAGCGGAACAGCATCACAGGGCGCATGAGACCGACATTATATCATCATCATTATCATTTAGACTAGAGTATTATTGCTGATACTGTCAGATTAAGCTTAGGCTTTCCCTTCACCCGCCACGTCCCGTTGATCCGATCTGCATGCACCGTCAACTGCTTCGACGAATCATCGCCCCTGCCCGCAATGCATCCATGGATGAGATCTCAGGCGCACTATAGAACTTCCTGGTCAATGTAGGTAAGAGATCGAGATTGATTATAGACAGAATAAAATAAGTATACTACTATAAAAACTGCTGTATAACAAGCCGCCTATAAACATAAACAACCATGAGCATCCATTCCACGCCTCGCTAGTACACAATCAAGTAAACACAACACGCAAGAGAAGGAAATTATACTAGAGGATTAACGTAAGTATCAATATCCCCCCGCCTCACGACACAGTCTGCATCGCAGACGCAGGCTGTTGATGGTCTTGGCTCTCCATGGCCTTCGGCTTCCGCCGTACAGGCTGGACCACCCCGCTGCGGAACTGCTCTATCTTAATCTCTCCAGGTCCTGTACAGATTCGACCAGTGTTCATGAGATTACGCAGCCGCTTTCGCCTGGCTTCACCGCCGCGCTCCTCCGCGCGACCGACTCCTTCGTCTACCCACTCAACTCGGTGGACCTTAAAGCTCATGCCATCATGATTCTGTTCCCAATTCCGCGACTTCAGGCCGAACAGCACGCTGGACTCGTATCGCTCGAGCTTAGGTAGGATGAGAAGAGTGATGTGGAGGTCTTTATTCGACGGTGGCGCAGGGGGAATCTTGGGTCGTTCTCCTTCGTCGATGCCCATATCCTTGGCCGTTTTGGGCGCGTGCTGGAAGGCATCTTTGATTTCTAGGTCTAGCATGTCGACATCCACGTCTTCACCCCACGCACCTCGAATGAAGCCCGAGTGAATGGCGGCTGCGACAGGGTCAGAGTCGTCAGTATAGATACCAGTGCCCCAAAGTGCGCGGCGGGCGCATATTTCTTCGCGGTGGCTGGTGTCGATTCGGAACCGAGGAACGCGAATGGTAAACGTGCAATTCTCCTTGCCATCGAAGCGAGGAAGAGGCAGAGGTGTGGTTGTGTAGCCGAACTTGGCACTCTCAAGCGTCGCCTTTGACGTCGGTGCGCCGATTCGCGGAGCGTACAACGTTGAACCAAGATGCTGACGAGGAAGATGGGAGACGCGGGAAAGAACGGGCTCAACTGTGACAACGGTCCGAGGTTCGCGCATGGGCGTGATGGCAGTTGGGTTCGAAGTCCGGGACACATGGTGATGGTGGTGATGATGGTGGTGGTGATGAGGATGCCCAGCTTCTGACCCAAGTCCATCATTCGAGGGTCGATGGAACATATTCATGCCTAGTGGTCTGTGAGAGCTTCCAAAGGGAGAGTGCTCCTCGTCGGGTCTGTGATGGTGATGGTGATGACTGTGAGCAATTAATATATCACCTAGACCTGCTGAAGGGTAGAAAACGTACTGATGGTGATGGTGGTGATGAGCACCGCGGCTTCGTCGACCACCACGCATAGATCCTCCTAACCGTACATCTACCCCATTCTCACCCTCCAAGCGATTCTCTTCCTCCGACTTTCTAGGGCGTTTCCCGTTCGCCGAGTTAGGCCGAACAATTCTACTTTCATCCATAGTTTCAGCGTTGGTAGATCGAGCCGTCAAACTATCACGCTTAAAAGGGCTTGAAGTCATTGGTGTCGAAGGTCCACTGCCTGTACTCGCAGTGGTAATGCCACCCACGCCACTTCCAATCCCTGCAAAAACGCGACCAAGTTCACTTTTGAGCCCCGGCTCGCCAACGGGAGGAGGAATTTGGGCCTGTGCACCCTGAACTGGTGTGGGTATCGGAGACACTCGGCCACGTCTCGAATCTAAACCGACACCCAACAGGCTTCGATGGTGCATCAACTCATCGCTGCCTTTGCGAGATTGATCATCCGGCGAAATATGTGCGAAAGAAGGCGATGGTCCAGAGGAGGCCCCGCCATATAAGCGAGATTCGCTGGGTCGCTTGTTCAAGAACGCTGGTTGATCGCGTGGGGAGGATGTCCTGTTACCTTGTTGAGTCTGAACTGAGAGTTGAGTCGGGCGAGCACCTCCGGGCTGAGAGCCCAAAGTCTTGGTATAATTTTGAATCGCGCCGAAGCCGAAGCTATAGGAGTTTGGTTCTGACGCCGACAACCGTTTCGATTCCGGTGAAGTCGGTTGTGAGCGGCCTAATTCCCAGGCCGACGAAGAGTTTTGCTGTCGGCCAGCTGTTGGATCGCGGTCCACGTAGAGTGAGCCAAACCTTGAAGATGGACCGCCCGCTTTAGTGTCCGGCTGATGTGACGTACCTCGTTCTTTCTCTCGACGGGCTTGCTCCTCGGACTGGCGATCGCCGTACAACCCCCCGAACCGGCCATGCTGAGAATCATGACCCAGATATGAAGGCGGTCGCGGATGTGATACCCCATATGAGCTCTCCCCAGGTACTGCCGCAGGTCGTGAAAGAGGGCTGTAGCCAGGCGGTCGAGGCCCAGGTTCGAGGTGTTGGGGCTGGCTGTTCGGCCGCGGCGGCCCACTAAAACTCAACCGACGCGACTCATTGTTATATGGAGGTTCGGCCGGAGAAACCTGCGGCGAAGGGTGCGCAGAGTTGGTTTTACTCGGATACTGCGAGGCAGATGACAAGCGAGAAGAAAGTCCGCCATACTTGGGTTGCTCCGCGCTAGTAGTTGGAGGGCCGCCTCCCGAACTCGATCGATAAGGTCTACTTCCCGGTTGAGTGTTCCTTGGAAAGGACTTTTCAGGTGTCTGCGATCGGCGAAAGAGGGGATAATCGTGCGGCGACGGTCTTGCTGGCGCAGTGGGAGGAGACATGGCACCCGGGGCCGATGGAGGCGGCGGCGCGCTGCCGAAGGGGCCGGAGGAAACAGGAAGACGCGAGAAAATGGACGAGCCTACATCCCGCGGTGGTCGGTCAGCGTCCGAGCCTAGCATGGACGATATCGACATGCTGCTCCCTGGACGATGATGAGCCGCGGTGTTGGGAGGCTCACGCGACAAAAATGGTGTGGAAAGAGAGGAGGGATTCCCCGATTGACCGCGCGACGGGTAATGTTGCGGTGGAGACGGGGGAGGCATCCGGCGAGAGCCTGACGCGGCGGAAGGTTGCTCTGGCTGGCCTAAGTGATGCATACGAGCGCAGACGTTAGCAAGTCAGATTCGGAATCAGAGTGGAAAAGCGGCAAGCTGAATGCGCGCAAAGGAATGTTCTGGGACGAGGTGTCTCGGTACCCGCGTCGGCTAATTTCGCTTCTCCTGGCAACAAGCAGAATCAGGAGAGAGCGCAAGCCTGATACTTACCAGGGAAGGCTGAGCCCCCGTTGCCCCAAGACCTCCGGCGGGAGTGGTCATGCGACTGGGGAGGGTTCATATCGCATGGATAAGCCCGGGGGAGAGCACGGTACAGGGAGAGAACAGCAAGGGGAAGCGCAGCGAGATGAAGGGGCGGGAGAGGGGAAACGGAACAAAATCACGAGTCGCGTAACGGTAGATGATAATAATACGCGAGAGAGATGGATTCAAGGCAGAATCAGATGAGAGACAGGGGCGGAGGAGGGCGTAGAGGAAGAGGCATTCCTTGCCCGTGATGATGGGACAGACAAGATGAACAACAAGCGCAACGGCAGATTCCCAGTGGGTTCGCTGGCGCCGCCGGCTGAGCCCCGTGACTGGCGCGCGCCATGATTGGCCGCCAAATGAAGCTGATGCCCTGACGAGCACTAGTCCTAGTTGGGTCTAGTGCTGGCGGCAGTCGATCATTGAGATCCATGCGTAACGTGACGGGGGACTGGGCAAAGTACAGACACCAGAAAGACAGGACAAACAGGGCAGAAACAAACAGAAACTGCACTCACCACCACCAACTCGATGCTCCCGGTCGCCGCAGTGACGGTGCACCTGGTTAGGCTTAAGCTCGACCGGCGAGCCGCCCTGGAAACCTTCATCTCTATGAGGTCTCTTCCGTGAACCATGGTTCGCTTGTGAGACGTGGTACACGTTGTCCCCCCTCCGAACTGACGCATACCCATGATCGCCCGGATATGTTGTGGACGCAGGGGTGTTATCTGGTCGGGGGTAGGTGTAGGCGGCTGACGGAGGTTCTGATCGTGGCATCTCGCGTTGCGGCTGTTCGAGATGATCGTGTGAGGGACGGAGCGGCCTGTGCGAATACGAGGGCGCTGAAGAAACTGGCGATAGCCCTGGAGGCGGCGTAGGCGGTTGAGGCGGCGGAGCACGAGCAGCGACGGCGACAGCGATAGAAGGAGCGGAATGAGGAGGAGCAGAGGGGAAGGACTGGGCAAGGCGAGGGTCGTGTGCTGGGGCCGATAGCGTATGCGGAGGATACGTCGAGGGCACGGGGAAGTATTTCTGGTAGTTCATCATGATGAAGGTGATACTAGGATATTATGTGTAATCGCCAGCAACCGAAGGACTCATAGGTGATAGAAAATGGGAGGAAAAAGATGCGACGTTGGAGCAAGAGAAGAGTTGCGAGCGCAAATTACGGTGAGAAATAACCGATGGTCAAGCAAGGAAAGGGAAAGAAAACCCTCCACGCGACAGATTCAGAGAGACTAGACTACGACTATACGCTGCAGCTGCGTTCTCCTAGAACTCGATTAAGGCGTCGGAGCAAAAATTGAATGCATGCAGCCAATGACAAGCAGCAGCCAACAGCTAGTTTTGCAGTGGCAGCGGGGAAAACGGTCGATCCGCGATTGCAATAAGGCATCGTTGGGCTCCGTCACAAAGCCACTCGCCGCTGATGTAGGACTGCAGTATGAGATGCAGTCAACGTGTCATGCCTGTATGGAGTATACTCTGAGTACATTGTAATAAAACTTTCCATGTAAAGTCAAATGGGTATATGGTATTAAAGTATGATACATCCGTCGTCGATCAGTTCGCCAAGATTCAAAACAATCCCTTCATAGCTCGTGCCAGATCGTCCACCAACGACTGTCGTTGACATCCCTTCCCTGAAACTACAACTGTGATCGGTCGCAATACAAGATCCTGCTCCAAATTCCGATATGATAGGTACCCATTCTCGTTCAATGTCCTTAGCTGTGCAACAAGCAACGGCCACGCCTTTCGCATCGGCGTTTGGACATCCAAGAATAGGGTAAATGTCTGCAGCGGATCTTCGTCAAATAGACCGATCAGTGGCGTATTGTTGATGTTGTCATGGTGTCCTTCTGGTGATTCGCTAACACCAGAGTTTCGGGCATACAGTTGGGCGTGCAGTGATTCAAGGTAGACGTTCTGAAGTGTGCGCTCGTCATCGAGACCCGAAGGAGAGGTTCCGATGAGTAGATCGCGGTCCCGCAGCCATATATCGGCTTTTACGCCGATGCACCCGGACGTAAGAGCGTACTCGAGGGCATCGTGAGTCGCTCCTTGCTTCTGTGACAAAGGGTCATAGACGCAAGTGGCCGCATGATCAAATGCCCGGTCGGTGGTTTCTGACGTCTGGATGAACCCAGGAAGCTCATTCAAGTTGGTATGGGCAGATTGAAGAAAATATGACACAATGTATGGCAACTGCACCAAGAGCTGAACTATCAAGCTAGATGATTGTCAGTGAGGATGAAAATCGCAGAAAGAACCTAATCCACTCACAAGATCATCATCACGAGACACAATAATGGAAGACCACGTTCCCTCCAACACCTCCTCACCACTGCAAGACATCTTGGTGCGAATAGCGTGACGTCTGGGTGACAATTCGCGTCAGTTGGATGAGAGCGAAGCGGATGGTCCTCAAGGAGGACCCAGGAGTACTTGTCATATTCCACCGTCTCGAGAGCCTGCTGAGTGCCACCGGCCTCTAGGTCTGATGCATTGGCCATATCTTTCTGCAACATAAGGCGCATGTACTCTGTAGGTCGACTGTGCAGTGTACCTCTTTGTCCGACGCGAGCGGAGACCTAGCGAGTGGCCGTGTAGCGGTGAGGCCTCAATTACTCAAGCAGGGGCGGGAACACAGCAGCTGAAGACGCGAGACTGCCAGGGCTCGGTGCAACATTGAGCTGGGGGCAGGGACATTTTAGAGCCGTCATTTCATATTAAACTGAGAGAGCGAGCGAGGATGACTCCATAGCACGCCATTGTTGGTTGAGATGGTTCATCTGGCTAGGGGCCGCTAGTCCCGCCGCCAAAAGTAACCTTCCTCCACCGCTGCTTGAACTTTGGAGCTCTTCTTCTGTTTCTTCAGGCTTCACCCCTTCCCCACCTCTACTATCAACTACAAAGCCCAGGTTCACAATAATCATACAATGCTACGAACCCACCTTCAACGCCCAATGTCGCGTGTTCTGTGGTCCACTCAACGGAGCCAAGACACCCGGTTCAACTTCAAGAGCTCTCAGACTTCGGCCGCCGGCCTCACATTTAGAGGCCAAGCCTATGCAGATCCGGCCGTGATCCACCTTCCAAGGCTGCTCTTTCCTTCTGTATCGCCGTTTCAAGGATATCGGTCACTACTCGCATACTCAAGCGCATCGAAAAAGTCCTCCTCGTCGCTGCTTGCTTCGCCAGGGTGTCCTCCAGTCGACTCCGTCTCTGTCAGGCTTCGAAGAAGGCACTCAAACGACGCAGCCGTGTCCGGGGGAACGCCCGATCGAGCTGCAAACAACTGTCGAGCAGTCATCGAACGATTTTCTTTGGCGTTCACATCGAGACGAGTCAATCGGGCCCTGGATAAAATCTCGAACGTCCGTCCGTCTCCTCTCATTGCGGCCACATGCAACAATGTCTGGTTCCTGCTTTTGTGGAGATAATCGACTCCCCACTCCAGCAGAAGCTTGAGGCAATCATGCGAGTTCTTGACGATGGCCTCGAAAAATGGCGTACTACCCTCTCGAACCTGGCGATGTGCGTTTGCACCGCGCTTTAAGAGATATTTGCAGGTACGGGCGCTGTCGAAGGCTATAGCTCGAGCCAATGGGGTCCTGCCGAATGTGTTTTCGGAATCTTCTAGGTTTGCTCCATTGGCGAGAAGCAGAGAAAGGAGGTCACCGCCAGCATTACTCTGTGCTGCATCATGTATTGGACGATGTCCGTACTTGCAACCGGCATTGACGTCTGCACCGAATGTGATCAGCTTCTCAGCGCAAGCCTCTGAATTGATGAGGCATGCCTCCCAAAGGGCTGTTCTGCCTCTTTTGTTGCGGATCCTAACATCCGCGCCAGCGGACAGAAGGACCGCGACTGCATTCGCATCGTTCTTAAGCGCTGCCCAGTGAAGAGGCGTCATTCCCATATCATCCTGTGCGTTCACATCAGCGCTGTATAGCCCGTCGTTCAAGGCGGCCTCAAGTCTCAAAGGCCGGGAGCCAACAATAATGCGATGGATATGCGTGAAGTTATACTCGTCTAGAAATATTGAAATCGGCAACGACTTTCTCATTTCATCCTCGTCCTTGCCTTGCGTTGATTCGAGCGGGTGCAAAACCCGCACGAACGCGTCGTACATCGCGGGCACCCCCCAGTGATCCTCCAAGGACGGATCAGCACCAGCAGAAAGGAGGACTTTTATAGTCTCCGCACTTTCCAACTGGAATGCGTAATGCAAAGAGGAGAAACCTTGACGGTGGGAGGCGTCCAGTACTGCGCCGGGGCGCCGTTGGAGCATCTGTTTCAGCTCTGGGAGTTTCCTCCCTCTCACGAAAGCAAATATACTCATGCTGTTACCCTCATCCGTGGCATTCGCTGTCGCTCCCAGACTTATACCGAGCGTGGGTACGCCATCGTCGAGCTGAGCGGATACAACGACAGATAGGCCCAGTGGTTTGGACGGAGTGTCACTTGGAGGAACTTTAGCCGCGCCTTTTGGCAGGAGTGAACATCACATTTTGGTCCCATCAGCTTCCACCCAAAGAAAATGACTGATACAGAACCCAAGATGCTTCGGAATGGAGCGACTCGGAAGTGGCCGCACTTTCTCCCAACATGACACCTACAGGGACAACGAGGACCGCATGAGTTGCCTGGGCCGTCGAATGGTCGTACAGTTGCCAACATCGTCTGGGGGGCAGGCTGGTCACTATGGTGAGATCGTTCCCAGGACCATTTCTGCAGCACATCTCGTGAGCCTTGCAAGGGCCGGTCTGCCGTTTCCCCCGATACGTCCTCTAAACTAGCCATGATGCTGGTCAACGACTGTCTGGTAACGTCCAACCAGCCTCTCTGCTCATTCCGATATGCCATATACAGGATTCAATTCGAAGGCCTTGAGACCTGCAACCGAATCAGCAACATATCACTGCACGTGAAACGAAGACTCACGCCGCATAAGCACTCAAAACCTCAACCGTGTCCAGCCTTAGGCTTTTCAACTCCTTCCGAAGCGACTCCACCTTTTTCGACTGCCTCATCCATTTCAAACTTTGTCGGCGTGAACTTTTCATCGCTGGCCCACTGAGCTCCAGGGCTTGGATCACCCTGCTTAACTTCATCAACAACGGCTCAGCCCTGCGCACCAAGCCCGTTATAACCGTGACGTAAAGGTTGTCTTCCACTTCTTCCTTTTCTTCAGTATAACAAGCCTGAAGCTGCAGCTCAGCAGCGAAGGCCCTTAGCCGAACTGTTGCACCATGCAAATGCTTGACGTCCTCAGCTAGGGCTGTGATCTGGGCCGGGGCATCTTTCTATTCTCGCACCAGCTTCGAGATGGTAAGAGAAGTACGGGCTAAGATGTCGATGCCTCCGGCTATGGCGAGAATGGTGGATGCTAGTTCGGCCATGGTTCTTGGGCTGCGGAGGGCTGTGTGGTACGTAGGTTACTGTAGAAAGTAGGTGCAACGTAATGTCTAAATAGTAATAAGGTGAGTAGCGGGCAGTAATAAATAGAGAAAATAACCTCGGAGTAAACACTAGATAAAAAGCTGAAATACAGCGAGAAGTACAACTGCAGCGGATATGCACGTACTTATGTCCTCCTGCCCGCATAACATAAGCTAAATGTACTAAGTATGTGCAAGCAGAAATATGTCTTACAAAACCCCCTACGTAGGCAAAGACACGCTACGGAGTATGCGTTGGCAAAAGCCCATCCCATCCAATGAACAATGCCATTGTCATGGAGGGCGATCCGCCCCAGCAGGGCGGGCTCGGGGTCTTGGAAGTTCAAACGCTGTCTACGGAGTACCTAGGTACCTCACCTGGCACCAACGGCGACCAACGGTATTCCGGGGCGATTCACTAGCGCGGGGCTTGAAGCGCCCAACCAAAGGGTAAAAACTAGAAACAGCCTTTTGTTGGAGGAGTGGGGGCAGTTTGGGCGCTGGGTATGCACGAGGTACGGAATCAAGTATTCTCATCTGAGGCGAGAGAAAAAGTAGCCTATCAGCTGGAGGTGTTCCCATTTGATTTCACCAGTCTTACCAATAACATGAAGAGGTGCGGTCGACTACGTATGCCAATGGCTTCCAAGGTTGTTGGAATTTAAACTAGTATTCATATTCATTCTATATGCCGTGTCGGGCTCCCACCTTACTTAGATTGACAGGCAACAGTCAGAGCACGACTCATCCGAGCGCTCACCTTCACAACTTTCGTCACCCCTACTAGCAAAATATATATATAGATAGATAGAGACAGAGAGAGGGTATACCAATCTCATCACGGTGTCCTCGCACCTTCCCCAACCCCATTCAAACCCCCCGCAAGGCCCGACATCCTCCTAACCAGAAGATCCTCCTCACTCGGCAGACTATAAAGGCTATGCTCTCTTTCCAGCTGGCGCATGGGGCTAGCAGGGTCCGACTCGGGGAGGATATTTATGTTTGTTGGGGCGAGGCGGCGGCGCTTGCCGAGGCCCAGGCCTGCTTGGAGCTGGACGCCTACTGTGTTTGCGCGGGTTGGGCGGGCTCGAGAGGGATGGGTATTGGTATTGGGATTTCTTGGTTCGGCGCCGAGACTGGGATTTGAGTCGTTAAGTTTGGTGGTGTTGGTGTTGGTATGATCTTGTGGGATATCGGGTTGGTTGATAGTGTTGATGTCGGTCTCGGTCTCGGGCTCAATTGCTGTACCATTTTGTACTGGCTGGCTAAGATTTGGTGGATTGGCGCGACGAACAGCGGGTGTCAAGGGCGTCATCTTCCCAATGCTCATCTCAAGCGGTTTGTCTTCGTCTGCGGAGGACTCGCCAGTAAAAGTGCGTTTGTGATTGCGCGCCGGAAGCTCGCTTTCAAAGTTGACCTTGGAGACACTCTCATGGGTGAGGGCACTATTGCTGAGACTTGAAGTTGAGCTTTTAATCTCGGCCATGCTGACAAGCGTTTGGATCCATGCCGCACACCGGTTAATGTGTTTCCAGCTATCTGGGAAGAAACCGGCCATCTGCATGAAACCGTGAGAGACCCCAGGGAGCAAAGAGACCTCGACGTGGTCCTTCTCGTTGAATAGTCTGTGGCTCTTCTCGAGGCCTAGGTCATGTCGTTCCTGGAATCGGCGCAGCTTGGCTTGTCTGAGTCGACCGGCGAAGATGACTGTGTCGTCGACTAGCGGGTCTCGCTCACCTGTGAGGATGTATGTCTTGGGAAATTGCGCGAGGAGAGCTTCGGGCGCGAGGACAGGAGACAGAAGGTAGTCTGTGTTGAAATCTGGGCGATTATGGGGCCCGATGTAGAGGATGATCATCGCGCGCATCATTTCTGGGGATAGGATCCTGTCGTTGACGTAGGAGATGACTGATGACACGGCAAGTCTTGTTTGGATTTTCTTCGGCTGATTGTTCGCAAAGTAAGCGGGCTGCGTCTCTTCCTCTTGGTTGTACTCGTCCACTGCTAGCTCCGGCGTCCCTTGTGCCAAAGCGCCAGCCTCAAGGTCTGGGCCCGAGAGATGGGGGCTGTGTTGTAGGTCATTACCAGAAGCGCCTGGGGTGGCGAACGGGGTTAGTCTTTGATAATCCATGTCCTTCCTTTGCACGACGCTCCGGTTGGTGCTCTTGTCCTGGATCAACCCCATCTGCTCTTCGGTCATCCAGCTCTCAATTTTCATATTCAGTGCTGGGTATGCGAGAACAAGCCCGTCTGGTTTTGGAAGTGAGGTTTGCCCTTGTCCCAAGGTCTGACCCCTCCTACCAGACTGGAGAACCATCAGGGTCGTGCCGACGGCAAGGTTGGCTCCAGCACTGTCACCCGAGAGAATAATGCGAGGCGGCGCATCTCCACTGAGCCCTAAGCAGCGACCGCGCGTAGCTATTATTGAATGATAAACATCGTAGCATTCGTTGAGGGCGTAAGGATACGGATATTCCGGCGCCTTTTTGTAGTTGAGACTTAGAATAGGGAGCTTGGTCTTTCCAGCCCAGGCTAGTAGTCGGTCCTCAGAGTGTCGCGGTGTCATGGAAACGAATCCACCTCCAGGAATATCTAGGATGATGCAAGTCTGGTCCCGCAATGCACTTAGAGGACCGTCGAAGTACAACCAAGCATTAGTGGGTTCCTTGTAGACTGACTGGCGCGGCCGAGGGATGCGTATAGCTCGAGGCGAGTATCTCGTCAGCCGTGGACGTACTAGTGCCTGCAGAGCCCATAGATACGGCGTTGTTCCTTTATTCCATGAAACACGCAGATGCTCCACTGTTAGGGTTGCCCGTACGCGGCGAACCTTATCGTCTGCCTGCTCAGCCGCAAATAGATAATATACTGTGCCAGCCAGAGACGCAATTTCTCGGAGCCACTTTGGGCGGACTTTCATGGCAGTCCAGTAGCCCGCGTCCAACGCCGTTGTAATCCATGTTGCGCGGAAGAAAGATCGAGAATAGAGGTTCGCCAGGGGTTCGGGGCACTCGAGGCCCACGATTTTGGCAAAGTTCCGACAAAGGTAGAGCCAAAGAAGAACAGCAACAGTGGTCTGCCAAACACTCAATTTCCGGGATAGGCGAGACGAAAAACGCCGGACGATAGGAGGGCCATGTTTGTCTCCCCTGAAAATGAGGCACTTAGAAGCTGTGACATGGAAGTATCAGTTCGCGCGACGTACCTGAAGAGATAAGACGACCAGAAGAGGAATACAACCAGCACCTGGACCTTTCGGAATTTTGTTGACGGCCTCCCCAGAACGTGGTCTGGATGATGATTAGCGTTACGCAGGGGCTCTCTCGGGATATTCGACATGCCTATCATTGCCACTAGCTAGGAGTATTTTGGCGAGCTGATTGTACGACACGGCAGTCTCGAGGATTTTAATATGAGAGATGTTGGATGAAGACGTCACACAGATCGTGGTAAACAGCTCCTTGCGGAGTCGGCGTAGGGCGAGTAGCAATGTATAAGATGAAGAGCAGCGGTCAATCCATCCTACAGAGTAGTATGCAAATACGCCGTCAGCCTGACAAAGAAGGACCCGAATGTGGGGAGAATGCAGGCTGAAGCCACTGTCAGGGATAGATGCACAAAGCTTATCAAGGATAGAGGCATTGAAGAGTCAAGGCACTCTTCAGCAGAGTATAAAGGCCATCATTGCCCCAGACACACATCATCATCTCCAGAGTTGATAATCATGCATGTGAAGGCCCCACCAGCCCACTCATTTGGAGTCACGGCCAATGACCATACAGGAGGCGGCTTTCAGGTCGGTTCTGGAGTCATGGTGGGTATTATTGGTGCCAGAGAATGCAGTGGGATGGTCAGCGACGGCTTCCCAGAGCGTTCCTCGATCACATGCAAAAGGCCCGGTCCTGTGGCGCCGATTGTCAGCTGAACTCTACTGTCATTCTACTCTCGTGCAGCCTCAAATATCAGGCTCGCAGAACGAAGTATCGCTGCAGTTTGCATATTCTTTATCAGCTGCATAGTCTTGCATATTCTATTTTCTAGCTGCGAGTATTCCAAATCACGTTCGTCGGCAAAAGTCCCGTCCATGCGACACCTGCCAATCGCAGAGCCACACTTCAAACACCATCCCCAGGAATCCTGCAATACAGATGCCTCCGGAGTCGCTGACCGTCGTAGCCCCGAGTGAGAATTCGCGATCCTCGCGAGGCACACGGTCGCCGATTTCCGCAAACGTGTTGACATACACTAGACCTCCCAGGAGACCCTCCCAGAACACCACGAGGAAGACAATATAAACATTCGGAATGAGGCCAAATAGTGCGTGCAGCGTCAACACTATCAGGTTGATGATCTGCAGGCACGATGGGAAGTAGAGGTCATGTATACGGAAGAAGGGGGTGGAAGAGCGAGAGATGAAGACGCCAACCTGGTATATCGCATTGTACGCGGGATAGAATGCCCGGAACTGCTCGAATGGGGTCTCTTCGAGCGGAAAGAGTAACGTCGGGGATACCCCTTGGTTGATGGTGTATTCCGCGATGTATACGAGGAGGAGCGGAAGCATGCTGGAAACCGTCAGTTTGTCCACAAACAGCCAAAGACGGGTAAGAGGGGGGGGGGGGAATGCAAACATACAAAGGGAAGAATAGCCCTTTCGCGCGCTGCAGGTTTGCCTTGAAACTCTGCCATCCACTGCGGCCAGTATGCGCTATCTTGAGGCTCCGTGCGGCATGGACAGACGAGCCAAGCAAGCCCTCTCTTTCTTCGTCACCATCGCCAGTAACACCAGCATCCGCACGCCCTTCCCCATCCCCGACTCCAATATGCCCGGATTGCAGCCGCGATCGGGGCAATATCAAGAAAAAGCTGACGGCCAAGACAGCCGGCAGGAAAGCGGACGTCAGTAAAGTTGTCTTCACCTTCAGCCCCAATGAAGTCGTCGCCAGTGCATAGGCACCAGCTCCAACAAGCCCAGCAGCTCCCGTTCCGCTTCCCCAAGCTGCCAGGCTAAACGGTCCATAGAAATGTGTCAACCCCACAAAACTGAGCTCTCCCAGCCCGCTAGACAGACTAGCCAAAATAATTCCCGCGAGTTTGGAGGATATCGTGCCGCCATCAACATATGCCGGGCTCAGCGCCACGACGAGCATGCCCAGGGCGGACAGAACGACGCATATCACGATTCGTGCGGAGTAAGGAACAGCGTGGATGAAGTAGGGAGCGACCAGTTTCGTTGTAAAGGAGGGGATAACATCGGCGAGGAGTACGACGCCCTTGGGGACATTGGGCCCGACTAAATCTAGCGCCGCCGACAAGATGATGACATAGAGCACGTTGTTTATCAGACCTTGTGACCACGGTTCAATTAGACAGAGCAAGAGATATCAACGAGGATGGCGCCTACCAAATAGCCAGAATGCCACGCAGACCTTAGGGTCAGCTCCTTGGAACAATGCGCCCAGTTGCGCACGGAAACGGGCCCATGAAGAAGACGGGGAGCCTGGGAGTGGTAGCATTCGTTCATCAGGCATTACCTGTCTTCAAAGCTGAACGGGGGTGTATTAGTAGACTACAGAGAGGCACTTTTGGGCAGCAGAGGTTAGTGCGGTTCAATGGTAGCAGATATTTTTGCAAATCATAGACAGATGTTGAAGGTGTTCTCCAAGAATAATAAGGTCGGAGTTGTTGGGTTGAGGTGGAAGAGTCGCGTGCCACCTTGCCGAAGCGGTGAGGACTGTATACTGTACTGCAGAGATAGGGCAACAATTAATTCATAAAACAGATAAGAAAAACCCGAGAATATTTATAGACAGAGACAATTTGTACAAGCAAGCTGACCAGCAATGCATAATGTATGGACTATGACTGAAGCCGTGCTACCGTCGCCTTTCCAGCCCTGCTTTCGTTAACCCGACCTATTTCACAACTGATCCAGGCTCCGATTCTCGACATCTCTTCCAAATCAATGCCGGTGTGCATCCCAAGTCCATGCACGGTATGAATAAGATCTTCAGTGGAAACATTGCCCGTCGCGCCCTTGGAGTAAGGGCAGCCACCAAGTCCGCCAACACTACTGTCAAAGATCCGAACCCCATGCTCTAAACCTACGATGGTGTTGACCAGCGCCTGGCCATAGGTGTCGTGAAAGTGGAGAGCCAGGTCAGTGTTGGCGATGCCAGCGGCCCTCAAAGTCTGGAGAAGCTCCATTGTGCGGGGCGCGGTACCCATTCCCGTGGTATCGGCTACCGATACTTCATCCGCACCCATCTCGAGCAGGGTCGCCGTAATATCAGCGACCTTGGACGGCGAAACGTCCGGCCCCTCGTATGGGCAGCCTAAAGCAACAGAGACGTATCCGCGAACCCGGATATCCTTTGTCTTGGCCAATGATACAATGGGGCGAATGCGATCTAGTGATTCCTGGATAGTGCAATTCGTGTTGGCCTTGGAGAAGGCTTCTGTAGCAGCAGCGAAGAGCGAGATTTCCGTTGTTGTCGGGGGCTTGGTCTCAGTCCCTTCTGTACTTGCCGGGACACCCGTCGAATCCATGACTTTGATTAGACCCTCTAGTCCCTTGACATTCGGGACAAGATAATTGTAGGCAATGGCGTTCTGAGATTGCGGCGGTGTTTGTAGAAGGTATTCGCATATTTTTGCAGTGCTCGCCATCTATGAAAGCTCAGCAGTCAGCATACTTCGAACGCTCATCCTCGCCGGCCATCTCGGATAACGGCGGTCCGCATGCGGAGACAGACCTGGGGCACCCATTTTGCAGGCACAAATGAACCCGCCTCAATTGTTGTGACTCCGGTCTTTGCAAGCTTCGATATTAGTTGAAGCTTCGTTTCGAGCGAAATAGACTTCTTCTCGTTCTGGAGCCCATCGCGAGGTCCTACTTCGACTATGCGGACATGGTCCGAAGTTAACCGCGCCTCTGTCGCAAAGCGCCTCGTTGGAAATCGAAGGGTGGATAAGAGACCTAGCCTGGGCCTGGGTTTGATCATTTTGAGAGTCCGAAGGAAGCAAATGGTCCTGATTCAAGATCGCAGGACATGGAGAGGAAGAAGATGAATCAGACCATGAGCCCCAGGGTTCAAGAGTGGAATGCGGAGAAGCAAGTGGCAGTGGCACAAGGCTGAAAGAGGTTAAAGCCGGTAACTCCACCCGACGACCCCTCTTAGTCAGGCAAAATGGGAAAATATGATCCCACCGTCTTATGTCAAAGAGCATTCACCAGCATTGCATTTGCTTCATATTTGATACAATCTCAGGCATCATGGGTGACTCAAGTGTACCTCCTCAGGCGAATGCCTCCTTGAAGCAACCCAAGAAAAGATTTGTCGGAAGACGCACAGCAGACGCCCAGGCACAATCATCACCGAGCGTCCAGGATGTTGAATCCACAAGCATACAAAAGGGTATATAACAAATGGACTCAGATTTCGTTTCACGAGCTGACAGTAGCAGCTGCTCCCAGACGAACACCCAGAACCCTTAATCAAGTCCCTCCTGAAATCCTTGAAAACCCCGATATCCTAGCGGCCATCGATCTCCTCCCGAAGAACTACTCCTTCGAAATACCCAAGACCATCCACCGCATCCGCACCTCTGGCGCAAAGCGCATAGCCCTCCAATTCCCCGAGGGCCTCCTTCTTTTCGCAACTACAATCTCCGACATCCTCACCCAATTTTGCCCGGGCACGGAGACCCTCATCATGGGCGACGTCACCTACGGCGCATGCTGCATAGACGACTACACCGCGCGCGCGCTAGGCTGCGACCTCCTCGTCCACTACGCTCACTCCTGCCTGATCCCAGTCGACGTAACCAAGATCAAAACCCTCTACATCTTCGTCGACATCAGCATCGACACAACGCACCTCCTCGCAACCCTTGAGCGCAACTTCCAAACAGGCAAAACAATCGCCACAGTCGGCACAATCCAGTTCAACGCAACCCTCCATGGCCTACGCCCCGTCCTCGAACGCGCCGGCTTCAACGTCATAATCCCTCAAATCACCCCGCTCTCAAAGGGCGAAATCCTAGGCTGCACATCGCCTACCTTATCCAACCAGGAAATCGACTACCTCCTCTACCTCGGCGATGGCCGCTTCCACCTCGAATCTGCCATAATCCATAACCCCTCCATCCCCGCCTACCGCTACGATCCCTATTCGCGTACCCTCTCCCGCGAATCCTACGACCACAACGAAATGCACACCCTCCGCCGCGACGCCATATCTACCGCCCGCTCCGCGAAGAAATGGGGGATTATCCTCGGCTCCCTTGGTCGACAAGGCAACCCGCACACAATGGCCATGATCGAGACTTATCTGCGCGAGCGTGGTATCCCCTTCGTGAACCTCCTGCTCAGCGAGATCTTCCCGGGCAAGTTAGCGGCCATGAGCGATGTCGAGTGCTGGGTGCAGATTGCTTGTCCGCGGTTGAGTATTGACTGGGGATATGCGTTTCCGCGGCCGTTGTTGACGCCGTATGAGGCGCTTATTGCGTTGGGGGTTAGGGAGGGGTGGGAGAAGTCGCATGGTGGTGTTTATCCGATGGATTTCTATGCGAAGGATGGGCTTGGGAGGACGAAGCCGCAGGCGGTGCAGGGGGCTGCTTGATTCTTTTATTTTTATTATTTATTTATTTATTTATTTTTTCGTTTGGAACAAGTTACGATCATTTACGACCATACCAATACATATAGCATATAGACAGGATATAAAAAGGAATACGGAGTTCAGGTGTATAAATGCTGATAATAAATGTTCCATGATTTCCTTCGCTTCCCATTTGCTTGCCTTGATAATGTTACATAACGGTATCTTAACTCATTACAACTCTTGATCTGATGATCGATGATCAGCCCTTGACATCGTCAGAGTCCATGTTCGGATCGCTAGCGCTTTCTCTTCGAAGAGAGAGGACGCTCTTGCTCGCCAGTTCATCGGCCGTCCGTTCCGCAGCCCGCCACCTCGTGACTGCCTGCTCGACATCCTCGAACATTTCGAGCGTGTCTTTGATGATGCCACCCTCATCACGCTCAGGCGCATACTGTTTCCTCCCTGACCCACCATCTACAATCATCGGAAAAGCCGGGCCAAAACCACGCTGGGGAAGCGGGTTGAACATGACCGCGTTAGCGAACATGCGTATCAACTCTTTCTCGAGCTGCGATGAGTTGACTATTGCTTTGGGCGGTATGACATCCTCGCTCTTTTGCAGCATTAGAACGGCGTTCTTTGACGGTGTCCCTGAGTTGGGAACAGGAGACTCGCCATCTGCAACTGGGGTACTGGCGGCTTCTGTTGCGGCCGCTAGCGACTTGCTGCCCTGGCTGATGCTTGATTTGATAGACTTCAGGTCCTGAGGTCGGTAGATGAGGTCTCGGTAGCCGGGTGCATCGCGTTCCGTCAAGGGCTTGGTGAATATAGAGGCATGTTTATGCATCAATACATCGTTCATGATTGGAGCTCCGGTTCTCGGGAAGTTGCGCGCGCACAGCACAAACGGTGCTGACTGGTCTGAATCCGCACGGCTAAGCTGAGCGGGCTCGGGCTGGGGCTGAGCCTGAGGCTCTGGATCAGGAGCCTCACTAGGAGCACGTTTGCGTTTCGGTCGACCCCTCGGTCGGGGCTCCGAGCTGGCACCTTTCTGAGTCGAGTTACGTTCAGCTTCGGCAGAGTTGATATCAGCAGGCGTGATGGGCACTTCACGTTTAACCTCGGCAGCCTCCGTCCCTGACTCATCATCTCGGGACAAGATGGACCGTCCTCGACTTCTTGAAGAAGGCGTACTTCTACCACGTTTCTTCCCTGTCGATCCTGTTGTCTTCTCGCCTTTCTTTTTCGAACTGCTTTGGTCGCCATCTGACGCCTTCTTCCTCCCTCGTCCCTGACCCCGTCGGCGCGGAGGCTCAGGCTCTTCCGGGGTTGCCGCTCGCGAACCGAATGGCGACGGTGCCTTTTCACTGATCGGACTAACATCTTCCGGCCGAGGCCGCTCAGGTGAGCGTGGAGGATTGGGCGAAGCAAGGTGTGGAGTCTGTTTCCACGGGGTAAAGGATCCTGGCGTGTTAATAGACAGCCGTGGCCTTGATGCCGGTTTCCCTGTAGACGGAAAACCCTGAGTAGGTCCAACAGGCGTTGCGAAACCGGATGCTGGAGGTGCAGGCGTTTGAAAGACGGCGCGAGATAATGGTTGCGGAGTGGATGGAGTCGCGGTGGGTAGAGGTCCTGGCTGCGCCCTTCTCTCCACCTTCGGCGTCTGTTGAGTGAGTGGTGGTTGTAGAGGCTTGGCCTGAGCTGTAGGTTGGGATATCGAGGATGAAGGAGTTTGTGACGGGGGTTGAGAGGGTTGGGGTTGGTTCAATGACCATTGCTGGAAGCTGGTCTGAGGTGGCCCACGTGGAGGGGCAGTAGAAACAGGCGCAATCGGTGCACCCTTTCTTCCAGTGGCCTTTGCCGGGGTGAGCTTTTGTGGAGTAGAAGGAGCCGGCGCATTGGTCGACTGCGAAGGTTCTGGAGGTTGTGGTGGCATTGGCGCGACACCGCGAACAGGCCCAGGAGCCACAGCAACAGGCGTCGTCTGCGGCTTCTGGGACTGTGGAGGCTGGACATTTGGTACCTCGTCCTGCGCGGTTCCCTTCTGAGCGGTATCGCTTGATTGCTGTACGTGCGGTAGACCTTTCCCGTTGAATAGCTGCGTCTGCTGTGATAGTTGCGGTACGGGGAGCTGGCCTTGTTGAGAAGGGACGGCCTGTTGTGGCTGAGGTTGAACCTGCGGCTGCTGCTGCTGCTGTGGTGTAGGATGGTATGGTTGAGGGAGTGGGGGTTGTTGTTTTAGTGACGCTTGTGTTAGTGGTTGTGATTCAGGCTGCAGGTCCTTTGTCTGAGCGTTGGGCTGTTGTGCAACAGGTTGCGCGGGCGGATGAGATTCTGAGGGTGGTGGTTGTGGGGTGACTTGTGTCGGCGGCGGCTGATCGTTGCGCTGGGCTTCCGGTTGAGGTGGCTTCACCTCTACATTCGCAGTAGGCTCCACGGAAACTGGCTTCAGTTCCTTAGCAGGCTGTGCTTGCCTAACGGGTGTCTCGTTTGTATCCAAGTCCATCAGCTCCGGCGCCGACTCAGGTTTCGATTGAGGAACCGGTGTTGGTGCGGACAGCTCGGGTTTCTCTCGAGGCGCCTCGCGTTCTTCCTTCTCTAGTCGCTCAATCTCCTTCTTGATATCCCTGAACCGCTTCTCTTCGTTCCTGATCTCCGCCGTGGCAATCTCTTTGTATTTAGCGTAGAGGTGCGACACCAAGTACGGCACAAATCCGGGCTTTCGCTTTCCATCATCAGACAGGCCGTCGGGTCTGGGCGTCGCAATCTTGCGCTTCTTGGGGTTACTAGGGCTGGATTCCGAGTGATGGCCATTCGGTTCCTGTGTCGAACCAGAATCACCTCCATCGCGCATCAGGTTCGAATACAGCTCCTCCAATGCCTCTGGAGAGAGCCTGCGCGCGTCGAACGCGCCATTTTCGCGAACAAACTTGTTGTTGCGCAGAAGATCGGATATCGAGGCAAAGCTGGTTGATCGCGTGTCGTTATGGGCGGCTAGAGACTGGAAGAAGAGAAGGGACTCAAGGGGAGTGTAAGCCGACAGAGGAGGCATCCCCCATTGCCCGTGCGACCGGCCACTGGGGGAAAGTGATGGAGGGATGGGGGCCACGGTGGGAAAGAAGCGTTATGGAGGGAAAGGTCCGGAGAGCCCAGTCAAATTATTGGTGATGAACTGATGCAAGTCGCGAAGCAATTATATGGTTGGCGCTTTAGGCAGGAGGGAGCGCCGATCGCATACGGGTGGCTCGGTATACCATTAACGCAGCGAACAAAGGGGAAACCTTGACAAGGGGAAGGAAGGCCAGCAGAGATCGGAGAGACGGAAGCTCGACAGATGTGAGAAAAAAAAATTGAAAAAAAAAAAAAAGAAAATTCGTTAAATTCTAGGACATAACAGGAGATACACGGAGAGTGAGACAAGGATGGAAATCGGAGGTGAAGGGCGCGAAAATAGACGAGAAAGAGGACGTGAAGCCGGAGCAGCAACTGGGGAAAATCTCGTTTCGACGACGTTTCCATTTCCCGCGCGCTGCCTGTGGTAGCGTCACGTGAGGCGATCGACACTCGGCCAGCGCCAAGAGGAGTCTCCGGCGGAGCCACGACGACCAATAGCCGTATGTAATGTAACCAGCTTACCCGCTGAACTATGCAAAATGACGCCACGGGTTGCCCCGGCATCATCGCGAACTACGGGGCGGAGGGTTGTTCTCTGTGTTGTGCATAAAGCTAAAGGAGCGAAGAGTGGGAACGGTCCGAGCTGGTTGATAATCTAGAGATGACGAGATGTAGATATATAGTACATTTAAAGTGTCTCCTCGAAGCTATGCCAACTGCGAGACTAGTAGGCGCTGAAGGATTATGATACGGTACTGTTACACGACCCCACGGTGTCAGGGGTCGTCGACCTGAAATTGCCCGGCGCCGGGCCCCCTTTCATTGTTGTTGAAGCTCGCGATCTATAAGATTAAGGCTGGTTTCAAGAGATGTCCGTGCAACGGTGTACAAAGTATAGCGTTTGTCTTTGATGAGCCAGCTCAAACGTCCTCAAGTATAAGATAATTATGTATCTATAAGTTCTTCTTCATCAAGCTGCAATAACACTGTTATGGATTCTTGTTGATGGAGGTGTTCTTTGATGAGAGTATCCAGCACGGTGGGGAGATTGGAAGAACTATTTAACCTCTAGCAAATGTCAGTGGCCATCACCGGCTGTCGACTCGGGCCCGTTTCTCGCTATAGCTCAGTCAATCTCCCGCGTCCCCTTTCTCTCATCACCTCCTCTCGGGCCCCTTGCACTACGACTGTTGCCTCCTTTCCTTTGCTTCGTATGCTCCCCTCGTTAGGGAACTAAATGACTCAAGTAGTTTAGATGGATGCCCACTCGACAAGCAGCCAGCTCCGAGTCTAAAAATCGACCATCCCCCTTTTTAGGTCTTCATCTTGTCATTCCTCCGATCGTGCAGGGCCCCTGTCAATCCAACTAAAAAGTGGTCCCTCCTGGCCCCGTCAAGAAGAGTGCGACAAGTCTATCTTCCTTCCACTTTCACTCTCACCCTCATCTACTACCGTCTTCACCCCTCGGGCCTCCTTGAGTAATATCTGACTTTCAGCTGGTCCTGATTTTCTCCTATACCATCCTAATCTTCCTACGCTTTCGTGCGGCCGTTGATCTTTCTCATACTACATTCGACTCCAAGTTGTTGTGATACCCCCCTTTGCCGCGGCTCTGTTGAACCCGGCCTCGAGCTGCTTCTTTCAGTCCTTCTATTAGAGAAAGCCTTCTTTCGACCGAAGCTCTCGAGCTTATCTTTTACCTATATATTTAATCTACAGATACTCAAGATGTCCGACGCAGACCAAGAGTGGAAGCCAAAGGCCCGGCCGCAGTCGTTCGTTTCCCTCGCATTCCGTATCCTCAACTTTGAACGCTAACCAGAGAACTATAGGACTATGGCACAGGCCTTCTCCTCTGCACTGGACTCCGCCTTCTCACTGGATAGCAATGTCGACTACCTTTCGCAAACTATTGATCAGAAGTAAGTTCATAACTGAGCGGTCTGCGCGCCCGTTGCATCCATAACATTCAATGATCTTGAAGATACGAGGGGCTAGGGGCTAACGATCTACCAGAAAATACCAGATGATGATTCAGAACCGAGAATTAGAAGAGCTCCAAAACAGAATTCGCGAGGCTGAAGAACGACTGAAGGCGCGTCGATCAGTGATCGTGGGTGGTAACGCCCGATCCTCGGAGGCACAAAACGGATATCAGTCCACAGGTAAGCGACGTCCGGCCTTTAAACTTTTAGCGACCGGGTTTCTGATAGATCCTTCTCATGATAGAGTCCGCATCTGCGACAACATCTCCAACGGACACCTCCGGCCAGTACTCGAGCGGCGATGAGCAACGGGAGCAGCCCGACAACCGGCAGCAGGGACGCAAGTCCTGATCAGCTATCGCGCGCCAGGGTTGGCGGATAGTACAATAATCGGCTCAAAGAGTAGGGCCCGGATAGGCTCGACTACGACTGCTCCTCGCCTAGATTTCTGGTAATCTGGCAGGCACGTCCGGAGAAATCGGTTCTGTTGGTTTGTTTCCTGTGCGCGTGTTTTCGGCTCTTTCCACCAGGCGTTGGACGATTGAGGGTGTCTCTTTGATCTATATCTCACGGCGATGCATCCCTGGCGCCTGTAGCATTATTTGGCGTATTCGGCTCAATCAGCATATGAAACCCCGCCATGATTGCGCTGGCCAGGAGCCTAGGTTTGCTTGCTGTGGCATTCTTTTTATTGTCATTGCCATTGCCGTTTAACAGTCATGTACTGGCTCAATTATACCTCGTATATGTTCGCGGTCCAGTCAGAAATCCATACATATTTCATGATAGTCTGATTGGTCTGAAGAATAAATGGATTAAGTTTCTAAAACTGGAAACGGTTAGCAGTGGTAGTACGCCACAACTGTTACCACTTCTCAGATTCTAGGCTAGTATAGCAGATATTGAATGATGTCAGAGGACTGAGCACAGCTTGAACTCCACCCCCAAAGCGACCAAAAACCCTGGAAACGGAGCATAACCGCCCGGGAATCAACCAGAAGTGAATTGGTCGGCGGTCCAGACTCTGCGAGTGAGTGACAGAAGAGCAGAAATAGATGCACGATAACACTGCTGTGCTACAACTGGTAGAGCGCTCTTGCAGCTCCTCTTCTTGCTGCATGCCTCACCTTCCCTCCTCTTCCTCTCTACTTCCTCTACCTCTCTATTTCACTCTTGTCCCTCTTCGTCGCCATTCGCCTGTCTCTGAACCATTACAACCATGGTCCTCATCGACAAGCAGAGCTACACCTCCCGCGAGGAACAGCGGCTGAAAGAGGATCGCGAGCGCGTCAAGTACTGGAAGAGATGGGGTCCCTACGTCGCAGAGAGGCAATGGGCTACTGGTAGGTCAATTTGAGTCTTCACCTTACCAAATTGTTGCTGTTTGACAGCGATACCGTACGGTTGAGAAGTACTCGAGCTGATAAACTGCTTTTCTCTTCCCCGCAGTCCGCGAGGATTATTCGTGAGTCTCCCTTCCGATTCCATTTCTTGTCCCTCCCTCCTTTTTAATTGATTTTCGTTTTTATCCTGTCCGATGCCTGTAATGACGCGTTAGCATGCATTGCTGACTGACCTGTCACTGCTAGGGAAAACGGTGATGCTTGGAGCTGTAAGCGTTCATGCCTCCATTCCCGACCCCGCGGGGCGAACTACCTGCTGATCCACCGTAGATTTTACCCACGATCACGCCCGTTCGAGAACATACCGCTGGGGCGAGGATGGAATTGCCGGTGTTTGTGACACGCATAACCTGCAAAACATCGCTTTTGCTTTCTGGAATGGAAAAGAGTACGTCTCGCCGTCCGCAAACCTGCACATGGTTTTGGCCGCGACCGTGCTCTGACCTCTCACTATTATAGTGGATTTCTTAAAGAGCGACTATTCGGCCTATCGAATCCACAAGGAAACCATGGCGAGAGCGTCAAGGAAGCTCATTTCCACCTTGACAACACTCCTACGGTATGTTCAGATCTCCAATCGAAATGAGGGCCAGCTCCATTCTGATGGTTCTGCATTGCAGCATTCGTACATGAAATTTCTCTACAAATATCCACAGAAAGAATTCCCTTATCAGGATCTAGTCGAAGAAAATGCTCGAAGAGGGAAGCTTGACCGCGAATATCAGATACTCGATACGGGCGCATTCGACGATAACCGCTACTGGGATATCTTCATCGAGACAGCCAAGGAAGATGACGACGAAGATGAGCTTATGTTTCGCGTGATTGCTTACAATAGAGGCCCGGAGCCCGCTCATTTACACATCGTGCCTCATGTGTGGTTCCGGAACACATGGGGTTGGGGCTACGAGGGAAGGGAGAAGCCCTCTATTCAGCAGGCTGCCCAGCTTGCGGTCAAGACGAATCACGAGAAGCTCGGCCAACTATTTGTTCGCTTCGCTCCGTCTCCGGCCGTAGGTGATGGCCAAGACGACGTCGTGCCCAAGCTGCTGTTTACCGAGAACGAGTCGAACAATGAGCTCCTATGGGGAACTGAGAACGAGTCACCCTACGTGAAAGATGCTTTCCATCGTCACATCGTGGAGGGGGAGCAAATCGCTGTCAATCCAGCAAACAAGGGCACCAAATTCGCCGCATGGTATGCTTTCAACGAGGGCGAGGGCGTTCCGCCTGGCGAGTGTGCCGTTGTACGCTTTCGACTGTCAAAGAGGCTCGAGCCTTTTGTGGATGAGGAGGTGCTAGATGAAGAGATCGAGCAACGTAAGACGGAAGCCGATGATTTTTACTACCACATCAGCCCTCTACCCATGAGCGATGATCTACGGAACATCCAGCGCCAGGCATTCGCCGGCATGATGTGGACAAAGCAATACTACCATTTTGTCTGGGATCAGTGGGCAAACGGAGATCCTGGTCAAATTGCGCCTCCCGAAGCACGCAAGCACGTCCGGAATCAGCAATGGAAGCATCTGTACATGGATGACATCCTTTCGATGCCGGACTCGTGGGAATATCCATTTTTCGCTGCCTGGGACACTGCGTTTCATTGTATCCCGTTGGCCATGATCGATCCCGAGTTCGCGAAGCGGCAATTGGACGTTCTCACTCGAGAGTGGTATATGCATCCAAACGGGCAGCTAGCTGCCTACGAATGGAATTTCGGAGACGTCAACCCTCCTGTTCACGCATGGGCTACTTTCAGGGTTTTCAAGATTGAGCGCAAAATGTACGGTCGACAAGATCTCGATTTCCTTGAGAGAGTTTTCCAGAAACTGCTTCTGAACTTTACGTGGTGGGTTAACCGGAAAGACGGTGAGGGCAAGAACGTTTTTGAGGGCGGGTTCCTTGGTCTTGATAACATTGGCCTCTTCAACCGCTCCGAGCCTCTTCCCACTGGCGGGGTCCTGGAGCAGGCTGACAGCACCGGATGGATGGCATTCTACTGTTTGAGCATGCTTAATATCGCACTTGAGCTAGCCAAGCATCGACGGATCTATGAAGACAGTAAGCTTTCCTTGGAACACCGTTGATGACCAACTAACATCGAATAGTTGCGTCCAAGTTCTTTGAGCATTTTATCCTGATCAGTGATGCGATGACATTCAGGTCTGGGGGAGAAGAAGCTTCTCTCTGGAACGAGGAAGACGGGTACGTCACAAATTGATGCCATTCGTCGACCATATCTGACGCTCCTAGGTTCTATTACGATGCTATTTCGTACGGTGAACCCTGGACTCAACAGCTTCCAGTGCGCTCACTGGTTGGCCTGATTCCATTATATGCCGTCTCAACGCTTGAACCAGAATTGATCAACAAATTCCCATCTTTCAAGCGTAGGCTCGAGTGGTTTGTCGAAAACCGCCAGGACGTGGCAGAACGCAACATCGCCAGTATGAAGCGACGTGGAAAGGGCGATCGACTTCTTCTAGCTCTAGTCAGTCGGGGCCGATTAGAGAAAATCCTCAAGCGTATGCTTGACGAAACGGAATTCCTCTCAGAGCACGGCATCCGGTCCATGTCCAAGCACCACGAAGAGAACCCTTACTCCATGGATGTCAACGGCCAGACCTTCCAGGTTAGCTATGTCTCTGGGGACTCGGACAGCGGCCTCTTCGGCGGCAACAGTAACTGGCGGGGCCCAGTTTGGCTATGCGTCAACTTCCTACTCATCGAGTCCCTACTGCGCTTCTATATGTTTTACGGGGACTCCTTCAAGGTCGAATGTCCCACTGGCTCCGGAGATTATATGCATCTAGGCCAGGTCGCGGAGGAAATCCAGCACAGACTGCAGCATCTATTCGCGCGTAACGATGAGGGCCGCCGCGCTGTCTACGATGGCGATAACCTCCTCGACTTTGACGAACATTGGAAAGACCACATGTGGTTCCATGAGTTCTTTGACGGTGATACTGGCCGTGGACTTGGAGCATCCCACCAATGCGGCTGGACCGGATTGATTGCCAAAATCATCCATGATACAGGGTACGTCTTCCACGTCCTAACCTTATCCCTATTCCATTAAACATTGCTAATTCGCTGAAAACAGAGTCAACTGCCGCCTCCCCCAAACCCCGCGTTCCCCCTTCGCCGCAGCAAGTCACTACTTCGACGACATCTTCACACGCTCCGCAGGTCCGCACAGTCGCCGGGGAAGCACATACCGCCCACACGTCCGACGCTCTTCAACTTCCCGGTCAATCGGGAACAGAAGCGACTTCGAATCTGCATTCGGGACGCCTGCCCCGCAGACGCCGGGGTCTGCGACACCTGGAGAGCGGGTTCTTGACGATGATGGTGACCGTAACGCCAACGGAGACGCTGGCTTCGACGAGCATGTCTCGCACTATGTGGAGAGTCAGTTGCAGCGGGTTAGGAGTCAGGCTAGTATGGGGGCTTATGAGGATGAGTTTGAGACGCAGGTTGATAAGGTTAATGGGAATGGAAATGGGAATTGAGGTGAGAATGGGGCTAATGGTCGTTAGCCTGGAGTTCTCGTGGAGGTAGGGTAGAGGCAGATATAGATACAGATATTGTCGAGCTAGGGATTTGTTCGTTTTTACTCTCTTGTTACTGTCATTGTCATCGTGATTGCCATTGTTTTGCTTTTTTCTATTGCCTTTTTATTTAGATGAACATATATACACGAATTGATGATTGATGCATTGCTACTCTATCTATAATTGTACTTCTTGTTTAATCCGAGACAGATGGGAATAATGAACCTGCTATAGCCCATTCGAATGCTTCCCCACGTCGTAAGCCTACATCATGTCTACTGCACTCTACTCCATCTCTCCCCTCACCTACATTAGAGAATATTAGGACCAAAACTAAACACAACACTCTATTCTCACACCACATCACACCACTTCACTCATTCACCAAACTCAAGTCTCATTCAACGGACTCTCGCATAGTGCATATGACATGCATCAAAATGCTAGGTAGGGTACATAGGTAGCAGTAGTAAAAGCTATAGATAGATATAGGAACAACAAAAGAGACGGACAAGACCGGGACACGATGCGTAATGGGGCGTAGTACTAGTCAGTCAGGTAATTTACAGAGCATCGGTGAGGGCCTTGTTGAGCTTGGCGATCTTGGAGGAGACGCTCAGGTCGATGGTGCGGTCGCCGATCTCGACGACGAGACCGCCGACGATGTCGGGTTTGACCTGTTGATTATATGTTAGTGATTTGTCGATTGGGTAAAGGGACGGGAAGAGGAGGGAAACGTACCTGGGAGACAACCTTGAGCTTCTTGCCCTGGCTGAACTCGGACTTGGAAACGGCCTTCTCGAGGCGGTTGAGGGTCTTGCTGTCGAGTTCCTGGAGTCGTCCGTTAGTATCAATAACACCTAGTAAACGAACTAACTCCAAGAAGACACAAGGAGTCTTCGAATTGTGCATGTGCTTACCTGAGCAGAAGTGATAGTCAACTCAATCTCGCCACGGTGAGCGCTCATAAGAGCACCGAACTTCTCAACGACCTCACCGAGCAGACCGAGACGGTTGTTCTCAGCGAGCGTAGCAAGGAAATTCTTGAGGAGGTCGCCCTTGTCGGCACCAGCGACCTTCTGGAGCTCCGAGACGATAACCTGCTTGTCGGCGGCGGACAGGGTAGGGGTGGAGATGATGCGGATGAGCTTGGGGTCGGCCTTGAGGGCGGCGCCGAGGTTGTTCAGGGCCTTGAAGGTAGCGTCGAGGGACTGGGACTTGGCGGAGGCAGTGTACTATTTTTCAATTGCGGTTAGATATTGCTGTGGAAATGAGGCAATTGGAGATGGTTATGTGATTGTCATTGTCGCTTGGATTGTTGGTATATTGAATGAAGGGTTTTCGGCTCAACGGATCGGGTTCAAGCTAGCTGGAAGCTGAGTTTTGGGGGAGTTGCATACCAGAGCAGTAGCGTAGGTACCGTCAACGCCGAAGAGAGAGACAGGGGGCTTTATCTCCTGGGCCGGGGTGGCATAGGTGCGCAGACCGTTGAGAGCAGCAGTGCGAGGAGCGGAGATCTGCTGGGCGGAGGCACGGAGGCCAGCGCGGGCGAGACGAGCGGAGAACATGGCGATGCTTGACGCGAGAGACGAGGCTCCGACGGGCTGGGATTAGAGGAGAGAGGGAGCGTGGAATTGGACGCGAAACGCTGAAGGTGGTCGACACACAAGAGGGGACGATGCTATTCGGACGAGGTCCAACTTCTCCCGGTCGCGGTCACGTGAGATTCCGCACACGCCGAGAATTTCGGGTCGCTCTACAGTCTACACTACGCTTGACGGGCAGATACTTTGCGCATTCTTTCTCTCTTTCAAGCCATTACTTTTTTTTCACTTTTCGGTGTTGAACAGCTGATCTAGCTAGGAACCCCGCAGAAATATTGACATGCGCCACACCTTAACGCCAGACCCTGTGTATTCGTCGTCAATCCATTACTACTAATCGTGATCAACCGAGATCGGGTGCTCAGTCACTTCGGAGCATGCTGTCCACCAAGTCACCCAACGGCCCCCAGAAATCCTTCCCGCTCGACAGCCGGTGCTCGTCAATGAAGAGGACGTAGTGCTTGAAGCTGGTGTTGAGGTGTGGCTCAAGGCCTAGGTGGACGATCACGGGGTAGTGGTGACAGTAGATGTGAGCATATACGCGGTACATTCTCTTGAAAATCTGGCGAACAAGGCTGGAAAATGCCTTTGGAAACGGAACTCCTGTTTATGAGTGAGGATTGCAGTCTATTGTAGTCGCGGAGTTTAGTTCGGCATACCTAATCGACTGGGGAACATCTGCTCGTTATCGATGTTACCCTGCACCCAGCTCATAAGGTGCTCAATGTACTCGGGGGCAGACATCTTCGTGGGGCGCTTGTAGTTCTCCGAATCTTGCCAGAGATACTCGAACTCATCGGTCGCTTTCATCTCCGGACACGTCTGCGGCGAGCAAAACTCAGTGATCGCCCCGTAGAGAAGGTTAATCTGGTTGTAGAAGTCGACCACTGCAGTGCAACAAATAAGTTAGCATCGAGATACAAGACTAACACTGATGTCCCAATCTCAAGGAGGCGCACCATTAACAGCCAGCCACTCGTTCAAATCTTCCCCCTCAGGAAGCTTCACAGCCTTCCTTAAACTCCCACTACCCAATGTCGCCTCGGCAAACTGTCTTAACTGGTAGCTAGTCGTCCCCTTGGCCGCAGAGCGCGGCTTGAAGGGCGCTCTCGTGCGAGCATTGCTAGGAGGCATTAGTCCACAGAAGCCATATTTAAGTGCACGAACAGCAGGCGATAGGTATGATGGTGGCGCGGATATAGGGGCATTGGATATATGAACTGTTTTGTAGGATGTAGAGGGGGCAAGGGCTGGTAGTTTGCGGGGTGGTGACGATGGTGCTGTTGTCGGGGAAGGGGCAGTAGATTCGTCCGCATACGAGACGGATGTGGGGGAGACGGACATTGTGGTAATGAATGAAGCCATTGTTAAATCGCGAGTGCGACAGGCTGATAAAGAGTGACTTCTGCGAGCGAAGGGGTTGGAATGCCTCGGGGCTGCCTAGGACTTGACTTGTGCTTGGGTGGAATTCGAGCGGCTGTTCAACAAATGAGTGGATAGTTCGAGAGGTGATAATTGGCCTGGTACATTCCAATGAAGACAACGTGGTTAGTGGTGTATACTTTTAGTATTCTTGAGGTAGACACACTGCGCGCAAGGGATGCTAGGATAGGATGACGCTGTGTTGAGCTGAACTGGAGGGGCTGCCGGACCGAAAACAAATGGCAGTCGACAACTGGAGCACGCCAGTGAAACTTCCACACTAATTGACAGAAAAGGGAAGGTGCTGAACAAGGGATGTAAAGAGCACCAGGAACAAGGATCGAATCGCGACTTGAAAATAGTATATCGACTTCATGCATGGATCTCCCCCACGATCGGAGTCATGGATAAGTTGAGCTCCGCCCGCTCGTTGCCCCGGCGATCGCTCTATACACAAATCAAGTTCATCTATGCAAGTGGATATCATTACAGGAGAAACTACCGACGTATACACTTGGTTGCTCCAATTGTTCAAGAACATAATTCATGGAGTAGGATTCAGGATTATATAGAGTGCCCCTCGTTCTCCTCCGGCAATCGCTCCCGCACAGTCTCGCCATATATCGTAATTGGGATCGCAACCTCAAACGATTCGCAGCCTAGATTCTCAAGAGCGGACATCGCAGACCCTCGGTCATCCCGAGAGACTGTCTCTAGCAGATTGGCACCCGAAGGGCCGGATCCCATCTCAATTGGGACGCTCGACGTCACGAACTCGAACCGTAGCTCCCATTCCACGTTCACACCACTCGTAAGTATCGTAGGGGTTGCTGAGATGGGTATCGCTGGGCTAAAGACAACCCGTGTAGAGTAAAGAGTGATTTCAAAGAAAGAGGCATGAACTCGACGCGTCGCGCGCCGAATACTAGCGCCAGAACGTACCGCCAAATGCGCACCTACTTTCTCAGAGCTCTCTAACGTGGCTCTAAGAGCATAGCACGGGAGTGCCGAGTCGGCTAAATTCACCGTCGCTATCAGAGTCTCCCCGAGTCTATGGGCTGGTCGATTGAGCACTACCACAGCAATCCGACGCCCCCCTCGGGCGATCTCGAATCGATTTGGGCTCTGGGAGGAATTGATAGCCTGGTTACTTCGAAGGATAGCAAAGTCAATGGCGTCTTTGCAAGACAGCGGCCCCGCTGTTGAATCAAGGCTTGATCGTCGTTCAGCAAGCGTGCCTGGTGGTTTAAGGGAGCTGTTGCGAGATCGTTGTTCCAAGATTTCATCCACATATGATAGGAATTCTGGGGCTGATGTCCACGTGGGCCGGCTTATGCTCTCGGTCTTCGCTGTGAATTGGGGTGTGGAGCCAACTTTCTGCACCCTAGCTTCGTCGCGAAGGATCACATATGGTCGCATTAGATCATGTCCAAGGATATTACCCTGGCCTGCTGAACATTAGCCGATGCGGAACGACAGATGATGAGAAGCATTCTTGCTTACCGTTTACGCCGCTGAAGACACGAAACGGTATACTAATGCGGTTGACCTTTTGAGGTTCATTACTCCCGCTAGGTCGCTGCGTTCCAATGATGAGGTTATAGGAAATTTTTAGGGCCTTCCCTTTATGACTCGCTGGGAGGCCGCTGGGTAATGTGAATGAAAAAGAAAATGACTCCTCCTCTCCCGGTGCTAGGCGAAGGTCGACAAAGAGAAGGGATTGCGGAGTTGATAGCAAGGGGATGGACTTCGATGAGGATACGCCTCGCATATCTCGGAGACCATCAAGATCATTGTTGGAAAGTAGCCCACTGATAGACTCTTCTATAGAGTTCCAATTCAGAGCGCCCCAGAAGCCGCCACCTTTTCGACTTTTCCCACTAGACGAAGCAGGCCTCCCGTTCGGTGTGCCACTGCCGCCCCCTGCACCTCCAACAACACCCTGTCGCTTCACTTCCTCAAAAGCGGATTGGTTTATCAACGAGCCGTCCACAGTGAATGACGCGCTTATTTGGGCATATCCCATGAGCAGCGCCTGCGCGTTTGAAACTGGTGTAGCTGATACCACGCTAGACATGTGTCGGCTATGTCGTGGGAAGCCGGCACGCGGTATGGGGCCCGAGTAATTCGTGTACTCTGACTGTAGAGTTTCGGTGGAATTGTTGCTGACGGAGTAGAATTCGCCGCTGCTTCTATGACTTCCACTCAAACTGGAGGCCGAAAGTATTTTCGATTGTGGCATCTGACCCGGGGCGGCCAAGGAAGAAGTAGAGCCCCTGGCATCCAGTCTTCCCACCGCGGAGGTATCAGTCGGCTTGTCCGTGGACGCAGTGGCAGGTGAAACACCGGATGCCAAACCTGTCTCGCTCTCGGGAGCTGGAGGAAACTTGAAATCTATAGGTGGTAATTGAGGTCTTCGACCTGGTGCGCGAACTGGTGGTGATGGTTTTATAGGGCTAAGAACAGTACCGCCGGGCTTTGGTACATCAGTATCGACTCTCAACCCGCCTGCGATGGGCTGGATAGGCGACTCGGACGATGGAAATCCCCGAATTGGGCTCCGCAAGCCTAGTGCGATAAACAATGTCAGTCCGATCGCCGAAATCTCAAACAAAGAGTAAAGTCAAACTTACTCTTCGCACCCTCGTAGCCTTCATATCTCCTTGGTACAACCTGGAGACTTGCCGAACGTCCATGGCCCCTCACTGGTCGCGAAGGGTTCAATTGAGATGGTGTCTTCGGTGTCTTATCGCCTGCAACACTCGAATTCCCTCCTTCACTATCAATGGAAAGTATAGATATTGACCTTTTGTGTTTATGGCCGGACGAAGGTAAATTCCGCGGCGTCGAGGGAGGCGGGAAGCTATGGGGGCCGATCAACGGCGAGCTCACGGACGAGGAAATGCGATGAGACGGGCTCTTTCTAGGAGTGATGGGATAGGAACGCCGGTTAAGATTTCTAAAGGGATTCGAAGGGAGCCGTAGGGAAAAGGAATCCGAGCGAGGAGTGATCGCAGACCGGGACTGCTTCCTCAAATGGGGCGTTTGCGCGTTTTTGCGGTCTTCGCTCTTCTCCGCGACGTTCTTGAAAGTAATGGTGCATTCCACATCCTCCCCGGCAAAGATAGACTGGTCCTTCCATCTCACGAAGACCTGGATGTCCGATGACATGGCGAATGGCGGGGAATCACCACATCGACGGGGGTTAAGCTGGAATGAGGGAGCTTGGGAGAACGGTGGGTACCGGCCGCCACCTTGAAGAACAGGGGTAAATCGGGGAGATATGAATATGGCGGTAGAGAAAGCGCAGAATGCCAATTAAGGCAGAATCAAAGCACGATCCATTGTTGAAAGCCGTTGGTTGAGAGAAAGACGGAGGATGAGCGTGGTGTTGGACTGGTTCTCCTTGAAGTTCGCGTTGTCGCCGTCGTCGGGATTGCGGAGAAGGTGACCGTGACGTTGAGGGTCGACCAGGCTAATCGTCCAGCAGAATCAATATTTAAACATTAGAATCTCAACCCAATTGGCAAAGGAGAGAAATATGTCGGTTGCAGAAATCCTCTGAGAGTTCGCCAGTCAAAGGAAAGGTACCAAGGTCAAGAGTTGAGGATGCTGAAGCTCTCCACCGCTTGCGCGAATATATCAGTGCGATCACATGGCACTTTTGACACCAAGATCATACACGAAAAGTATAATACTTTAGATCTATCGCTAAAATACACAAAATGCCCCAAGCCTATTATAACAAAGACGCAAATGTTCAAACAAGAACGATCAAACCGAAGGCGAGTCTCCAGACGTCTTGCTCTTGCGGTCATTCAATATCTCAGCCGGATCGCCAACAGAAGAACCCCGACGTTTCGGCCGCAATCCCAGCTCAGCCAAATGGCCCCAGATCCGCTCGTGTCGTCTGTCCCATCGCTGCCGTCGCTTCTCCATTTCCGCCTCAGAGGGTCGCCACTTGCTCTTTAGAATCCTCCGAATAGCCTCGGGCGACACCTTGAACTCCTGCGCAAGGACAGCAGTCGTGAATTTGTTGGGTTGAACCGAATGCAGGTGACGTATTCCTTCCATAGCATCAGGAGAAAGTTTCTTAGGTGGCGTCCATCCGGCTGGGAATTTCTTTTTCAGAGCATCCTTCTGGACTTCCCATGCTTCACGCCTCTTCGGGGGTTTGAGACCGTCGTTCTTTCTGTCCTTGGATGTAGCCTTCTTTGCGTCGCGATCGCTTGCGGTTTTCTTGTTGTGTTTCTTCGATTTAGAGTTGGAATCGGACGTGGAAGGTGAGCTCGCGGCGCTCTTTGTAACCTGGGCCGAGGCTTGGTCGTCTGAGGTCTGATTCTCGAGCTTCGAGTTATCGGTCGCAGTCGAGGTTCCGTCTTGCGAAGGTGCCGGTGTTTGAGGTTTCTGTGCAGAAGTAATAGGGATAGAGTCAATGGAAACCGTAGTGATAGCCATTCTACTTCTGGCACTCTGGCGAGGAAGAAATGGTCGGCTCAATGGCCGTGTAGATGGAATGCGAAGCTGAGGCGCAAGCTCCGAGGAGAAAATACTCTGGAGTACATTGGGAAGCGAAATCCTCGCTGACTTAGTACAATTGAACGGCATAGCGGAAGAGCTGCAATGTGACTTGTCTTTGGAGAGAGAGGTCTGGTATATGTATCTGAGAGGGAAATTTTGTAGATAAGGTGATTTTTTGCCTCAGGCTTATATCATGTGACGTCTATCTATTTTATACAATCCAATCATAGTACAAGCTTTCCTTCCCTGCAAGTTATGGGATTGTGGCGCGATTGTGGAAAGAATCAATAGAAGTATGAGGGTATTTCCCATCGGGAAGCTGGCCTCAGTTTGGAACCGATATACCAGAGGAGTTTTGGGGACGGAATTGACGCAGACCAAAGTGCGGAGTTCAGTCCAATGATTTCAACTACAACTCGCCAAATGTACTTATTGTCGAAGCAGCAGGAGAGAACAGCAGTGCTGTGGACGGCGAATAATCATGACAATATTCTCAGCAAAACAGGCCCCTTCTGGTGGTTGTCTTACCATATGAGAGTGGATCATGATTCCCCGCAAAGCCTCTCCGCGGCCCGAGAACTTGGAAACTTCTTCGAAGTGTGGAGCTGCTGCTTATTGAGCTTCCTGCTACTGCGTAGCTACGTTACACGCACTCACAATTTCTTTTAGTGACAGTTCATCATCCCGTATCGACATCCACGCAGTTTGAAGCAAAAGAGCGGCTGAGTTATCTATGGGGCCTATGGCTCTTCGAGGGTGATATATGCATCCCCTTGTCAGCATTGTTTACTTATGGGCAACTTCGCTATATCATGGACACGAGCGGTGGCTCTTTTACTCATACTTTGATTATCTGAACCCTCCTTGAACAAGCTATCGTGGGATTCAGTCGAGCAAGGCACGGCACAAACAACGTGATCAGCAAGTTTCACCGCACAAGCTATTTAGCTACTCGCTTGAATCCCGATGCGAGACTTGTTGAAGCTCCGCCTGGATAGTTATTGCATCGCAGAGCGCAATCAACACTGCCGATGAGAGAAGAGTCGACCTTGCAAGATATCGTCGGCGCGCTATACGAAGTAGCGTCCGTGCTTCAACCGCGTTGGCGTCAAGATATTGAGGCCATCTCAATCAATTCCATGGCCGTTTGAGATACTGACGGAACAGCTCGGTTTCAACCACGTCGGTGACTATATCACGCAGCTCGCGGGTCATGAATTGGCCCAAAAGCATCTTATAAGAGCAAGTGATAAGGAAAGCTGTGAATAGCAACGAACGCATCTGATCTCTCCTTAGTGCCGTGGCCACGGAGCCCGATGGACGGCCAAGCAGCAAGCGGATCTGCGCCAGAGGCTGCCAGTGCCAGACTCGGATGCCAGCGCCAGGGCCCAGAGGCATCACTTCTGCCTCAGCCTTCAGGCAGACGCTCGTAAAGTCGGCGATTGGCGTCTCCACAATCCATTCTTCCATTCCGTCTACATGAACCTCTCAAGCATTCCACGAGTTTTGTTTTCTTTCAGCAACGCAACTTCTATCCGTCTGACAAGGTATATCATTCTCGGCATCGCACGAGCAAACCTTCCTCCAGTGGCGCATCATCCTTGCGACAGCCGCCCAGCCCCAGCCTCCTCCTGTACAGGAGTTCCCGCCAAGGCGCGTGGTTCTTAATGAGATCCGGTCCGAGCTTCACCATCTCCGCCCACTAAATCTTAGCTGCTCGAAAAGCTCCCCCGATCTCTGTCACCCATTTCTCGATCTCTCGTCCAACGCTCCAGTTCCTGTTCGTCTTTTAAACGGGCGTTTGCTTTATACATCTACACGCTCATTGAACCTTTCTTCAGTCACTCCTTGAATACTTTCATTCACTAGCTCCTCGTCCACTCTCGCTAATCTAAACCAACTGCGTTCGCCCTCGAGCCCCTCCCTATCCGACCCTGCGGCTCGCAATTCCCGCGCGATAACCTTACCTAGCTGCTCAAAACTAGTTCCGAATTGCCGCCTGCACTCTTTATTACTTTCCTCGACCGCATACATCTCGATCGCACCTTCCTCTTATAGCCGGACATACGGGAGACGAAGCTTTGTTGACAGCCCGAGAGACTCAACTTAGGCCCGTTGTTCGCTCGCCTCAACAAATGCAACCGAAGGTTATAAGACTCTCCGGGGACAGTGCAGCTTCCTAATTGCCCTTTCCCCCGATATATTATGGCAAACAACACACTGAGTGTCAAGAGCAAGACTGCTGTTGGCCCGGCTCAGTCACTCCGAGCCACTCCCTCCAATTCTCCTTCTCTACGACCGCCAACACGCTCCTCCAACAAACCTTCTCCATACCAATCAAACCTTTCATTGCGGACGGTAATCGGCACAACAACAACTACGCCCAATGGCTTCTCTTATCATGATCAAAGCAAATCGTTTGCCTTCTGCGCTGGATCAGCCGGTGTACTCGCCGAGTTAGATGAGGAGGACAATGTGAATCAGCGATTCTTCCGTGCACGACCGACTGCCACCAGTATCAACCCAGTAACGTCATTTTATAACCAGTCTACACCCCCAGCCACACCTGATGCCCGGTCAAAGACTCTGGCAGGTATTAAGAACGCGCCTTACAATGGTACCTACAATGGTTCACCCTCGACTGAGATGGTAGAGGCATCTAGTCCTCGTTCGTGGTCATCGAGGGAACGGGTGAAGGCGGTTACCAGCGTTTCCATAAGCCCAAATGGAAGGCTCCTTGCTCTAGGAGAAGTGAGTAAAACGGGAGTCCGCTGAGATTTAAAGAAACTAACATGCTTCAGACGGGCTATAATCCCCGAGTGTTGATTTTTTCGACTGCAAAAGATGCACCCCCCGATGTTCCGCTTTCCATACTCACGGAACACTCGTTTGGTGTTCGTGCCCTTGCTTGGAGCTCAGACTCACAATATCTAGCCACTCTTGGGGATGTCAACGATGGGTTTCTGTTTGTATGGTCTGTTGGCCTCAGAAACGGCTCAGCAAAGCTCCACTCAACCAACAAATGCACAACCGTTGTCCGTGATATGACCTGGCTAGGTCAAGCTTTGATCACGTATGTTTCATGGACCCTGCTTTCTACTTCTTCGCGCGCTAACCAAATCATAGGGTGGGAGTTCGACATGTGAAGGTTTGGAGACTCCCGGAAATCAGACCAGTGTCTCCGTCCAAATCTCGCACCAACGCCGGCGAGACTCCCAACGCTGCTGTACCCAAGGCACTGTCTGGAAGGAACTGTGTATTGGGTGCCTTAGCCGACAACACGTTTACTAGCGTTGTCGCGATTTCTGACTCTGAGGCCGTGGTTGGCACTGATTCGGGGGCACTGTGTCTTATCGACGACAGAGGCGGCAACGCCAAGCTTACGCTCATTCAGTACATGGAGTTTGGTATCACCTCACTGACAGCCGACTCAGACCGAGCCTGCATTTGGATAGGTGGTCGCGGCAAACGCATGCGGAGGCTACCGTTTGAGTGGTTGCGACCATGCAGCACCCCTTCTTCGCCACGCCGGTCGAGTCGGTCCTCAATAGAGGTCAAGTCGAAGGAGCCTGCCATCACTTGCATCGGCTCTCTTACGTCTCATCTAGTCACTGTGGATGGAACCAACGCAATTCATATATACCCGATCGAAAAGTTAAACGACGAAGGCGATCACTGCGACACGGAAACTACAATGCCTGCTCACAGAGACTCCGTGCTTGGCATAGGATCTTTGAAAGCCCCAAACCGTCTGAATGCAGATTTCTTTACTTGGTCTTGCCGAGGTGTCGTCAAGTTTTGGAACACCCAAGGCGAGTGCCGTGACTCACAAACAATCCCTCTCGAACAGCTCCCAGGTAGTGATGATGACACCAACAATGAACTCAAGGTTTTGAGGGCCAATGGTGATATGGATCTGTTTGTTTCCGGTGATAAACTTGGTGTCCTTCGGTATTTCCAACTCTACCCTATAATCATCGGCCTCTTGCTAATCCGTCCATAGCGTGTTTCAAGGACAACCGTGGAAGTGTATGAATGAGACTAGAGCCCATGGAGGAGAGATGACAGACATCGCGTTATATGAGACCTCTGATGCCTGCGTTATCGCCACTTCAGGCCGCGATCGAATGGTCCAACTTTTCGAACGGCGCAACGATGATCTTCAACTAATTCAGACAATGGATGACCATGTTGGGGCAGTCGGCCAACTTCTTTTTGTCAACGACGGGCAAAGACTACTGTCCTCCTCTGCGGACCGTACAGTTTTGATCAGAGAGCGAGTGACTCGCGAAGCCGACGGCATTACAGCCATTGCCTACATGGTGTCGAAAGTTATTACCTTGAGATCATCTCCCGTCTCGATGTCACTCTCTCCAGATGACCCAGATAGCCTCATTTTCTCGACTGTGGATCGTTGCGTACAACAATATGATTTGAACTCTGGTCGCCATACACACTCTTTCCGTGCTGCTGATTCCGAGTCGAATGATACAGTAGTCATGGGCTCGTTGACAGTGACTCCTGCCATCTCTGGACAGAATCCTAAGATGCTTATCGGAGTTTCGGGGACGGACAAATCTATCCGTGTATACGACTTGGAAAAAGGCGCCCTTCTCACAGGCGAGTTTGGCCACACTGAAGGTGTCAGTGACGTCAAACTGCTAGAAAAGTACTCCGAGGCATCCAAAGACTCGCCAGAGCGGATATTGATTAGTTCCGGTATTGATGGGGTGGTCATGATATGGAACATATCGGTCCAGCTACAACAGCCTCAAGAAAATACGCAGTCTGCGCAAGCGAGTTCCAACGACGAGGAGGATGTTGCCCCGAAGGAGCCAATTCTTGCTAAACCTCCCCTGCGGAAAGTCTTGTCCCGGCACGATCTTGCGGGCTTCCAACGACCGGAAAGTTTAGCTTTGACTCCCACCCCAGTACGGGATGCGCCGTTGCAGTCACCCACCTCGTCGCGCAGGCTATCGCGAGTATCTATAGCTCCATCGATGAAGAATGGTAATGTGGTACCAGCCACGCCTCCTGCACCTATGCGCCGCTCACCCACCTCTTCGACTCATCGAGAGAGGATGCGCAATTCACCTTCGCCACCCAGCCCAAAGTCCACTGGTGCGAAAAAGAGCCTGGAGTCACGCCATCGCAATAATCATCGCTGCTCATCTCTGGACTTTCGAGATCGAGCTCGAGCATCTGGGAAAAGCGAATTTGGAAGCTTAGACATGTCGACGGAGCAGGTATGCCGCACGCTCAAAGCATACAGGAAGAAACTCAACGGGTCTACCGAGCAACTCCATTCCCAGAAAGAGTTAGAGCGAGAGCTGGGCCTCACCCTGCGGATTATCACTGCCAGGACGAAGAAAGCTGAGACTGAAAGAATTGAAACGGAGACCGATAGCAGCGGCAAAGAAAATGAGAGGATCCCTGCCCCGCCACCCATTCCTGCCAAAAGTGCGCGTGTACCTCGTCGGATTCCTTCGACACCGAACCTGGGTCAGAAAAAATTGCCGAAATATTCTCGCCGGCGCTCTCTTGATGCGGCTGGAGAAGGCTGACATCGGAAGCCCGTGGTCACCCCTTTTTACCCCCAACCTTATTCCTTCTCTTCTTCAATTTTCCCTTCTAAATGGCGTTATGTGTGATATGGAGCTTTGTTTGGGTTATTATCGATAGATCTTTGCATCTTGCGAAGCGGGTGCTGCTGCATTTTCCTTTTTGTGACGTTGTGTCTTGTCTAAGCATAGCAGGAGTCGGGTTGATTTTGGACCTTTGCGATTTGTTCTTGGCTTCGCCTTTGCCTCTTTTGCATCGTGTGCCTTTGCTTTGACCATTCTGTTTTCGCTTTGAGTCAGGCTTTGCTGTGAGGTCTGCTTTCGAGTCTATCTATGCCTGTCGCCTCATCCTTGATTCATCTGCGCCGCACATTTCAGGCAACTTTAACAATGATACCCATGTTCGATCTCGAACCTACGAAGGCTCTCTAGGTTACAGGCTCTGGACTTCTAGACTAGCAATACTTTGAAGTTGTACTTTAATGTCCATATTGAGATTCTATGATCTCCTCTCAGAAAACAAATCGTAACTGATAGTAGAAGATAGCTGCATAGGTTCTCAGTATAGATACTCATATAATAGGTCAATACCCAGGGTAGGGCCACTGCATTAGGAAGGAGCGACCCGTCGGGCGGCTCAATTCCGCCGTCCATCGCGCCTTCCTCTGGAGTATGATCTGATTTCTAGGCAATGCAAAAAGAGACCCAAATGGCAGGAGCGACCAGGAAGGTGAATATTGTCGTACTTGCCCTGTAAACATAACGTAGACTTGTTATCTGGAGAGTTTACTGCCTAATACTCATAGTAGGGCTGAGATGGCAGATGAGATTTACCGTGGTAAAAAATTGACATTTGACAGGGATATATCTCCGGACATATTGACCGCTAATTGGAGACTTTTACTTCTCAGCAATTGCCATATTCTTGTGTAGTATATGTAAGTGCTGTGTTGTTGAATGCACCCCATTCTTTGCATACATAGATATATGTGTTCCCGCTCTAGGGTTATCGCAAGCCTACCCCTCACGGCATCAACGCCTCATTAAACATAATATTACAAGAGTGGCAGACGCATATTCCTGAGCTTATCCACGCATGCTCAGTCAAAATCAATCAATCAATCAAGATTGAAGTTTCAGCTTCGCAAAATTTGTCCTCAACAACGCTCCCAACCCAGACCCTAACCCCGCCTCGCCATTATCTCCAATACAGTCCGCCAACGCAATTGCCTTCCCCGCCCACCGCGCACACTCGCCATCCGCAGAAAGAAGGAAGAACTCGACGGCGCGGTTGAATGCGCTTGTTGCTAGCCAGTGGAGTTCGTCTTGTGGGTAGGAGTTAACTTTGGGGTTGTTGCTTGGTCGAGCGAGGAAGAGGGCTTGGTCGAGGACGGACTCGGCGAGAATGTACTCCTGTGCTTGGAGGGAGAGGGAGAAGAGGCAGCGGAGGTGGCGGGGGAGGTAGGTCGTGAAGGCCTCGGTTTCGGATTCGGTAACGGGCCTTAGGAATGGACAGGGGGAGGTAGAGGAGTGGAATGTGCGGATCATTTGCTGTGATATTTAGGTGTTAGTTAGTGCCTGATTTCGTGTGATTTCATGATGAGGATAGATGCATACCTTGACGAACTTCGACAAGCAAGACGAAGGCGCCCCAGATCTGAGGAGACAGTCTAAAAAGACCGAGCTGAGTTTTGGTCCGACGATTGGCTTCGAGGATTCGATTATCGTTACGAGATCGTCCCATTGCCGAAGGAAGACGGCGGCTTCGAATTCGAAGGAGAGGATGATGCGGTGTTTGTCTAGCCAGGTCTGCGAGTCTGCGTTCATGGCAGTCTCGTTGCCTAGGTGTTGGATGTGGCCTTGGAATTGTTTGATGGGACCGCGGGCTTCTTTGTAGTATTGTTCCTTTATGGTATATTTCGATGAGGGTGTATCGAGATAGGTAGGTGTAGGTGGCTCACCTTCCTGGAGGACTTTTTTTGTCTTCGAGCTTCCGAGATGATAGTCATGGATTGAAGAAAAGTGCACTTTAAATAATGCTCGACGGATATAGTGTTCGGCTCTGCTCCCACTCGGCCCTGGTCGAGCTCCATGAGCTGCAAGGTGAATTGGATTAGAGATGATAATAAAAAAAGGCGAAGGTATTACCTTGATGGAGATGTTGAGTAGCTTAACAGTGGCCTGCGTAGAAGCAGTTTTGTATAGATCAAGGGCAATTCTGTAGCTCTTGCAAACAAACCAGCATAGTTGGTCAGAAGAAAATGACCTACTTCTTCCGGCTGCTGCTGCCAGGGCTATGGATGCATCAGTCATAGATTCCTTTCATAAGAAAGGCTTAGCTTACCGCAATCTAGGAGTGAAGTTACTTGCCCTAGTAAGTCTTCATGACTGGCCGTGTTTTCCTCGCGGATTGTACAAAGGACGTACTGCAGGAGCTGAGGAATTTGCAGGTGCTCGAATGAACCAGCATCGACGACAGCCATGATGCTTTCGATACTTTTAGAGACCATGTTCGTCTTCCCTAGCTGCAGCGCGTCGGCTATGCATGACCAGACGAACTCGGCGTCTGCTCCTTGCTTGCAGAGTGACTGGATGTAGGTACTGGCTTCGATCTGCTCAGTTGATCCATGATATATACAGTGAGCAGTGTGGGCTTACCGAATGATATATCCTCCGCAAGGAGGGCTAGTCGATATAGCAGGTACAGCGTGAGCGGACAGGTTTTGCAATCCTCTGGTATCTCATCGAACACCTGGCGCGCTGTCGAAGGGTTATACTTTTCCATGACACAGAGAATTAGTTTTCTGTCGGAATGTTAGCTTAGGCTGAATTATAAAAAAGAACCCACTAAGGTACCTGAAGGACTTTGCTTCTGTGTCCGGAGTCTTCTGGAACAGCGGTTGTCTCAAAAGGAAATGGCACCATTGTTCCGCGATACCAATGGATCCACTGGATAGCATTGTGTCGATATGTTTCCAGATAAGCTGCTTTTGTCAGTATGAGCGATACCGCAGCGTGGTGAACGGCTTACTATTAGAGAAGCCTGGTTTGCATCTTCGCTTGGCTTATTCAGGCCACAATCTTTTAGTACCTGTGCTGTTGTTTCAGCTAGTTGTAGACAACGGCCCCCATTGGCGTTCGTGCTCGTTAGCGACCAGATGACGGAGACGAGGATCTTCTCCATCCATTGCTCTCTAGTGCTTGTATCAAGAGCCGCGAGCTTGTTCAAGAGCTGTCCACATGCTTCAACGAATCGCTCTAGACTGGGATATGTTATTCAGCAATAGGCGGATACAGTGCCTAACCATACCTCAAGCTTCTGAGCTTCGTTATGTAGTGATACACCCTGCAACCAGGATTAGATATAAACAAGTGATTCACGAAGCTACTCACATTTTTAGATTTGTATCACCATGGCCTAGTTCTTTGATAGAAGACTTGAGTGCTGGCCTCGGTAAGTGAACCGCTTGCCATCGGTGTAATGATATGCTGGAGCTTACTCTCAAAGTATTCTTCGTTCAAGGCGTCCTTGCTCAGAACGTCGAGGGAAAAAGCCAACACGGGAAAAGAATTGCCGTACTCCTAGGACACCCTTTAGGATGATAATCAATTCAAGTAGACTCGCACCTACCGTCTTCATCAAGTGAACAGTTTTCGCGAGCTCGCTTTCAGGAGCCGTTGTCGTTGCATGGAGATGAGACCGTGCTTTTCAAATCAGTTCAACCCACAAGCCCGCTAGGTGTATGCTCTCTCACCATAAGCGTGAAGAACAGACAAACGCTTGTTCTTCAAATACTGTGTCTCTTTGTGAGCTTGATCATTCGACGATATTTCGCAAACATCCAGTGCTCTACTCAGCCATGTCCTCGCCGCTTCATACTGTCCTCCCGCAAGGGCCGTGTTGCCAATCATATAGCAAATATCCATGACTATGATCTTTTGCTCCGTAGTATCTGTTTCTGGAAGCTTTGAGAATAAGTGGTCTGCAATGTCCAGTCGGTCCTGGGACCAGGCCTATCGTAAGCTCCGGTTAGTCATCTATACAGGCAGAAACAGAAGCAGATGCTGCCTACCAGGTAAATTCGTAGCATGTAGTATTCAGTGGTAAAGATGCTACTCTTAACGGCGTCAATATCATCTTTCGAGCTCTTCATAAGATCTAGTCTCGTAGCAGCAGATTCCATCATCTTCTGGCTTAGATCGAGGATACCCTGCTCTATGCCTTGTTAGTATATTCTAACGTACCGGACTCGTGCAGGACAGAGAGCCTGGACATACCAATGCAAACCCTAATCACCCTAAACGCAAGTCCAAGACTTCGATAATTCCCTATACCCATGAATGACTGGTACTGTTAACAAGAACGGATATCCTCACCCGGGCCCGTCATGGGTGCAGCGGCGTCGAGCATCGCATAGGCTAAAGCTTTCACTGCGAAGCGGAAATATTAGCACAAGATATAATGACAAACAGCCTGGGCCACTGCCGCCAATATACACTTACCTTTGCACAGCAACACAACGTCATGGTTCTCGCCAGTATCTCTCATTCGCAGCACAGGTAAATTCCATAGTTTCGTCCCTTCATTGTCCAGCTGTCGGCGAGTTGAAGTAGGGATCGAGTCCGTGGGGAGAGGGAGGCGACGTATCGTCTTTTCGAGTGACTCTCGAGTCCCTTGATCCAAAGCCGGGCTGTTTGGGTTATCATTGAGGGCGAGCTGGCTTTGGAGGCGCGTGGCTATAGCTAAGATGAGAGGGGTTGATGGTTAGTTATTAGCGAGTCCATTTGTGATTGTTATCTGTGCTCACCGAGGATGGCCTGGGCCTGGTCTTTGGGATTGTTTGGATGCTTTGTTGCCATAGTGTCCGATAAACTCAAGGAAGCAAGAAAGCGATAATTGAGGGATGAGGATGAGATCAATTGAGTTTAGGTGCTCGAAAGGGAAACATCTCATGGCGGCCGGAGCCTGGGATGGTGGGCACATGATCACTTAGAGGTACCTAGATTGATGGAAGAAAACAACCAACACCAACAAAAAGACACTGTAGTTTCAGGGACAGTAAGTCCAAGATGAAAAATATCCTTTGGAAAGAATATGGTACAGCACACTTGCAGTAGCAATGGTATATACGAAATCAAGATGATAAGAGTCGAGCATAATAGCGACTCAGAAGATGAAGGTAAGAAAGACAACCCATGATCCGCCAATGTACCTAGATAGCCCCGTCTAACGCCGATGAACAACAATAAATGGCCCTAAACTATTTGCTTTTCCGTTGTGAAGGTAGGAAGTTTCCGACGATGAGGGACGGACTATAGACAGTCGAGTCAGTGTTGTCACAGCATGCCCAGTCTTCAAGTCCACTTACATATTATGGTTATCTCGCCGGATGGTGAATGAGAAGCAACACGGTATACCATCGCTAGGGGTGGCTGCGTTGGGATTTTTCAAGGTGCAGCTCGTGAGCATCGCTTTCTGGGTGTTATCGAAGGCAATGGCGCCGAATTTCTCCCAGTAACTCACGAGCTGGTCTTCGACAATGATCTCATGGATGGCCAGTTTACCCTGGTTGACGATATAATTAGCATTAAGCCAGTAAGACATTAAGTTCGAGAAAGAAAACACACGTCTCTGAGAGCCTCGATTGGGACCCCGATCAATTCGGCCATCTCCTTATTGCCTCGGAAGATTTCGCCTGTTCGCCTCCAGCAGCAGGCGGGTATTGCCATACTAGCAAAGACACGGTCATATTCCATCAAGCTCCGCTCGAACCACATTTCCACCAGTATGAGTTCAATGTCCGTCAGACTCTGCATCCTCTCTCGGAACTTGGGTCGGAATTTGTCCAGTTGCCGAAGGATCTTCTGTCGTGATCCAGGTTGTAGATGTTTCTCCATGTATTGGTTGAGCCTCGCATAACCCTTGACGTAATTAAAAGGCCGCAAAAGACCGGCGTCATATTTCGCTTTGAGAAGCTTATTCATCCGCTCTTCTGGTGGATCAGATCCTGAGGGGTCTGCTGCCGTCATGTAGTACGTTTCTCTAGCCTTATCGTTCCCAACTGTAGCGCTGGGTCCTGAAGTCGCCTCATTTTGCTGGCTTTGTGGCGGTTGGAGAGACTGCGATTGCTGGAGTAGAGTTTGATTGGGGCCTCCGAGCACGGCCATTGAGTTGATCAACGTCGGGTCCGAATACATTCGCTGCATATCGTCGTTTTGGAACATGCCCCCATCGTCCAGCAAACTGTTGCTGAGAAAGTCACCTAGGAGGTTATATTCATTCGTGACCTCGGGCGCGTTGAACATATAAGAAGGGTGGAATGTGTGCATGTCTTGAAACTGGCTTTGGCCGCCGACCCAGTCATTGTATCCGAGAACTAATAGGCCATTAGCAAAGAACACCCGAAAGAAGAGAATGCAAACTTGATAGACGCTTACGCTGTTGTTGAGACGTGACACCCATGTTTTGGCCCGTAGAGGATGGCATGGGTCCGGGTTGCACGGCATTCATAGAGGACGAAGCAAGGCCAAGAGTACCGTCGGCCAGGATCTGCTGGCCTGCAGCATCTGGAATATCGACCTTCCGGGGCATGGCGTGGACATTCGGGTACTCGTTGTTTGAAGAGCCCTCCTCGTCAGCAGCGGACTGTTCGTGCTCACTGCGCGATCGCTTCGACGGCTCTCTCGGTTCATCATGGCACAGGTGTCCGATATTGCGCTTTATACATCGAGTGCACGGCCGCTCCTTCAATTGAGGAAGAGATTAAATGTCAGCATCAATCCGTATTTTCCCAGATTCCATCCTGCGGTACGTTTCACAAGGACTCGTGCGGGTATGTTCCAGGGTAGGTCTTACCGAATCGCAAGTCATATGCTGTCACACGTGAGTAAGTGGCCTGCCGTCAGTAAATGAATTCCAATGACGATCGCGGTCGGGGAAGAATTGAGACACCCAAGCCTATATTCCTTTTTCCTCGTCCCCCAGTGATAGAGGCGGAGGGGAGCCGGATAGAGAAGGGAATGCTGAAGAGGGGGAGACGAAAACCCCCACGGGGCATAGGCTTACCGATCGCCGACAGTAGACGCATGCTGCAAACGTGGGCGCCCTGGTTAGCAACGTGGTCTAATGCTGTAACAGACAGGCAGACGTAGGGAACCGCTGTCGTGGACCTGCTCGGGAGGTGGTTTCTTACCATGATTGACCTTGCGCCGTTTCTTCGGGCTGGTGCGCGTCCCTGCAGGAGTACTTTCGGGCTTTGAGGCTGGCGACGTCTGCGCGTTTGGATCGACCTTGCCGACTGTGCTTCTTTCTGCCATGTTGCTGTTTGTTGAATTTTCGGCCTTTCCATTGCTGGCGTGCTGGTCTGGGGTCGGGCCCGATTGCGCTGCGGTTTTCTCCGTCATTGATCGCGAGGCGCAAAGCGGTTGCGCAGCCTTCGGCTCGCTGCTGTCGCGGTCGCTGATCGGTCGGGACACAGAAAGCAAGAGTGAGATGGGCGCTTGCAGGCACCGACGAGGATTTAGCGAAAGAGAGGACGAGACACCATCGGCTCAGGCAGTACTAGCAAGCGCGAAACTGGAGATACATGCGACCACACTTTCCCCGCTGAACAGAGCGGGACTGAACCGTGTGGCACTTGGTCTTGGTCTTGTGGGCTTATGTGGCTCGGCAGCCAAGTGCAACTCCCGGCCTTCTCCGCATTGGGAACCGCCGCCCTCTTAAAGCCGCCCTGTTAGTCAGGCCTGCCGCAGCCTCGGAAATGCAATTGACCTATCTACGATTTAGATGCTCATGTGCTGCCATATGCCTCGGTTGAATTATCTATATCTCTATATCGGTATATGTCAAGCCATACTTGACCTGCAGTTTCAAATGGCTCGCTGTCCGGGCCATGGCAAGATCCGCTGAGCCGACCTGGTCAAAGCCAATGATGCTGCCTCCTAGAACAAACATATTGAAGGTCGATACCGGCAAGGATGCACCCCTAGGGTTTACGCACTCCCAGACCAGGATGGATTGCTCGTTTCAGTGGTGACCTAGGTTATTGGTCGGGTTTCATGGCGTTGCATGTTTGCAGCACGGTGTACCCCAATGCTTCAGGTACTTTGTCGTAAGCCTATGGTTCCTGCGTCGGTAGCCTGCTTTTGCACATCGCACGAGCAAATGATACTTGGGTTTCATCGACTCTTCGATGATCGCGCTTTTGAACAAGGGTCGTCCGCCTTCGTCCTAACCAGCTGGCTCTTTGCCATGTAGGTAGGTAGTGGCCTCTAAGCGTCCCGGTTTGATGAGCGATGCGGGGATGCTCAAAGTATTGGAAATTTAGCAGTCGTCAATTGCTCAATTCAGTCGTCAGGCGTGGTTGCCAGGCTCAGCGCTGCTTGAGATCGTGTAATGGCGTCTTTCAGTCCAGCAAGGGGAGCAGTGTTGGTCTGCATTGATTTCAAGTGGCTGTTCAATTGTTTTAGCATGCTGGAAACCTCCGGATCGTTCTCGAGCTAGGAAGTGCGTCAGTAAAGAGCGTGCGGTTGAAGGTTCGAGTTCCTACCTCATCGAAACCCGACTGCGAATCTCTCGTTTTCGACAAGGTGAGCGCAGACGAGCTTCCAGGTTGTTTATCGGAACCGCCCTGGAGCAGTCGAAGGGTGGGGTGTTCCTAGAATCCATTAGCGACAACTCCAGTAGATCCGAAGCGGCCACCGGCGTACATTTTTCATCTGTCTCTTCCGCTCTGCCTCAGCACGCTTAGCATTCTTCTCCATTTCCAGCAGTTGTTTTGCTTCCTTTGCGAGGAGCGCTTCCTCCTTGGCGATCTCGTTGTTCAGCAGGTCAATACTATCGTTCATCGTCGAAAGAGAAGACCCTAGTGTGCTCTAGACAAGCAAGTCAATACGCCTACACTCCTTATTCTGGTAGAAAGACGTACATGTTCCTTGAGTGCCGCTTCATACTCAAAAACGGAGTCCTTCGGAAGGGGAGGGAAGGGCATTCGAGGCAATCGTTTTCCCAGACTAAGCAGCACAGCAACAATTAGATACATACCAAATATATGTAGCACAAGTGTGGTTATATACTTCTTCACAACAGCCTGAACAGCAGCCTGCGCTTCGGTACGCTTCTTGTCATTCTGTTGCCGGACGATAACAGGGCGCTCGAGGGCACGGAACATATCGCGGATCTTATCTTGCGTAGGCTCTGGGAGCGTCGACCATTTCGATTTAATTGTCTTCTCGGATATGTGTCGTACTTGGGGTTTTAGGTGGGCGTAGGACTTTTTGCGCTTGCTGGTCTTGTCGTGCTCGGGCGCATCGCTGGGGCGCTTTCGTTTGGGAGGCATTGTGGATATTCGAGTGTCGCTTAAGTGTCGCAAAAAGACCTTGAGGATAGAATATGCGTAATAGGGCAAGGTAACCACCGATGGTAATTCTGATGAGACTTGGTGGGTGTTGTTGGTGCTGTTGATCGTTTGTTGCTCCCACTGACGCGCCAAGCGATATGGCAGTCAGTCACATGCGCATGTCCGGCATCTGCTCCCGTCCAGCAACAGGCAGACACTAAACCGCTTTAGAATCAGGTGCAGCTCGAATCAACACCATGACCAGTTCTACCTAGCCTCATCGTTATCGCTGATTTTCACATGTTTGTCTTTGAAATCGAGCTTCATGGATGATGTCATTGTATTTATATCTACTCATCAATGCATCACCAATGCATTATTATTTAGTTCGCATTGATCGCGAAGTCAGTAGCAATGCCACTGAGTTAGGCACAAAGTAGGTACATGCCACATTCAACCAAAGAAACAAGAGGTATCATATCCGATCCATGACCACCATAGTGCAACGCCTGTAAAATGAGTACAACCTGCGCCCAACAGACCGCTAAATCGCTTGGAATAAGATTAGCTAACAAAAGAGACCAACGGGCCACATCAGAAGGTAAAAGGTCGTCATTTGTAGGTCTTGTTCTCATCGCGGCATCATTATGCCATGATTCATAGTCTTCAGATCCGCAAGTTGTATCTTTAGGGCTTCGTTGCCACGTAACATCTCTTCTAGCCAGTCGGCGGCTTGTGTGAGCATTGCGCTCTTGCTGAACCCGCCACCTTTTAGACCTGGGACAAGTATGCACAGGTCATCGAAGCCCTCTTTGATAAGATTCCTTCGTTTCTGTTCTGATTTTATATGGTTGCTCCGTTTCTGCTCTTCTGTCAGATTCTCTCGTGGAGGCTTGGAGCTTTGGGAGGCTCTGGACTTTCGGTTGGCGTCGGTTGATGGTCGCCTACCGGATCCCTTCGAGCGTTTTGACCGTTGCCTGGAAGAGTCCCCGTCAGAAACTTCGTCATCTTCCTCCTTGATTGAGAGTCTCTGTTTCTTCTTGGGGTGCGACAGGTTTTCTATACTATCGCCGTAGTCTTTTCTTAGGCCGTTGGCATGGGCGGCTGCTCCAGTATCTACCCACGAGACCGGGCGATAATTCACAAGACGATCCGGCGTAGGTGCCCGTGTATTAGCAGCACTGCTTTGCGGTTCGAGGCATTCTAAATTTTCCATTAATTCTTTCGTCCGTTGTTCCTCATTGGGTACGTCAGGGGGCGCCACATATCCCTGGTCCATAAAACTAGAGTCAGATCCCCAGTGCAGTGGCCGGACTTTGGTGGATAGTTGTCGTTCTGGGGATATTGGCTCATGGACATCGAAGAACATTTTTGTTGTATGATACCCGGCAGGTAGATGTGTGCGAGTGGATATGCTGGTCCGTCTGACGGGCGGAGGGCCGTTATGTTGCTGCTCTTTACCATTTCCTTTGAACTGCGAGTAGTCGATACTGGAGAAGGCGACCGGTTGATTTCCAAACGGATTGTTATATCCAACTCCGCTTGGCGCGTTCTGGTAAAGCATAGAAGCTGCGGCCACTACATCGGGATTCGATTGTTCGGGGAGAATATCGAGAGGCTTGTCAGCGCTTCGTTGAGGAAAGGATACCGGCAGAGAGCTCGTGGAGCCTTCAAAGGTTGGTGGCAGCTCAGTCGACCAGTCAAAGCCTGGAAATCCAAGAGACTTATTCGTATCATTTTGAGAGCCCGTAAACCAAAAATCGTTCGCAAAAGCATTATTGTCTATCGTGGTAAGGAAGGTATCAAGCATATTCGTTTCGTTAACATCGAGCAGCGGGAGACCGAGAGGTGATTGTGGAGCTGGCTCGCAGGGCTGGTCCGCAGGGAAGGAATCTGCAAGCAACAACTCGAGTTAGAACGGATATGTTTCAACAAGAAATGAGGAGTGCTGACAGCCAAAGGGTAGTGCTGAATTATTGCGCTCATTCCGGCCCTGAGTGCCGTTTGTTGGATCGATGCTCATCATGATAGTTCAGCTTGAAAGTAGGCGAAGGTGAGGTATATTCGGGAGTATATCTGGACTATAATTCACACCGGCATGTATCTGGGCAGGTTGCGAACGGCATAGACCAAGCCGACCTCAGCATATCTTGATTCCGCAAAAGACCGCAGATGCTGTTTCCTTATGCGCAGTGAGAAGGGCCCTCGAGAAGCTGAGATGACTCGAAGCTCAAGGTCGACGTCAACCGTTGGACAGTGCACTGCGTAAGGCGTCCTTCTTTGTGTATCCCAAAATGAAGAGACAGGTGATGGTATTGGGGGGCACGAAAAAGTATAAAAGTGGAAAAGCGACACTCGATGGTCGGTTCGGAAGTTCAGGGCAAGGAAATTATATCAGGGAGACATGTCCACAGTAACAAGCGCACATCCCCCGCATTCAATCTAAGCGCAGCGACAAGATGACGAGAGCTGAAGATAGAGGATCGATGGCGGAGAGAGCATGGCCCGTCGGCTTGTGGTGGTGTTGGAAGCGATCACATGCAAAAGATTCGCAGGGCCCTGCTCGCGTGACGTAAGTTCTGTACCAAAATTACGAGGATTCTCCCACCAAATCTAGCCGTCACAATGTAACAGCCCGTCATGGCGCCCGCCCGCGCTCGGACGAACTTCCCCGTTGGCAACCGCTTTCCCCAAAAGGAGAATCCCTTGCGAGTCGCGGCGGGCTCCCTCATTCTTTATCCCGCTCGTCCAATGGCACCTCCCTTGCTCTTCAGTCTGTCTTAATTATCCTATAAGCCACTTCCCTGCTTCCTTTTTGCTGTTAGCTATTCATTCCGCCTGAGTCGCCTCAATAATCTTGTGGCACGACGGTCCCCGTCAATTTGGGCTTGGGCCGTTCTATCTACGTACCGCATCCCGAACTGCGCTTGTCCCTGCCCCACTGCATCTAGGGACTTTCACTGGGCGTACCTGACGTCTTGCAGCCCCGGATTTTGGCAGGTTCCCATGACGATTGCTATCTGCACTGGATTAGGGCTACCCCTGAACCATCTGACCTTGAAGATTGTTATTCCAGGGTTCACGTCTCGTTTGGGAATTGGGACCGAGGCGACGTCGGCTTGCGTTGCGCGGCAGTACGGCAGAGCATACCGAAGGATCCTCACGCAAATTGGGATTCTCCTAGTGCCTGGTTCCGTAAGCGTATGGGGTAAATCCTTCGGATATTGAAGTTCTTGTACAAGGAACTTGCGTCCCGACCAATAGTCGTGTTGGGGATTCATCCAGTTGCCGACGCCGTCCAAGGAGCTGCAGGTCTCTACTCAGCTGTACGACTCAGTCTTGTAAGGTGATTGGATCTGGGAGATGGTGCTGTGTACTGACTCTAGATTCTAGGCCAATATATTGCGATTGTATTCGATGTCGGGAGCTGTCATGCACTGAGAATTTGAGACGCGATGAATTCTGCTGCGCTCACTCGCAGGCGCCAACGAACCACGCAGCTACTCCAGCCGTAAGTACTACCTCTTGTGGCAGCCGTGTAACCTCTATGCAACTTGGAGGGCGCGCAACCATACTACTGGTGTTGGACCATTGCTGATTGGTATCCGAATCGTTATCCAGCGTCTTACGAGCTTATGCGTTAGGCTATGTGTCTTCAACGACCCCAAAAGTCATAGCGTGCCTACGGCGACTATGGGGAAACAGAGACCTGAGCTATCAACAAAAAACCAAGGAGGTATGTTCTCTTTCCGTCTTTGGGCTATGTAGCCATGGGAAATGGATGGCCTCATGATCCTCTCAATTTTCGGCCTACGCTACCCTCCAAGCCGATGCGGCAAGCAGTATTAATTTTTCCACGTACATAGTTGTTCCGCGTGCTGACTAGCACACTACGCCTGGAAGGCTTCCCAACATTTTGTGCTGCGCTCGTTGGGGGCTCAACATTGCTTCCCTTATTATGTTTGAGAGCTCTACAAATCGCTTGTCGTAGATTCGGCTCAGACCCCCGGAATTTAAGTTCCAGGGGAGTTTCTCGATTGCTACAGCTGGCCACTGCATTCATATCTGCATGGTTCAGTTTTCAACTTCTGAATCAGAGGTCTGTCGCTTTGCAAAACGTACAAAATGCACAAGATGAGACAGACTCGGAAACGGTTGCCCACCAGCCGAGGACTCAACTACATCCGCAACCTCGCCCCCGCCTCGCTGGAAAAACCATGGACCTGACACTCTTTACTCTCACTAGAGCACTTGACTCGATAGCCTGCGTCTCTTGGGATTGGGTCCAAAGAAAGGGTAAGGGAAATGGTCCCTGGGATTTGGCGGGCTCAGTTGCTCCTGGACTTGCCGACTCTGCTATTTTTGCCGCCAGTGCGGCAATGGTGATGTGGGCCTGGTTTTACGCTCCAGAAAGGTTGCCAAAATCATATGGAAAGTGGATTGGGGAAGTAGCAAAGGTAGACGAGCGCTTAATTGAGGCTCTCCGCCGCGCACGAAGGGGTATCATTGTTTACGGGAAGGATACTGGGCAGGCGCCATTACTGCAATCTATGTGCAAAGACTATGGCTGGCCTACCGTTTGGGGCGACCCTGCTAGTACAATCCCCATTCCGTGCGAAATGGTGCATATGGGCTGTGGCCCTAGCTGTGAGAAACACGCCATATCTCGGTTTCTGCGAACGTTCAAGTTCGCGTGTGCGACCTATATTCCTTTGCAAATAGGTTTCCGCTTTCGCTCAATGAAGTCGATGGCAGCCGCTCGCCGGGCTATATCCGATGCTTTGCGGTCGTCATCATTCCTTGCCTCATTCGTCAGCTTATTCTACTACGGTGTCTGCCTTTCCCGAACAAGGCTGGGACCTAGACTCTTCGACAAGCGCACGGTAACGCCGCAGATGTGGGACTCTGGACTCTGCGTTGGTACTGGATGTGCGATGTGTGGATGGAGTATACTCGTCGAACACGCAAAGAAGCGACAGGAGATTGCATTGTTTGTGGCACCCAGGGCTGCAGCGACTGTGCTACCCAGGTTTTATGACCAGAAGGTATGATTGACCCGTTCTATGAACCTGTGTCCTTTGACTCGGGATGGTTGCACTGCTTCCAATGTGTAATTGCGTGTCCAGCGTTACTTTTTGCTGCAACGTGCTTTTGTTCGAGGCTCGAACCTTGGCTAATTGGAACTTTTAATCTAGTACCAATACCGGGAGCGAGCTGCGTTCGCTATCAGTGCCGCTGTCGTTTTTACTTGTCTTAGGGAAAGCCCCGACATGGTTCGAGGTGTCTTTGGTAGGATTGGAAGGAGTATTGTGAACTGAACTCTGCTTCGTGGATGTATTATTAGCCTTTTTGACTTCAAGTGTTGGCCGGCCAACTTTGACTCGGACGGAAAGTCACGACCTATGTATTATGCGCATCAATAGACCTGGTTAAATAATTAAACATTCAGCAAAAAAGCAGACACCGGTATCTTGGAGACGTGATTGATGTGGAATAGTTGCAGAATGCCTATAAGTGGTTGTTATCGATAAAGGATTGTCACGTGCAACCAAATCGCTTGTCAGCCGATCGTGCGATGCTTTCTCCTCCGCTGATACCCGCCGCAACTTCAGCATAGCCATGTTTTCTCGATTGACGCCGTTATGGGGTCGGATTTCATCCCCCGTAGTCGGTGCTTCCCGGTTTACATTTTTACAGGCTAGGAGTGTGGAGGCCGGAAAGAGATACTTCACCCGCAATGCCTGTCTAAATCAATCACCGTCCGCGCCATTCAATACGCCGCAGTCGCAGAAGCGGAATGCGTCGACAATGTACGCAGCGTCCATCTGAACTTCCCAGAACAATTCTCTGACTCCGTGCAGGTATTACACGGTCAGCATAATCCTCGGCACAGTCTCCCTCGCATACGGTTCCGTCCCGCTATACAAAATGGTCTGTCCCGACATTACTCGTTCTCCGCATACCCTAAAATATCCAGCACCGCACGAATGCTAAATCCCCACGTTTACAGATCTGCCAACAGACCGGCTGGAACGGCCAGCCCGTTCTCACCCATCGCGCAGGAGACGGCGACACATCATCGCGTGTCACGCCAGTGACCGACTCTCGTCGGCTGCGCATCACATTCAATGGCTCGGTGTCAGATGTACTACCCTGGAAATTCACACCGCAGCAGCGCGAGGTTCGGGTTCTTCCTGGTGAGACCGCACTAGCTTTCTACACAGCTACGAATAAGGGGCCGACGGATATTATTGGTGTTGCGACGTACAGCGTTACGCCAGGCCAGGTTGCGCCTTATTTCAGCAAGATCCAGTGCTTTTGCTTTGAGGAACAGAAGCTGAATGCTGGGGAGTCAGTGGATATGCCAGTTTTCTTCTTCATTGATCCGGACTTTGTCACGGATCCTGCTATGAAGGGGATTGACACGATCACGCTTTCTTATACGTTTTTCAGTACGTTATTTGGTGTCCTTTGACTTAAGCATTTGTTACTGATATAAAGCAGAAGCTAAATACGACGACAACGGTGTGCTTAAGCCCATTCCCGGTGCATAATACCCCGCGATGAAGTATAGTCCGGTTATATTCAGCTTTCAGCAAAATGCCTCTTGGTAGTCTGCGCGGCTAAAATTCTGCCAGATACCACATTACTACCCAATTGGACATACGGATTTCTTGTCCTTCAGCATCAATTTTGAAGTAGCCTACCACCCTCCTCAGATTTATAAATGTACCATAGCAAGCAGAATTGGCGTTTTGGGAATATGTATCATAGCCTATGTACATAGTGACACAATGGCAATTGTACAAATCTAGAAGATCACTAAGCCAAAGCATAAGGGATCGCGTGTTCTGTTCCTCAACATACTCTAACCCTAGAGTCTGCCCGCCCCGGCAACGGACCCAAATAATCACCAATTCCTTCCTTATCGATAAGCCAGCTCATCAAACCCACTTCAAACCCTACCTCCTACCATACATTCTTTCCAACCTCTTCTAAGCACAAGCACCCCCAAAAACGTCAGACAACAAATGCTCCCCGAACGAACAAAGCCCCAGGCCCTACCAGCACCCAAAAACCACCTCCTCTTTGACCCCTGGAACTCAGCGTCCCCAGGGCACCAACGCGCCGAGTCAAACCCCAGCACATCATGGCGGCGCACGCGGGAAGCAAAGCTCGCGCAGCAGTTGCGGACTGGGGATAGTACGATTAATTCGTTTGTTTACCGGGGGCCGAGGGCTGGCAGTGATATGGTTTATGAGAAGAGCGAGTGGGAGTGGGATTGGGGGTGTGATGCTAGGGGTGGGAGGGGAGGTGCGGGGTTTGAGAGGAGGAAGAGGGGTGGATCTGGATATGCGAGGGAGGGGGGGAAGGAGGATGGGCAGAGGGATATTAGGTGTATGATGAGGGCTGGGAAGGGGCTTGATTTGACCAAGATCTCTACGTTAGAAGAGAAAGAGAAGGGAAAGTCGCAGCTTGAAAGCGCCGCTTCCACATCTATATTTCCTCCACCAGCTTCGGCCTCAATACCAGAGCCAGTTTCAACATCAATAGACCCACAACCACCATATGACCTCCCGCCAACCTCAACTCCCGGCGCATTCAGTCTGGATAATACCGCCCCGATCCCTCCCCCATCAACTCAAACACCCCTCTCCCGCCACCAAGAACCCCCCTCATCCACCATTCTAGCAAACACAACAATCTACATAAACGGCCAAACAACCCCCCTAATATCCGACCACAAGCTCAAAACCCTCCTGGTGTCTCACGGCGCAACCCTCGCCCTCTCCTTATCGCGGCGCATAACGCACGTCATTATCGGGAATCCGAATACTGGACCGGGGAGGGGTGGGGCGGGGGGTGGACTTGCTGCTGGGAAGATTCAGAAGGAGATTAGACGACGTGTTTCGTGGAGGGGGGTTAGGGTTGTGGGGGTTGAGTGGTATGTTATATCTCTTCTCTTCTTTGGATGCGATGAGGGTGGCTTGATTGCGGGTGCTAATATTTGTTTTATGGTTTAGGGTGCTGGAGAGTATCAAAGCGGGAAAACGACTTCCTGAGACGAGGTTTGCGGTTAATTTGTCGGGGCAGAGGAGTGTGTTGGGGTTTATGTAGCAAACTGTACAATATTGGGACATGATTTCGATCACAAGAGTTTGGCGTGGTTGGCTTGGAATGCATTGGGTTGGAGTTGGATGAATGCTTTTAATTACATTATGCTCATGCTCGTGGTCATGCACATGCTCATACTCATGTTCAAGTTCATGTTCATTAAGTCTATGATTCCCTCATGCCACATTATTATCTACATACATATGCATACATACATTACAATGTCATATCATATCACATCAACAAATCTCTGGTACACGTCCCGTCAAGCAAGACCAGACAATGCCCAGTTTCATCAATGCTATTCTCCAGTATGTCGGCGCCACCCACTCTGTCTCCGTGGCAGCGCCGATAATGACCCTCTACTTTCCCGTTCCGAGAGTTGCCGCAGTTCCGGTCCCGGTTGCGATTCCGGATGCAGTTGCGCGTGCTGCTGGTCCATTTCTTCCTTGGAGAGGTCCAGTGCCGACTCATCATCCGGTAATGGCGGCAGCGGGTTGACTCGTAGTCTCGGCGGGTAAAAAGAAGAGTGGGAAGCTAGGCTTCGCCCAGACGGTAAGCGGTCTGGTTTGTCGTCGTCGTATCTGTCTCTGTCGTATCTGTCGTAGGCATCGTAGTTACTTGTACCTGTATAGTGGTCGTCGTCATGACTGCTATTCGAGCCCGTTCTCTCGAGCTTCTCGTTCATGTTCTCGGCTACTGTATCGCCTTGGACAAGGCCTAGGCGCTCTTCTTCGGAGGTCATGCTGCGGTTGTGACCTCGGCGGAGGATGCTTCGTGGGCTGCGCTGTGGGCTGCGGCTGGGATCGGGGGATTTCGTCCTGGTGAACATATTGTGAAATGAGAAGTGGCGGTGTGGTGGGGGCGCTGGGGCTCCTGGCCGGGAGTTGTCCTGTTCTTCGTCGGCCCATGAGATGGCTCGGGGAGATTGCGCGGCTCGCGAGTCTGTATCGGTGGGTTTTCGATCGGATCTAGGTAGTGGCTCGTGGTGGTCGTCGTCGTGGATCGGCCTCCAGGGGGAATTCATGATACTGGACGTGCGTGATCGAAGCTCGTCCATGAAGGAACGGACGGTGGGTGTAGTAGCGGGATCATCCGGCCAGTCGTCCGGAAATTTGGACATTCCAAGCGGTGGTAAAGGTGTAGTAGGCGTGCGCCGCTGAGATTTCTCACTAGTGACGGTCTTGCGCCTGCGCAGTCCATCCCATTCAATAACCTCGTTCTCAGCGGGTGGCTTGAGGTGGTCCTCGTTTCGTTCCTGGAAATAGCGGCGTGCTTCCTCGGCCTCGACGTTGCGGCGGGGGGTAGATAGGCGCCGGATAATAGCTGCTGTGCCGCGGATGGCGTCGGCTTTAGGTTCGGACTCTGGCTCTTCCTGTGTTGCGACTTCGCGGATTTGATCAAGGTCGCCTTTGAAGACGGCGGCATCGGGGACGTCTTTGGCGGACTTGGAGAGTTGAAGTAATACGACGCCGGCGCATATTTGCAGAAAACCGAGTATTACAGTCGCAATTTGCATTCCTGATCCTTTGAAGCCGCGGAAAAGAATAGCGGACGAGATGATGGTGGAGCTCGTGAAGAAGACGTAGTAGGTGGGGGTGACCAGGGCCGCGTTGAAGATGTTGAGTGCTTTCTGTTTCCTTTTAGCATGGTCATCACAAACAAGAGTTGGCTGAGGCACTTACGTTGAGGTAGATGATCTCGGTCAATAGAGTCGCTATCACGAACACGAGCAGAACGTACATGAACCACTCTTTGAACTGCGACTCTCCATTGATTTGAGCCAGAAGGGCTGCGCCCAATCCTTGGGTAGCAACTACACTCAAACCTCCGATCAAACTGCAGATACTGATGTAGACGAACATGCTGCGCTTGCCGTATCGCGGCCCTGCCCATACCGCAGTGAAGATGCAGGCTACGATAATGACTCCTGCATATGTCAGAAATCCCGGCGCAATCACATAGTGTTTCATCTCCTGAATGTCCGCAACAGACGACTGCTCAGGCGCATTCAACGCAATCACCACGGAGCCCAAAATGCAGGTAAAACATCCAACCTTGCCCACAAAACTCAACCGCTCCTTGAGGAAGATGGCAGACAAGATCGTCGTGATCACGACCGAGAGTGCGCCTAGCGGCGTCACCAAGATGGCGTCCACGAAGGCGTATGCCACAAAGTTGCATATTTCGCCGATAATCATGAGCGTCATTCCCAGCCACCACCAGAGGTTCTTCAAGTAACCATAACCTTCGCCCGCTTCCTCGTTGTATTTGACATTCGCCCGCAGGAGTCCAACTTTCTTGATCACGAACGAAATTCCAATGAAGACACCAGATGCGATAGCTAGCGAGATTCCGATCGCTTTGTAGGCTGGCGGACGGTCACCACCGCCTGTGCTGACTCCGGAGCGAGGAAAGAGATCCATAGTACTGCCCGCAGTATCATCGACCGCTATTATATGTACGGCGAGCGGAAGTTGATGGCGAAAGATGGAGGGATATAGTTAGTGCTAGGCCATGACACTGAGGAATGTGGAGGACAGCGCTTGACGGCGGTTAAGAATGCGGGCGGGCCGGCGGCCTTTGCTGGCGTTGAGGAATGTAGACAAAGAGGCCGAGGTCGAGGAGGGGAACGAGCAGAAGAGAACAGACGAAACAGAAAAAGAACAAAGAATTCAGGGGAAAGAGCTGAGACAAGACAGATGGTGGAGCTGGCTGCATCACTGTTGATGCTTTTGGAGGAGGCTGGGAGCACAACCCAATAAGACCCACCATTAAGGTGCCTTATCATGCTGTTCTCTTGTTCTCTTGCCCACTCGATACCAAATATCTCCGCTAATATGCGACATGAAGCACAGAGTACAGTATCAGATCTACAGATTGGTAATTCATACTTTGGCGAACCGTGGAACGTTCGAAGAAGAGGTTTCCCAGGCCCCGAACAACAACAACCGGGATCTCTATCTCCGCTCTCTGCGACTCTGCCGTACAGGCCACTCTGTTCCTGGGATCCAACCTGCTTACAGAAATCGAAGATCTCTTGAATCTCGAATCACTTGTCCAATACATATAAAGACCAGCTTTGCAGACCCAGCATCTCCGTTGCCTCGACAGGATCGTCGTTTATCGTGGTCTGGTGGAGTGCTAAGCTTATCGCAGATCGTTGATGGAGCAACGATCTTAGGCTGGTTTCCAAGTATCAAGGTGAACGAGCAGGCTGTGAACGAGGAAAAAGATAATGATTCCAGATTTTTTTTTGGATACATAATACATAGATATAGACTGCTTCACAATCATGCCCAGTCCAAACAGTACTAGTAACAGTCTGGATCTTGTCTCGATCGCAGCCACGTGGGACGAACGTTATTTGTGCAATACATAAATCTATGCACACTTAAATTAGTCATCCGCACAACTACCAATTAAGCTCGCGTCACAAGCCGACGCGTCGAGCTCCCAGTTTCGTGACCGTGAGAGCTGCAGTCAAAAGCTACCAACACTCAACATCAGCGCGTCAATTGCTTGATCAAACCACACATCATGGCTCTCCTAGTCGATAAGCATCGTCCAAGATCCCTCGACACCCTCTCATACCACCATGATCTCTCCGCTCGATTAAGATCCTTGGTATAAAAACGAGCCTCGCCTCTCTACAAGCTGTCAAGCTCTAACATGTCTTCTTTTCCAACAGGCCCAAAGCGGCGACTTCCCGCACCTCCTCATGTACGGCCCCTCTGGGGCCGGCAAAAAGACCCGCACAATCGCAACACTGAAAGAACTGTACGGCCCCGGCGTCGAAAAGATCAAGATTGACAACCGCGTCTTCCAAACAACCAGCAACCGCAAGCTCGAATTCAACATCGTCTCCTCCGTCTACCACCTCGAAATCACCCCCTCCGACGTAGGCAACTACGACCGAGTCGTCGTCCAGGAACTCCTCAAAGAAATCGCCCAAACGCAACAAGTCGATTTATCAGCCAAGCAGCGGTTCAAAGTTGTCGTTATCAATGAAGCGGATCACTTAACGCGTGACGCGCAGGCCGCGCTTAGACGCACAATGGAGAAATACAGCCCCAGTTTGAGATTGATTCTCTTGGCGAATAGCACGAGTAATATCATTGCGCCGATCCGGTCGCGGACTCTGCTGGTTAGAGTTGCCGCGCCGAGTGAGGAGGATATCTGTACTGTTTTGGGGACGGCGGCGAAGAAAGAGGGGTGGACGGAGGCGCCTGGGTTGAATAAGAGGATTGCGAAGGAGAGTGGGCGGAATTTGCGGAGGGCGCTCCTTATGTTTGAGGCTATTTATGCTCAGAGGTATAGTTCTCTTTCCTCCTTTCTTTTTCGCTTTCAACTAGAGACTAACAGAGTGACTGCAGTGAGAAAGTATCGGATGACACAAAGATCCCACCACCAGACTGGGAAGCCCTTATCTCGTTAGTTGCAGAGGAGATTCTCGCGGAGCGATCACCGGCTCGATTGCTACAAGTGCGTGCCAGGTTATATGATCTTCTGACGCACTGCATACCTGCTACAACGATCCTCAAGGTATGCTAATCGACACTGAAGGAAAGAGAAGCCGCGCTAACCATATTTATATAGACCCTGACGTTCAAATTAATCGCAAAAGTCGACGATACCCTGAAACCAGACGTGATTAAGTGGTCTGCTTTCTATGAGCACAGGATCACCCAGGGCAGTGTGAGACCTGTATTCAGGAGGCTAGTCATGAACACTGTGCTGACGCGACGAACAGAAAGTAATCTTCCACCTCGAGGCTTTTGTTGCCAAGTTTATGCGTATTTACGAAGGGTATGTACCTCTTTTCTTGCAGTGAGTCTCTTTACTGACGTCTGCATTCAGTTACCTTATGGGCATGGAATTTTAAATCATAAGTATAGATTAAGGTAACCTAATGAACGAGTCACTAATGCCAAATATCCATTGTGTATTCCGTAGTAATTCTTCGTATCTACAATCCCAAGAGCGAAGCCGAATTCGAATCGCATGTTGACTGATAGCTGTACCCTGTAGTTCCACCCCAAAATCAAACCCCAACTTTCCAGAGCGCCCCATACGGCAATACATCCTCGACGATATACTCAACCGCCTCGGCATGATAGTTATCCTCCTCAATACTAGACCCATACCCACTAAACAGCATACTCTTGCCAGTAGCCCCATACTCGGGCCAACGAGGCAGTGTACGTTCTTTCATAGTCAATCACGTTGGACGTTAGCCAACAGACATAAAATCCGGAACACACGTATCTCGTGCAGCGTCTGTCCAGGTGGCTAATCCACGAATATCAAAGAATTGGTATTGCAAACAGACCGAAAACTTAATCAAGACTGGTAGGACGATCAATGTCAAGAACTAATGTTTCTGAAAACAGTTTCGCGAAGTTTCACATCTGTCTTTTTTTTTGTCCTGAAAGAAACGCGAAGTGCTAAGAGCGTTAATAACTAGTTAGTTACTCGAACACGTGTTGCTGACACTATGCCCGTGCCAGCATCAGAATCAGGCAGCAAGATTTGTGATCCAACATCTTGCTCTCAACCCATCCACCTTTAGCAAGAATCCTTGTAAAACGGAGAATACCACGTTGCAAAAGCACCATGAAACACACATCACCTTTCACAACCGAATTTAATGCCCTGGTTAACAACCTTCTCGACGAATGGCATGTACCCGGAATGTCAATCGCCATTGTCAATGGCCCGCATACTTTTGCCAAGGCAAGTCTCACTGCTGAAACCTGGACTCAATGAATACTGGCTTCACCAGGGTTACGGGATTGCCGTTTTCCAGCCACCAAAGCCAGTCCAGAAACGCTATATTACACTGGGAGTACTACAAAATCATTTACAGCTGCCGCGATGTCTCTGGTAATCGAGGATAGTAAAGATATGTCAAAGAGAAAGTGCACAGCTGAGACCAATCTGGATTGCCCCATCCAGTGGACAACTACACTAGCGTCCATAATCCCGGAAGACTTCGTCGTTTCGGATGAGTATGCGGCCGCCCACATTACAGTTGAAGACGCCTTATCCCACCGTACCGGTATGCCTTGTCATCTGAAGCACTTTGGCCCAAAGGGCTCAAAACAAACAGTGAAGGATGGAGCCCGTCAACTGCGCTATCTTCCCTTGACTGCAGAACTACGCGCTAAGTATATGTATAACAATCTTATGTACACGGCCGTATCGCACGCAATTGAAACAATAACTGAAGATTCCTTACGAACAGAATTTAGAAACCGCTAAAGATGGAAAATACCTACTGGGCATCGCTAGATGGACACGGCAATCACAATACCTTGGCACTAGGGTATGCTTGGGACGCAACAAAGAACCTATACGTCCCTGAGCCCCTACCAGATGTTGTCAGTGCATCAGGTGCCGGTGCCGTGATCAGCAGTGTCGTAGATTATGCAAGTTGGATCAAATGCATGGTATTTAAAACTGGTCCACTCAGTTTGGAGTCTCATAGATCCCTAACACAGCCGCGGAGCATAATAATAAATGACCAGGAAAACCTGTTCGGCGAGCCACATTTATATGCTTTAGGCTGGACACTCGATTCGTATCGCGGTGAGCAGATCATTTGGCATAATGGAGGCGAAACTGGATAAGGTACTACGATGATGTATCTTCCCAATCAACCGCGGGGCTTGGTGATGGCAGGGAATACTTCGCTCACAAGCAATATAGTCATCCTGTACATGTATCTGTTGGATCTGTGGTTATTAACACCCAAAGCCGATCAAGTAGACTGGAACAGTCGCATCAAAGGCAAGATTTACGAGCATCGAAAGAAGCAGGCTGATGCGAAAGAACGGCTTTACCCGGACCTACCTGGAATCGTTATCCCTCCTGCGCGAAGACTCCAAGAGTACACGGGCAATTACTATCACGCTGCTTATGGAGAGATGCGGTTTTTTGCGGATAGGCGCGGTAAGGGCCTCGTAGCAGATCGACTGTCCTACCAGATCTCCATGGTGATTGGCATGGAGCATGTGAACGGTGAATTCTGGCTAGCCACCTTTATGGAGCAAAACAAAGACCCGCAGGACTACGAAAAAGTCCGAGGCGAATTCAGAATCGGTTGGAATGGTAGGGTGAAGGAGGTTGGTATTGATATGGAGCCAGAGAGATGGATGGGGAGCTGATTTGGTTCCGGAAAGAGGTTGTTTGAGCTTGAGGGAAAGCCATTAGTCACCTCCACAATGAATGGGATCCGATTCTAGGCACATAAAGCTTGTTTCCATTTTCTTTTGGGAACCGCAAGGTAGAAAGCTTCTAACCTGAGTAGGCCAGATTGCTAAGAGCGCGGTTCAGCTTGTCGTTGGATGAAGCCGCGGTCATTTGCAGCGATTCGCGAGCGAGGGCGGCGACAAATTGGAGAGGATGAGCCAGTAATTACCGGGGCGTGCAATCGCCATGTGCCAGTTCCGATACTGTACACGATCCTGCGACATCACCCGAAGTGGAATGAAAGTTTGAAATCAGAGTGCGGTTCTGTATGTATCACCAGTGAGTTGCTCTTTCGTTGGTCTCCTGGGAAGCCGGTAAGAGACATCATCTGACGGCTTACTGTGAGGGACAGGGCTTGCTTTACCGTTCCTACCACTGCATTAAAAAGGCACAATGGAAGACCAGAGATCTTCCAGCAAGCGTATTCTATATGTTCAGGTCCAGGGACCTGACACTTACCGTGTTCAAATCGGAGACGTGGTTGCGGATTGCCAGCGCGGCCAACCTCTACAGAGGCATCTTTCCACTGTTCCCAACTATTTTAGTGCTCTGCTCCCCCTCTTGTATTCCACTCTGCCCCTATTAATTTTTCCCTCTGGCATCCCAGAGCCTGGCTAGAATAGTACTATGTAAGTCTATTAGATTTACCCTTAAATAGACCAGATATTGGTCTATATCTAATCGAAATCAATAGTATTATAGCTATATAAAGTGCTAGATCCCTAGAACTAAGTCACAAGAAAGGTTTTTCCCTCAGTATTAGAAATGATTGCAAGATTATCTATAACAAAGAGTTTGGGAAGCAGCTGGCTCAAGGTGCTCCATCAATCGTACTAAGTGTCAAGGTGCAGGCTCAGGAATGTATTCAGGACAGGATAACGGAAGATACACAGACAGGCTTCATATAGAGCGTCTCGTAAGCGTTCAAGCTAGTATTCCAACGTCTGAATTATCGAATGATGAAGGTCTTGTCCTTTCAATCTAGCCGCAAACGGTGGTTTAAATACACAGAAATAATAAGCATTCTAGCCTAGACATAACTTTTGAACCGTGTCTGCATAAGTCTCGGTGATCGGAGATTGAATAAGAAAGACTCACATATGACTAGCGGTCATATACAGTTGACATAATTTCTAGGTTGACACCACCCTTCTCGGTTTCAGGCCCGATGTGCTCCATCCTACCTGCCCTATGTGCTACTTAATGGGTTCAAAAATCAATTCAGCGTTCTCCTGTATTGAATCATGGTTATTTCTTATTTTTATCCTGCGCAGCTTCGCACATGGAAAGAGACAATTCCTGGCTAATGCGACTTGAAGTTATAACCTGCATGGAAGGGCAGATTACATTGTCCACCTCGCTCACATAAGGCAGCGGCTCACCGCTGAGAGTTATGGGTGGAATGCGGCTGTTTATAGCCTCAGTAAAGGTCATTTTTTGGCGTTTATTTCACAGGTCCTCACATTCTAATCGTAAACAAACAACTCACCACCACCAGCATTCGGATCCAACCCATGTAAAACGAAACCCACGCACTGCTGATTTCATACGCGAGCGCACGATCCCACGGGAGATCAGGAAGCAGATTAGAGAAGACGTAGCGCTGCTCTATGCCCGTTCCGATCCCGGCTGTAATGTCTGATCCGTCTGTGCCCGTGTCGGAGCGGAGGTGGTTGAATCTGTACCAGTAGACTGGAGCTGGAGCGTCGCCGCTGGTACTGTTACTGTTCTTGTTCTTGGTGAGTGTCTGCGCGATCATACGTGCCGGCGCAATCTGCACGATTTCGCCGAAATCGAGCATGCTTTTTTATCTAGCGTGCTGGGCGTGAGGGGTATATCTCCTGTATTGTAGAGGCAGCCATGGAGAGGGGTGTCTGGGTAGAGGGATAGAAGCTTGGAGACGGTTGAGTTTGGGAGCGGGATGGGGCGGTGGAAGCCGTCGGCTGAATATGTAGAACAGATAGCTGTGGCTAGGGTTGTGGTGTGCTTGTTAGTAATGAGGTTTAGATTAGGGCACTTACCGAGAGGGTCGCGCAATTGCTCTGTGGTGTTTATGCCCGTTGGAGCTGAGTTTGTTCCTTCGTCTGTGTTTGCTGTTGTACATAAGTCTGGAGTTAGGGCTGGTCAATCCTTGACTGGTTGGATGCAGGCAAATGTATACGTACTCCCAACGATTGCAGCAATTTTGACATAGTTTCCCGTTTCTAATGCGTGTTGTATTGAGGTCTGCGTGAAACTTCCATCGATTGATTGACCAGTGCTCGATCCTACTTTAGAGAGAAAAGTATCTATTGGGAGCTGTCGGATACAATCGAGCTGCTCGGCCGCCATGACGGTTGCGAATGGCGCGCAGGAGGTGTTCGCGATTAAGCTATCGAAAGCCTCCTGGAAGGATGAAGTATTGGCATACGTCAGAGTACAGAAATATGACTGCAGGTTCAACGCGACAGCCAGCACCCACGATGCCGCAGCCAAGGCGCAGATGGCAGTTAAGCCGTGAAGATAAAGTGGCTTATCTTCTGTGCGGAAGATTTGTGATCCGGAAATGCCTGCGCAGTTTGCGGCCACGACGACCAGCCTCGGCGATGTTAAGTGTCTGCTTCGTGGTCTAGATCGGGACATGAGGGGCACCGTCGCTTTCTAGGACGCCTGCTCGGAAGAGGTTGTCGCCGCGACCACCGTAGGCCATCATGCGGAATAGACTGAAACTGCACCGGCTCTGTAATACCAGTTAGGGCTACCGGTGAAACTAAGGAGGACTAGGTGCGGAAGGCCTGCTGACTTACGACTGTCCAGCTATAGTCATTGAAAGAGATTAGCCTTGTCTCGTAACTATGGCATTCAAATTGCTGTGGCCATACCTTTGCCAGGTCACCTCCAAATGCAGCAATGTTTTCCTGAACCCAATGCAACGCCAGCCGCTGGTCCAACATGCCGAGATTGAGTAATCGAGATCCGCCATCTGCTGCCGTTCAAAAACCCAAGAGGCCCGAGTCGATAGTTCTGCGAGGGTACTGTAAGCGCTCCCCGTCGAACTGCATTCCAAATGTACTGGCGTAATACTGAGACGAACAAGTTCTCCTTTCCGATATCGGAGGATATGCGAACTATATTTGATCCCTCGAATTTGGGATCCGCTTGCTCGACTTAGTAAAGCTGGATATTTGATGACACAGAAAGTACAAACCGTAAATCCCCGCTGTAGGCTCTTACCATAGAACCAAACCAACACTGGCTTGAGTGCGTCGGGTTCGTTCTGATTAGATGTGCGCCATATGTTCAGAGTCAAGCAATCCTCACTCGAATTGGGGTTAGAGTCTACCTCTGGCCCATAGCAAGCTGGACTGAAGGATTGCGCTTTTAAAATGTCAAATTTCTCCTTTAAGAGCACCGCCTTTCGTAGACGGAGATCGCACACTGGCGGTTGAGCATAGGGGATACCAAGAAAGCGTTGTACCTGGGTAGACTCGTCACTGACCCCAAATATAGTGTCATTGCGAATCTTGATGGATACTGAGGAGCTCTGTGGATTGACTGCTGCTAGGGCTTGTCCTAGTAGATACGGGATGAGTAACGACGGGTCTAACTTGAAGCGCATCGTTGAGGGTGCGGGCCGGATTTTCTGCTCTTGGAATAATATGATGAAATGGACCAGTGAACCGGGGAAGCCTCTTGAGATTGTCTAGCTGAGCAGCTCGGCATTGACTTTGTATAATGACGCCCTCTGCCAAATGAGCTCTCCACTGTCCCCAAGCTTGCTATTACCATGAGTGTTCCCACTCGCGGACATCGTTTCGCCGGGGGCATCACTGTCACGACGAAGTATAGGGGGATTATCCATGTTGATATGTATTTTGTCCGCCGCTTGCTAGCCCTGAGCTGAGTCGATGTGTCCCCACGTTTTCCACGGCGGATGAAAAGAACAGCCGAGATCGCACGCAGGTACCGAGTCACCATTGTTTCCAGCCGAGGATCCAAAAGTAACAGATCTTATCCTGGTGCTGAGACTAAGATGATGTATTCTCGTACCTTAGGAGTATGGGTCATAAAAGCACTGGTTCCTGTCATGATCTAGGGTTGATCTAGGGGACTTTAGAGACAGCGTCGGCATCTCTGGCCTTGACACACGAACTCTCACACAAAGAGGAATTCCACAATGTCTTCAAAGACGTAAGTGACATAGCCACCTAATAGAGCATTCGAGTGGGCTATCATCTCGTGGGCAGAGAATGGGATATGTGAGACAGATCGATGTTGTCATGACAAGGGTCCGAAAAGCAGTAACGTCATACTTCCATCGCCGCTATTTAAAGGAGTCTACGCCTGGTGTTTGCTCCCAACTCTACACTCTGAAGAGAGAAAATCACTTGCAACTACCAAAAAAATCCACTTGTCACTAGCTTATTCCACTGATATTTATTCTATTCCCTGCTACAACACAGACACAATGTCCGACTCAAAACTCATGGATATCGAGCCTGGTGGTGAACAAACACAGTAAGCTCGCCCCGAGTATTCAGCTTTGGAGTGATTGACTAGTTATACAGGTATGAGGGCGTCCGGCAATTCAGCGTCACACCAGCCAAAGAAACCGGACAGTTAGGTGGTATCATCCTCTCCGCGGCTACAGCCTGACCTGACTAACTCAATCTCAGGAGACCTGCCGCACACAAAGAGCGAAATGAGAACTAGGATAGGGAACGATCGCAGCGAGGCTAGAGACAGAAGAGAGGAAGCTAGGTTTGCGCACAAGCTCGAGCGCGGAGAATCCACAACTGGCATATCCGGATATACCAACAGAGGACCGGTAAATTCCCTTTCCTATAAACTCCTTAATGTGTCATCTGTATATGTGGCAATGAAACAAGGGAGCCCGAAGCTAATGATAATGTACATGGTAAGGTCGAAGTCGAAGACGATGCTGCCAAGTCTAGGAGAGAACAAGGATATGGGCCTGGTTCCGGGGTTGGAGCGTAGGTACCGAGTGAACCAGGAAAAAGAAAACTGCCATAGTAATTGAACAACACCTGCCTTATCGCGACGGCGACGTGCTGGAGGATGCGGACTTCGGGGGGTTGGGCATGTTCTCTATTCCGAGAGGCGGGTCTCTTCGTGCTCGCTTCAAGCTTTCCAAAGTCACACCATTGCCGAGTTTTGTAATGCCGACAACTGGCGGATCGTTCTTGTTCACGAATTCCCACAGACCTGCTTGTACATTAATAACCTGAATCCACTGTGCGCATTGTTCGCAATCCAGATGACGTACCGGGCAACTTATGGCCTGCCAGTCGGAAAGCTTCCCTTGCAATCTTCTCGTGAATTTCGCCCTTCAGCTCGAACACAATGCGGCTAACGCCAACCTTTGCAGTCCAGTAGTCGAATTTACCCTTTCCCTTACCCATACGCTGCTCGTTGCCCTTAGTATAGACACCGATGTTGGCGCTGACCCGCTTGTATAATGTGTACTTCATTCCTCTCAGACGTCTCTTGATAGTCTCCTCTGCAATTTTGAGCGAGGAGGCCGGTAGTCGGCGGTCGTGATCCTTCATCCGTAATCCGTAATCTCCCCACACCACCGTCGTGCCTCGCGTCGAACCTCCGGTCGCGACATGTGGACGGCCCTTAGGCGATTTCGATCTCTCACCACCTATTTTGGGTGCAAGCCAGTCAAATGCCGGCGATGTTGTAGAGAAGCATCGTGAAAGCGGAAGGATTGAAGCTCGTAGGCCGAGTGCTGGAAAGACATCAGTTTGGCGAAAAACTTTTTATTCGGATGAAGAATCCTCACAATTTGGCTGGAAGCTGGCCAACCGTGGCCGTGCTAGGAATTTGAGATGTGAATTCATGTTGACTGTCGACCCGACGCTCTGTCTTCTGCGGAGGGAAGCGATATCGAGACCTCAGACTTTCTGGCTCTCGCCGCCTCTTCCCGAGGGTTTCTCCGGTCCGCTCCCCGACAGGGAAAGCTCGGTTGCGCACGTGCCATATTCATGCGATTATGTAATCTAATTAATCGCGTGAAGCTCGCGCTCGGAGCTCTAACTAGGCAGGCGCGTCGCGTTGCCTGGCCGAGCCACCATCAATTGGGGATCTCGTCTCGAAACCCGACAGCCATTCGGCCTCGCCTAATGGTCATCAAAATAATTTATTGCCTGTGCTCTCGTCGCTCCTGAAACTATGTCCGCCGATATCAGGAACTTCTTTGGTGGCAAGTCGAGCCAAGGCTCCGGCTCGTCTCCTGCAAAACCGCCTACAAAGAAGGAGGTATGTGCATGGCGTTTGATGATCTCTATGGACTTGGTATCTTGCGCGATTTGCTAGATTATTGATTGTTAACTTTACATGGCAATAGACGCTGACTCGGAACAAGCGTAAGAGCTGCGACAATTTCTATCACTTATGGCAATGTATTGACCGGGTGTACAGGAAATAGGAAGGTTGTTAATGACAGTGATGATGACGATGTTGTGGTGGCCGAGGCTCCGGCACCGAAGGCTAAGGCTCCGAGCAAACCGTGTGTTCATCTCTGGCGTGGTTATGGCCTTGGCTAACACACGGGTGTAGGAAGGTGGAAGAACTAGCGGGCGAACCTACAACGACTTCGGATTATTTCGCGTCAAGCAAAAAGAGAGGAAGACCCTCGAGGGCCGCAAGTAAAGACAACCAACCAGCGAAGAGTGAAACTACGAAAACGGAGAGCCCTAAAGCTGTCAAGAAAACCACGGAGCGAACGAGCACTCGTCGTGAAGCGAAACCGGGAAAGACCGTTTTGGATGACGATAAACTAGGCGACGACGACATATTTGCCGGTGAATACAACAAGCCAGGTAAAGGAGACGATGAGTATAAGGAGGAAGATGACGATAATGACGACGATTTTGATCTTCCAGTGAAACCAATCAATGGGGCTCGTGGCCGACAAGCGCCCAAGAAGCGCTCTGCTCTTGATGATTCCGATGATGACATGGTTATGGAGGATGCTCCTCGACAGACAGCGAAATCTGCGGCTACTCCAAAGCAAAGAAAACGGAAGTCTGAGGCTGTTGATAAGGATGATGATGAAGATACTTCGAAGAAGACAGGTGCTGGTGCAAAAGCAAAGAAGCCTAGAGCATCGGCTGCGAAACTAGATCAGCCGGAAAGCAAAGAAATTCAAGATATTTTCGACAGCATTCCCACGATAAGGCCCCCTTCGCCCCCGCCAAAAACCGACGACAAGCCGAAATTTCAATTTGGAGGACAAAGATCACGATCACCTGTTGGTGGAGAGGCCGTGATACCGACAGGCGCAGAAAATTGTCTTGCAGGGCTATCCTTCGTCTTCACGGGTGTCCTTGACACTCTTGGCCGTGAAGAGGGTCAAGCGCTGGTCAAGAAATATGGAGGCAAGGTTACAACAGCTCCTAGTGGCAAGACAAGCTTTGTTGTCCTCGGAGCCGATGCTGGCCCGAGCAAGCTCAACACTATTCAAAAGCACAAGTTGAAAACAATAAATGAGGGGGGACTCTTTGAACTCATTCGCCGTCTACCTGCGAACGGGGGCGATGGCATAGCAGCTGAAAAGTACGAAGCAAAGAAGAAGGCAGACGAAGAAAAGATTCGACAGATGGCCGCTGAAATTGAAAAGGAGGAAAAGCGCAAGGAAGCAGAGAGACGTGAAGCAGAGAAACGCAAAGCTGCCAAGAGCAATACGAGTACTGGGAGTGCCTTGAGCACCAAGGATACCAAGGAAACGAAGGTTGATGATCTGCTCTGGACCTCGAAATACGCACCAACGTCGCTTAATATGATCTGCGGCAACAAAGCTGCTGTCGACAAGCTTCAAAGTTGGCTCAGAGATTGGAGAAAGAACGCCAAGTCGGAATTTAAAAAGCCAGGCAAGGATGGATCTGGGATTTATCGCTCCGTTATGATTCATGGCCCTCCTGGGATTGGTAAAACAACGGCGGCGCATCTAGTCGCAAAGCTGGAGGGTTATGATATTGTGGAATCGAATGCAAGTGACACGCGGAGCAAGAAACTTGTCGAAACTGGTCTTCATGGCGTACTGGATACTACTTCACTACAAGGCTACTTCTCGACTGCGGACAAGAAGGTCGAGAGTAAGAAGAGGAACCTTGTTCTGATTATGGACGAGGTAGATGGAATGTCTGCTGGTGATCGCGGAGGTGTTGGAGCAATGGCTGCCATTGCAAAGAAAACCCAGATCCCCCTTATTCTCATTTGCAACGAAAGACGACTACCGAAGATGAAGCCCTTCGATGGAACCACATTTGAGATTCCTTTCAGGCGACCCACCGTTGAGCAAATTCGAGCCCGACTTTTGACCATCTGTTTCCGGGAGGGGATGAAAATCCCGCCACAGGTCTTGGATAGCCTGATTGAGGGGACCCATGCAGATATCCGACAGGTGATCAACATGCTATCAGCCGTCAGATTAGACAGGAACGACCAGGCTACTGCCAATCTGGACTTTGAAAAAGGAAAGCAAATGTCGAAAGCCTGGGAGAAGCATATCATTCTGAAGCCGTGGGATATCGTCGGCAAGATTCTGAGTCCACAAATGTTCTCTCCGAGCTCATCAGCTACGCTTAACGACAAGACTGAGCTGTATTTCAACGATCACGAGTTCAGCTACCTGATGCTTCAGGAAAACTATCTCAGAACGAGACCCACGCGCGCTAATAACTACGATGGCAAAGAGCATAAAATGAAGATGTTAGAACTCGCGGAGAACGCGGCTTCGAGCATTAGCGATGGCGACCTTGTTGACAGGATGATCCATGGTAGCCAGCAACAATGGAGTCTGATGCCAACGCATGCTATGTTTAGTTTCGTACGGCCTGCCAGCTTCATGTACGGTAACATGATGGAGCGGCCTGGATTTACTAGCTGGCTGGGACAGAATAGTAAACAAGGTATGTCTTGCCCCTTTCGTCAATACCCGTGTTGGACTAACATCAAACTTTAGGAAAACTTTCACGATACGTGAAGGAGATTCAAGGGCGCATGCGCCTTCGCGCATCTGGAGACCGCCATGAGGTTCGGCAACAGTACATACCGCTTTTATGGGAGAAGCTCATCAATCGGTTGATGATCGACGGTAAAGAGGGAGTTGAGGACGTGATTGACCTTATGGACAGTTACTTCCTGACGCGGGAGGATTGGGATGCTCTCGTCGAGCTTGGACTCGGTCCCATGGATGAGTCGAAAGTCAAGCTGGAGACACAGACCAAAGCTACGTTTACGCGTCTCTACAACCAGCGCTCTCACCCGCTTCCGTACATGAAGGCGAGCAATGTCCTCGCGCCGAAGACGGGGCCGAAGGAGAAGCCTGATATCGAGGATGCCATCGACGAGTCGGACGATGAGGAAGTCCTTGCGGATGATACCAGGGATGATGACGAGAACGATGAGATTGATCTCAAGAAAGATAAGCTTATTCGCGTGCCGAAAAAGTCTGCTGCAAAGAAGGGCGCGGCAAAAGGTGGCGGGGCAAAGGGCAAAGGGAAATCCAAGAAGGCAGCCGACGATGGTTTTATCGATGACGACGAAGAAGCGCCGAAGCCAAAGAAAGGGCGAGGCAGGAAACCCAAGGCTTGATCATTGTTTATCGCGATTGCTGGCATATAGTTACCATCTGAGCGGCTGTGCGACTTTGTATGTATTATAAACAGTATAATTCCAAGCAAGAATATCCTGCGACATTGCGACCACCGCGTATCTATGAGTCGATTTGCCATTAGATCTGCAATCATAGCACGGGTCTTACCGTTGAGACATTGTCGATCTGGTGCAGTGCCGCTAAGGACGCGCTGCTCTGGTCTTGGCTCATTTCTGGGGATGGAGGAGGCGGAGTCGTTGCGCCAACGGCTTTCTCCCCTCCTTCGACTCACCACCAGCACAACACCACAAGCTACGCACATCTGGCGCGCGTCTGCCACCAGCATTTCGCTTACACCATCCTTCCTTCATTTCATTGCGCTTCGGTCAGGCTGGCCCTGACCGGTTTTCTTTCCCTTTGTCTCGCAGGCCCAGCGCGCATCAGTCTCACTCCGCGAAATGAGAACACAGTACTTTTGCTGTACCTGTTAACCCATAGCTCATCATTATCCTGCACCGGGGATCGCCCGATCAATCTTCCTATCTCACTTATCATTCCCTTCAGAGTGGATGGAAAATGTCTCTCCTTCATAACGAAGAGTAATATTGGCCTCCCCCCACTCCAAATCCTCCTATACACATTACGACGGTTGACAAAATAAAGCTTTACGATATGGCAGTTGCGCACTTCTTACCTCTCTACAATCAAAGACGGTATCGGCGACAGGCTTATCAATGTGAATCACTCCGTACTCAACACCCCCGGATTCCGCGCCGCGGGATGGCCGACGGCCTCGGCGAACCACCCCACGCAACTTGCGGCTAGTATCAAACGGACATACTCTCCTCCTATTCCCACAACTACCGCGGTCTCGTCCGAATATTACAATCTGGGCAATAGAGATCTAAATGGCTCGCAAAGATTTGGGGTCGGGGAGGACGGAGAGGATGATGAAGGGGGGATGGTGACGGGGAAATCTACTACGGATGGTATCGGTCGTCGGAACCCATTGCGAAGCGAAAAACGAATGCATCGGAGGGATCGGCATCATAGAGAGCAGCAGAAGGCAAGGGATATTGAGGAGGAAGATAGCAGTGACTTGAGCGACGAAAGTGACGAGGATGGAGAACCTCCGCAGAGAGTCAGCGAAGAGATCAAGTTCCAGAAAGTGCCTGTCCGGACTAGAGCAGGCTCATCCCCTATTCGGGCGACTGATCGCCAGGAAAGACCGCAGGTTATGGTTACACATCCGTCGCAGCCATCGTCGAATAGCCACTACCGCACTGGATCCTTAGGGACGGCTCCAGCCGTCAATGGGCGCCCTCGGCGGGACACAACGACTACCACTACAAGCAGTGACATGTCTTCGGATCATGAGATTGATTCGTCATCGGGATTAGGCTTCAGAAGGCGCCAGATTCATTTCTCGGGCCAGGATCAAGTGATCGGACCGGCCGATTTTGGGAAAGCCAGCAGTGACGGTCTCGAGCAGTTAGATGAACAAGCGGAAGACTCTGATGCTGGATCAGTGGAGAGTGCTCTATCGTCCGAGTTCGACGCTACAGCTGGCTCTGCATCGCTATTAGGAGGTGTAGGGATAACCGGTTTGACCTCGTCATCGCCGATTGCTCTGATGCACAAGCTGCCACAAGAACCGACTTCCCAATCTGCATCTCCCCGGAAGCCAAAAACACCAGCGCCAGAAATGCAGGATCTACCGCCACCTCGGCCGATCAGCACGGTGCAGCCGGTGAGCCTGCTATCTACGGCTTTGAATGCCCGCGCAAAAGCACCAACGAACCCCGTCGAGAAGTTTGCTGTATTATCGGGCAAGGGTCTGACCGATGCCTTGAATATCCGACTATATCTGCCATTCTCCTCGGATCCCGAAGAGACTCTGGACTTGCCGCTGGCTCGAGAGTCCAAATTGGCGGACCAACCAGCTCCTGTTACTGTTGTCGAGGCTATTGGATTGGCGCTCTGGAGATACTCCGAAGAGCGCCGAGAGCCACCAATCGAGCGTGAAAAACTTAACGTGAATAGATGGGCACTTCGAATGGTGGAAGACGGCGAGGTTGAGTACGACTTCCCAGCACTGGGTAGAACATCAAACATAACCGATTTTACCTCGAACAATAACAACCGAACAGGGGGGATGCGCGGCCGCTCCAGAGGGAAACAGTATGACGAGTTCGCTCTAGTGGAGGCTTCTGATTCAGAGTTTGAGGAAAATGAGCGCCTGTATCCGACAGATAATACCTCTACCTCAGCCGAAGAGGCGGCAGAAACAACGCCTGCAGCACTCGCTGTTCCGGCGAATCAGCCAGTTCCGCAGAGCAAAGCGCCTCGTTCGAATCCGATCCTTGGACAGCCGTTCTCTTCAGCATTAAACGACAACACACTCACGCCTGCTGATCGCCCAGCGGTACCTGTTTCTCATGCTACACCTCGTCTCGGCGTCTCAAAGACGTTGAAAATCCGGTATATCAATCTGGAGGCTTCGACCCAAGTCACGACTCTCAATACCTCAACAGACAGTTACATAGCAGAAATCCTTGATTCAATCTGCAAGCGATGGGGTCTAGACAAAGGGAACTACTTGCTGAAGGTGATGGGCTCCAACACGATTGCGCCGCTAGACCGCACTGTTGAAGCACTGGGCAACATCACGGAACTAGACCTAGTCCGCCGACGCTTCGGCCCGCAGGCATTGACAGGATCACCAGTGAGCTCTTCACCAAACGCGCCGCTCATGGTCGAGAACTCCACGGTGCCGAGCAAGAAAGGGAAGAAAGGCGGGCAGCAGATGCTGCACCCTCTTACGCAGAAGCAAGATCTCATCGGCGGGTACTACCGGCGGTATTTTGTGCTGCGCAAGCAGTCCATGGGGTTCACGACGTCCCTGCATCGGGTCCTGACATTTGATAATGATTACATGCACATCATGCCTGCAGACACGGGTAAAAATGGGTCCGACACTAAGACTCGGTCGATCAGCTTCAACGACGTGGTTGGATGCAAAGTCAGCCGCCGGCACCCGAAGAACTTCCGCGTCGTGGTGCTTCGAGGGAACGATGCGACGGAGCAGAAGCGGTACGACTTTGAGGCGCGCAATGCGCTTGAAGCAGTGGAAATTGTGGACGAGATGAAGAAGAACATGGCGCATTATCGGACCTGAATGAAGTGATCTATTATTATTTCCATTCTCTTTGTAGGAATCTTTTGGGCGCAATTGGCTAGCAATGATTGAATTGGGTGGATGGCTGGATGCATGAAAGGACACTTGAGTTTTGACTCGGTCTTTTTTTTGGCGTTGCGGATGCAAGCACGGAATTTACCAGAGTCTCGAGTATTCAGTCTTTTGAAACGCATGTCTGACATCTGCAAACTCTATACTCATGAAGCTTCAACTTGCCATGTGGTTTGGAAACTCTATATACTCCGTAGTCTGCGGTGACGGTGAATTACTAGATACGGTATAGCGTTCCTATTTGGGAAAGGTCTACACGTGCCGCTTGGCATCGTGGTGCGTGGTCTATATAGCTTCCTCATTTTCCCCTCGACGCTGCGGCCCTCACGGTCGCGATTTCGACCCCTTTCCCTCGTTATTTCGGCTGCGGTTGATGAGGCATTTGTGCTATTGGACCGGCCATCCCGTGTGCTGCACTTCGCCACCTTTTCATGCCTGGTGAACTGGTTTTGGGAGTTTGGATTGGAGATTCGTGAGTTGAGTCTGATGATCATAATTATTGTTGGCTATCTGGAAGCCTTGCTAATTGATAGACTTCTTTGCGTACAGATGCTCGTGACCAACACCTCTGTGTGATTTCTCTAAGTGTCAAACACCACCGTTGTCCCTCTCGCGAACCCTCTTGGTAAATAAGCGGCAGCAACGTTAGAGCGATGAACTGTGGGCTACTGGATGGCTTCATCTAGGTGGTGCAATCACCTGCATTGAAAAATGTTAGATAGTGGATGTTTCGCAGCTCGCGTCAACCTGTACGGCTGATTGCCCAGAACAACGCCAACCAACGATTTGCCAGTTCCGAATATAACCACGGTCTTGTGAGTCAAAGTGCAAGGAAGACAAGGTATATTTAGCCCTGGCTTGCATTATCTCTTCCGTCTTTTCGGAAGGAGCGAACAAGATCTAGCGAGGATCTTGTATTCTTCTGTCAGTACTAATTATCCTGACCTGCTAAACCACGCGCGTGAAAGTCCAAAATTCGAGCACCGTTCTCACAGCACCGTGAGTATCAAGTCAGCGGATTAGCGACATTTTTAATGTATATGCTAGTGTAGACATGGTTAGATGTGGAATCATCTAGTATCGAGGCTGTACTTAGAGTATAGACGACTCACTGACTGTCGAACGCTTACTTCCGCCTATTCAGCATACACATTTGTATTTGCTTTTCTACAAAATATATACTCCAATGGATGAACGGCTTGCATTAGGCACATTAAATAAGCAATAGCCTTCGAGAATAAGAATAATAGGGCTATTATCATAAGCCGTGTCTCATGCATCGCGTTTCGCGCTCGAAACAGTCAAGACGCTTATTTGGGCTTTTCTCCGGGAGGAAGTTCTCCTGGTTACGTTTTCGATTGAGCGAGATACCTTCAAGTGGTAGTCGTCGGGGTTGCAGCGTTGCCTGCTCAAAATCAATGAACATCACCCGACCATTTTCCTCGTTCCAGGTCATGTTTCCGGGTATTGGATCACCATGAAGTACTCCTAGTTTCTGAATTGCCTGCAAAGAATTGTCTGCTTGTTGCATCAGTCGATCATGATCAAGATCATGTTGCCCTGCAAGAGTTCTTCCGGCATAACCCATAATCATCAGATGGATAATCTCGGCAATTCCATCATAAGAGAATGGGCGGCGAAGTCGCAGGCTGCCAAGCAGCACTGGTACGTGCATCCCTTGGATTGGAGAGAGACGCGAGTACACGAGCTCCTCTTGCTTTGAGCCTGCCAAAAAGTCAACCGGCGTGCCTTTTCCCACAAACGTATATCCATGTGACCACAGGGTAATCTTAAAAAGCGCCCCGCGCCTCCCGTGAATATGCAGCGACTCGCAGCCCAGCTGTGAATTGAGCTGCACGTTATTAGTTGAGAGTTGTCGGTCTAGCCGACGGATGAGAGTGGTCGGATTCAGGCAGTGTCGTGCTTAGCAGCACCGTGATAGGCATGAGACCCTCGCCCTTGTCGAACTCGCTGTGGCTCTCGATATTGCTGGCCATGCCGTTTACAAGATGCGTGATTAAGACTCCGGTGTTTGCGTGGTAGGTGTGGTTATTTAGGATGGAGCTACTGTCGATTGTGCCATTTTGGGCTATCCCACATAAAAACACTTTCCCCCAGTAGATATCAATGTGTGTGTCAGGGACGACATATGTGAGGACATGTTTTGTACTTTGTAGCACTAGTCTTTTCGAATCCTTTGAAATCTGGCAGACTCAGACGCGCTGTGGCCATGCATGTCTCGTAAGTATTGCTCAAACTCGTTAGACACTTCGATGACATCATGCAGGTGGCTATACTGAAAAAGCTCGCCTCGAAACTCGGCCAGCAACATGGCGGTCCTAATACTATTTCGAATCTCCCGGCCGTTCAACTCGAAGGTGGCGAGTTCGTCAAGTCTTTCCAGGATCTGGTCGACCTTGGCCTCCGGGTATGTGCGATGCGTGCGGTGCGTACGGTGCAGCCTAGTAATAAAATTTGACCAGATACGCCGACGACTACCTTCGTCGAGCGTTGGGAAGTGAAGGGTCAAGTGTACACGAGACTTGAAGGCCTCGTCAAATGTCCCGATTCGGTTGGACGTAAGAACTAGAATACCAGAGTAGTATTCCAAGACTCGCAAGAAAACAGAGACTAGTGCATTTCGCTTTAGGTCTTGCTGCGTTCGCTCCTCAAGAAAAACATCGGCTTCGTCTAAAAGAACGACACATTGCCATATTGTCCCAAGATAGAGAACAGACTCGAGGTATCGTTCTACCTCCTCGGCATTCGTGCCAATATCTCCGCAGGTGACACGATATAATGGACGTTCCGTGAGCTCCGCTACCGATTCGGCTGTGAGGGTCTTGCCTGTACCGGGTCCGCCGTGAAGGAGCAGGATTAAACCGTTCCCTTTGCCTTCTATCACATCATTTGTACCGCTAGCATCGGTCACGGTATGCCTAGCTACGAGGGCTTTAATCAACTCCTTTTTGGTGTGTTTGAGGACCAGGTGATTGAAAGCCTCGGCATTCCACTTTATATCACGAATTTCCCCCACGGAAACAGAGATCCATTTCTTGTCATGAAACCCAAACCCGGGAATAGTCGCGGGCAGGAGAATCTGAAATAATTCATCCGGGGGTGACTCCTGATCGTGCTTGTGTGCCGAGAGGTAAGATCGGCCTGCTTTAAGGATCGACTCGCTATGCACATGATGATAGGTTTTGGCATCTACCATGTAACGTGAATTTGACTAGGCAAGCTTTAGCATGTTAGCAATACTTTGTTAGTTGATGGGATACTTACCGTTGAAATTTCGACAGTTGAATGGGCTGGTGTGTATGATACAAATCGTCCGTTTCGACAACGCCAGAACGCACTCCCTCGTTTCATTAAACGTGCTTTCACATCATCGGCGACACGAAGTGGGTACACAGGTAGGGCACTTATAGGTACCTCTTCCTCTGCCTCAAATGCGTAGTCGAGGGTCACCTCTTCCTCCTCCTGAAAGAATTGTCCATCGAATGACCAGGTGACGCACGGAAAGACAAACTTATCGCGCGCCCAGTAAGGCCAGCCCTTGAGTAAATATGCCCTCGACTGGCCTCCACGGCTCGCAACAATCACCTCGTCCTTCCAGAACAGCTTCGCAAGATGCTTTCGGGTCACGCAGCCTCGTGCAAACACATCGTCCGCATCCTGGTACTCCTTCTTGAATGCCATTTTCATGTATTTCAGCAGGTCCTCTAAGCCCTTTGCAGACTCGTCGGTTTCCAACGGGTATATATCGGGCTGCCTCAAATGGATGTATAATCGGCTCACCGCGGCCGAGGTTTCCTGTGTCCTTGCTGCGGTAGAGATACGCTCACACTGGATACCCACCGCCTCCTTAACGGCGGCCTTGATCACATCGTCAACAATGGTAATGTGCTCGTGTTCAGGGGTTGCCTCGTCGCCGTCGGCGTGAAGGATCGAGAAGTGGCGCATAAGCATTGGGTCCATGGGGTGCAAGGGCGCGCGTAGCACTTCGAATTGATCTCGGACGGATACGAGGTAGTCATCGCAATTGTAAACCTTTACCCAAACTAGACTGATGTCCTCGTGGTCTTCCAGATATTCGTCAGTATCGTCAATCTGCTCCTCCCCTCGCAAATTGCTGGCCCTGCTGTCGCCATGGAAAAGACGAGGGGCGTCGAAGTAATTTGCTTGCTCGGGGTGATTGGTATGGTCTTTCTGGGCGCTGCATACGGTTCGGTGAATCACGAAAGGCACAAAGCTGTTTGTCTGTATCGACGATGGCTTGGGTGCTTTGACGGGACGCTCAGCGGGTTCAGAATCCGCTCTTTGTTTCGCAGTAAGAGACATTTAGAATTTATTTGTATCTTTGGGACCCTGATGGCAGGAGCTGAAGTGATGTGCTATAAAAAGCAAAGAAGCGGGGTCGGTGGTCAGTCAGCCTCCTCTTGAAGAGCCTTGTTCACGAGATGAGAAATATACTGCACTTGCTAACCACACGCGCCCTACGCTTCTGGGGATCCCACTGACCTTCGGGTTGACTTCCTTCGCAGACGCCCCCGATCACGTCGCGGTTTAAGCAACATGACCGAACCTCGCGAGCCCACCGTATACGATTACACCGTCGGTATAATATGTGCCTTGGACAAGGAGCTACTAGCAGTCCGCTACGTGCTAGACTCGACGCACCCAGAAGTGGCAGTCCTGCCGCGAGACACGAACACCTACACTTTTGGCACGTTGAGTAAACACGGAGTTGTTGCGACATGCCTTCCTGCAGCCGAATACGGTACGAATGCCGCGGCTAGTGTTGCCTCTCAGATGTACATGAGCTTTCCGGACATGCAGTTCTGCTTACTGGTTGGCATCGCGGGAGGAGTTCCCGGGGGCAAAGAGGATGTGCGCCTTGGAGATGTGGTGATCGGCGTCCCCACTGGGATACGGCCCGGAGTTATACAATATGATATGGGGAAAGCAACTCCAGATGATTCCTTCTTGGAGACTGGATCCCTCCAGAGACCACCCCGGGTTCTGCTGAGCGCTATCAATGGTCTGAGGTCCAACCCGCAAATTGCAATAAACCCCCTTATGGCGTCCTTGGAAATCATTGCGCGGCAGAACCCAAAATATGCATCCGTGGAAAGAGAGCACGATATCCTGTTTCCGCTCGATTGTGTGCATGGTCTACACGAAGCAAACTGCGAGGGTCATCTTGACCTCCAGGTCCAACGACCTGCAAGAAGCCTTCAATACCCATGTATTCACTATGGCCTAATTGCCTCCGGAAACAGCGTAATGAGAGACGCAGCTCTCCGAGACCGCTTAGCACATCGTTACGGCTTTCTTTGCTTCGAGATGGAAGCGGCCGGGATACTCAACATCTTGCCTTCACTTGTCATTAGGGGAATATGCGACTACTCGGACTCACACAAGTCTAAAGTATGGCAGGAGTATGCCGCTGCGGCGGCTGCGGCGTATGCTAAGCTTCTTCTCACCCAGGTGCGAGTTTATAATGCACGATCTACTGGTGGAACTCATCTCCGGTGAGTATTGAGCCCTTGTAACTTTTGGCACGATTCACTAAGGAATCCGAATCAGTGAGATGCACTCTCCTCCTTCAGCGATAGGACATATCGGCGTCGATACATCCTTGGGCTACGGTATATACGATGCGTGCAAAACGACACGTAATCCATCACCTTCACCACTCACTGATCAAACAGCGCCGTGTCGAAGCCCGGAAGATATATGGAGCAAAGCCCAGTCATTCGCCGAGAGACACCGTCTCTGGAGCTCCATTCCAACAGAAGCCGTACCCCTAATGGCTGCGCTAAATGAATGGTCGCAGACCAAGTTTTCAGCGACCCTGATCATCGAACCTCAGAGCTCGCGCGCAGCCCAAAGGGCAGAGACGTTCGCGTTCGAGGTGGCTGCCTTTCTCAAACGGCGAGGTCAATCCATCATCTGGGCTTTTACGCCCGAGTACGACGAGCCCCTGACGACGGGCGATATTATGCACTGCCTTGCTCAACAAGCACAACGTACCTTACCAGCAAAGCTGACGGTTACACAATGTAGCGACATGGGGTCACCGGCTAGCCTAACCAGTATATTCGATGTGCTCGGTAATTCGTTTCTTGTTGTGCAGGTCCAAGACCGGGCTCTCGGGCATGCACTGCTTGAAGCGCTTAAATCGGCGTTCCATCAGCCAGGGCGAGTCCTTAAGCTTCTTCTTGTTAGCTATCATCCCGATATGACCAGTAGAGCGCTCGGCTTTCCTCAAGCAACAGTTCAGGCCCTCAGTCCTCCAATACCGAAGGCGAGACGTCGCGACGCAAGAGTTAGTTGGTGGGAGTGTATAAACCCTACTCTTTAGGCGCAATGAGGTTACTAAAAGTGCGACCCCTTCCCCCAGAGCCAGATCGGTTCTTTCGGACACTCGTGATAACTATCCCAGAGTATAATAGTATTATCCTCTGCAAGTACAGTGCCCCTCCAGCTAAGAGGTATGGCAGAGCGGAAGGGGGGTATGCAGAGTAAAATAGGGTGTGTCAATAGCTGTGCTAGCCCGATTAGGAAAAGCTAAACCTAATCAGGCTAGAGGGGTGTGTCACTAGCCGAGGGTGGGGGTGTTGATAGCGAGAGGGGGTGTGCCTGTAGCAGCGCCCTTTTATTATGCTGTGGCACATTAATGAACTACCTCACAGGAAGGAACTCGATGAGTGCCAAAACATCCCTGCATAGTTTTGCATATAGGACAAACATATAACTGCGCCTCGACCCCTTTGCACTGCCACTGTTTGCCAGCAGAATCAATCTGCTGGCCGCTCGTCCATCCACCATCATGTCGCATCGCACAGTCAACCAAGATTGAATCAGCTCGCAACAAGCAGATCCTTGTTTGTCAATCTGTTCACTCAGAAGATACACGCACCCCGCACGTAGTCTGCCTGCCCTACGATTACAGCCTCCTCCGCAAGAGAGGCATGATTCTCAGAAACATCCAATGTCCGGACCGACAACGTATCCTCCCCACGAATCGATCCGAACAACCTCCACGTCCAAGGCGCGAGCCCGACTTCCAAACCAAGCCCCATCGCTCTCAATCAAGAGGACAATATCCGAAGACTGCACACGAGATGCAGACTCCGGCCGACCGCCCAAGTACCATTGCCTGCGGAAAGAAGTAGAGAGACGGGAAAGGCGGCTTCTTGGTGTTGTGAATAGGGCATCGATATCCACCCCGATGCCTGGCCAGCAGAAAATGCAGATGGACGTGAAACTGCCAGGTCAAATGCAAGGTAATAATAAGAACGACAGCATTCAATATATCTTAGCCAATGTTGCCCAGGCTTTGCAAGCTCAGGGCCCTTTTAGTGGTTGGAGAGCGGAAGTTGGCGTGAGAGATCGTACATTCAAAGTACATCAGATGTGAGTTCACCTCTCCTACTTTCCTGTTGAAACTTATGTTACTTGATGAAATTCTCTTCAATTTCGTTTCACTGATAACGTCGCTGCTATTCCAGGATAACCTCTCTTCGTTTAATACAACCCCAGATCGAGCTACGACGTGCGGCCCAAGCAGCTATGAATTTCGAACAGAAAGCGTTTAAGGAATCTGCTACCAAGGTTTGTCTGGTTCTTTTTTCCGGCATGGTCGGTAAACGGATCTAAGCATTCTCTTTCAGGCCCATTACGATAGGGAGTTTAGCGACAAACTCGTCCACATTCGGGACACCCGTGCTAGACAAGTAGCAGCGATGCAGGGGGCCCATGATGCAACAAGGCCCCGCGACAGGGATGACTGGCGTAGGGCAGCCTCCGTTTTTTCAGCAGATGAACAGACAGATGCAAGCATCCCCGATGCCCGGCCAACAGCCAATGCAGATGGGCATGAACGACCCGAATCAGCAGGTTACGATGCAGCAGCGCCAACAACAACAGCAACCTCAAGCCATGCTTCAGATGCAACAACACCAGCAACAGGATCAGGAACCACGGCCCGGGGCAGCCACTGAATTGAGGAGCGGATCCGTATCGGTGATTGATATTGGTAATACGAATGTTCACGGTCTCGATGAGGTCCCAGATGCTGAAGGAAACTACACCAATCCTGAAAACGTACACTATTACCTTACCAATGTAGCCAACTCTTTGCAGACACAGGATTCTTTTCGTGGTTGGAGAGCAGAAGTAGGCGTCAGAGAGCGGGTATTCAATGTTCATAAGTTGTAGGTTTGACGCCTTTTATCAAATATTATTGCTAATTTTCTACCGTCCTAAGGGTAACGTCGATACGCCTCATTGATCCTCAGATTAGCTTTGCCTCCGTCACCGAGGTGTCTGAGAAGTATGAAGAGAGGGTGTTCAGGGAAGCAGCATCCAAGGTTGGCTTATACTTGTTGCTGTGATCAGACCTAAACTTATGTTGTCTTAGGTCAAGTACGACAAGGAGCTTAAGGATAGAGTTGCCAATCCAGTGGTTTGGCTCATGCCGGGTGGCAGATAAGGTTGCCGTTCCTGCTTAAGGGAGCCTTAAGGTATTCTGTGAATGAAAGAGAAGAAGCGGTTTGTATTGTAATTGCTAATAATATAGATATGAAATGGCTTTAGTTGTCTTGGTTCTGAATAGTAACTAGATTATACTCTGAAGATAATAAATACTAAGTAAAACTAAATATATAGTATAAAGATAGTGTTACGGAAAGGGCTGACCTCTCAACGCTTTCCTAACCCTGGGTCCTTCACGTAAGCTCTAATTGATTGACTTCTTACCTTGTCTCTTATCAACCACGTCCAACTAGTATGAAGACTAGTCACGGTCACCAAGGGTCGAGCTTAAGTAATGGATGCAAGGCCAAGATAAGAACGTGTTCCTATCTTGTAGAGAAGTACGGTCCGAGTTGTCTATTATTAAAGGTATCTCTAAATAACAATAGTATAATAATCACGAAGAATAAGTAAGAATAAATACAGCCCAGGAACCTCGATCAATAGACTAAAGTTCCCGGCTTGAAGTCAGATAATTGAGAACCTTGGTACATGGGCAGTGTCCTGAGAACCGTATTAACCTCCTATCTGGTTTTGATTACGGGAAAATATAGACTATAATTATTTGACACAGGTCCCTTGACTACACAATATAGCTTTGAGGCTTTCTGTGATCTAACTTGATTCATTGTAATCAGAAACAGTGTTAAAGCTATTGATTACTATCTCATCTAGTCACAGATCATTAGGGGTTCTTTATCTGGTGACCCTAGGCTGACGGTGATCCAAAGCTTTAGAGAGAGTTTCTGTTTCCGGGTTCTCTAGATCATTTCCTTGCTGCGTACGAGGTAGTTGAGCTAATTTATCAAAAGCTTTTGCAAAGTCAACTCGTGTGACTGGTCGTTTTTAATATCGAATTACTTTTCGACCCTCTTTTTCTTCCTCTCCTTGCTCTTCTAGATCAATATCCTGTCGTGTAGAGATATTCGGCGGTAGATCAAAGTTTTTTGCTAATTCCAAGTCATCTAAAGCCTGCGAAAAGTCAACTCGAGTGACTGGACGCTTTTGACGCTCCTCCAGTCGTTGTTCCTCCAGACTGGCTGGACTTGAAGAGTTCGTCACTCTCTAGCTACTCGAAACAACCTTAGGAGAACCCTAGTTGGGATGGGAGGCTTAGGGTTTCTTTATCAGTTGTGTTCCTGACAAGCATTTTTTGGAGCAACATCAAGTGTCATTTAAAATCAATATTGACTGTCAGCTAACACTGATTGATTTGTTTCGGAGGGTGAATCAACGGATGTCGGGCGGTAAATTTCCGTCTAGCCTTCTATGGTTTACGGAGGCCTATTTGAACAAAAGGATAGAAACTCACGTGGCCGGTAAACGCTAGTATTCTGCCTGCAGAATACCCATCTAATTGTACATGCTTTATTTCACCAAATGGCTACTTATCCTAAGCACGAATGCAAAGGTGCAAGCTTTACTTTGGCTATAGAATAATTGGATTGCCCTCCTTGCCTTCCTCCCCCTCCTCTTCCTCGTCCGAAACCAGGTCAATTGCATCCATGAGAGCCAAGTTGATCGGCCTCTCGCGATTACCTTCCACCGGGTCCAAGTTGATTGGACGATCCACAGCACCTCCTGGTTGTATACCCTGTTCCCCAACAGGAAGACCAGGCTGACGTATCTCTTCACGTATCTCCCACATTTTGTCTTGTACGGAGCACTGACTAGCATTATCAGGCCATTTGCAGTTTGCGCATGCTCCACCAAACGCCCCTGGAAGATGACGGCAATCAATAAAGGGTCGGCAACCTCGTAGGGTGCGGCAGCGCGTACAAGGCCGCGCAAGCTCGATCCCCCTTGACTGAATGAGCAGGGCATTGATGTATGAGGGTCGATGCTGCATTATTTGATCTGCCTGGATGCTGCCGCGGACAAATGGAACAGCCTGCCCTTGGCGGGCCAGCAGCGCGAGCCCCATACAAGTATGTACAAAGGGTGCCAGATATTCCTGATCCTGCAGAGGAAGAACAGGGTTCCTTCCAGGAGGTGTTGTACGTTCAAGCCGGCGGAAAAGAGCATGGAGGCTCACGGTAGGGGCAGCAGTGTTGTTGGTATTGGTGTTGTTGGTACTAGTAACACTTGTACAGAACGGTTCATTTTCATCAGCTTTCTATACAGAAAGCTTATGAAAACAAGCGATCCGTACAGGGAAGTCAGTAACAGCATTCAGATGAAGAGGAAAGAGACTCAATAAGCAGGCTCCTACGCCATGGTAGGTGGTGGTAGTGGTAGTAGTGGTGGTTGGTGAAGAGAAAGAGGAGAGGAGTGAGAGATCCCAAGAAGAGGCCTTGCTGTGTTGCTTAGTCGGCAGCACACCCAGCCACTCTACTTAAGTATGCCCACTCTGTACAAGACCATATATATATATTGTAGCTAATTCAATTTATTTGGCAGATATTGAAGCAAACATTCGAGCAGGCGTTGAGGCCAGCGTACAGCAATTCAAGCAGACATTCGAGCAGATATTTGAGCAGGCGTTGAGGCCGGCGTGCAGCAATTCAAGCGGACATTCAAGCAGACATTCAAGCAGATATTTGAGCAGGCGTTGAGGCCGGCGTACAGCAGTTCAAGCAGACATTCAAGCAGATATTTGAGCAGGCGTTGAGGCCGGCATGCAGACATTCAAGCAGACAGTCAAGCGGGCGTTGAGGCCGGCGTGCAGCAGTTCAAGTAGACATTGAAGTAGGTGTTAAGGCCAGTAGATAGCCTATATTGGGATACCAAACTCTGCAGAGCGTTCAATATCCTCAGGCTGAATTGAATGCTTCTTCCTTGTACGGTAAGCCACTCCATCCTTCTTTTGGGCAGGTGATTCCTTCTTTTTACCAGGTAAGAATGGAAGTAAGAGGGGCTCTATTTCCAGGTCTTCTTCCTGTATCTTTTCCTTTGGTTCATCCAGCTTTGGCTCGTCCAAGGCTATTGAGAAGGAACGTTTTTTGCTGATAGCTCGTACATCTGGCTCTGCCTTGACTTTTCGAGTACCTTGTACACCTGGCTCTGTTTTAATATGTAACGGGCTAGATACCTATGCGCTAGTATAGGTCAGACCGCTTGACTAAAAAGGTACAAGACAACTGATCAGAATGATCAGTTGAATCTAGCGCCCTATATAGCAGCGAAGGCCACGCCTGAGCCGTTATTCTGGGGTTCAACCCATAACATAATAACAGGAACCCTTAGCTTTTTTTCTTTCTTTGGCTTTAGTATAGCCTTTTCCTCGACCTGGACTATACTCTTAACCATATGTAGAATAACTACATATATCGTACGATTTCTGCCTTCAGCAGGAAACCAGCGATCAAGTAAGGCCTCAACCTCCTGAGGTTTATCCTCTGTCTGGGGAAGATAGATAGGATTTAGCTTCTCTATCTTTGTAGCAAGGCGTAGTTCATCTTCAGGTAGTACAGTATGCTTCTTATCAAGTTCTGGAAGGAGCTTGTTGAGGATAAGATCAGCGTACGACTGAATAGAGCCAGGGAAGATTGATGCAGCTCTTGTTTCTGTAAAAGAACTATATTAGTACAAGACTTCTAAAATATAGGTGTACAAGATACCAAGATGCTGGCAGGAAATCGTCCGCAATACTCCATCTATTTCTTGCTGCTTAAGAAAGAAGAATGAAGCTTGTACAGTTGTACCAGGCAGACCAATATTTGGCTTTTGACGGGCAATTGCAGCCTGCCGATAGTCCTCGGCACCATTTGTACGAGTATAGAGAGAAAATCGGGTCCGGGACGGAGTTGCAAAGACTTGGAGAGCACCCTGTGGGCTAGCTGGAGGGGAATCACGAAGATCAATAACTTCAATCTCCTCTTTTTGATGCTTTATCGTACGAGAGGGGCTTGGAGCAGTCTCAAAGCATGAGCCACAAGCATGAGCACTTCCATGGGGACGCCCAGTCTTAGGGCAGAACGGGCTTAAAGGCATAATATAAAGTTAAAAAGGATTAGTTTTTATATTTTTGTTCGTACAGAAAGCATAGAAAACTTATAGGATTGCTAGAGAAAAGTAGCGGTGAAGAATTAATCTTTACAAAGCTATTCAAGACTATCTAGACTTACTCCAATTTCCTCCTGATCATATTCTACCTCAATCTCCTCAATATTATTGGCTGCTTCTTGGCTAGACTCTGGGTTCCAGTCAAATGCACCAATCGGACGTTGAGATAAGCCAAGATTTGGTGTAGACCCTGCCTGTATATGGGCTTTAATCCGGGATCGAAGCTCAAGGTAGACCGTACGAAAGGGGATAAAAACTTCGCCGCCAGCACTCTCTGGAGGCCTTCGAGGATCAAAGTCAAGCTGTAATAACTGGTTTAATGTCCAGTTATAGGTCTCAGTAGGCAGATATTCATCAGCATCCCAATCTCGTACATCATCCTGTAAAGCCTGAAGAAGCTCTGGATCAAACTGAAGGCCATAGTCTTGAATATCTTCAGCTGGGAAGTTATAGTTCATGAATGGTCGTCCAGTAACAAGGTGTGGCCGGTTTCGTTGCTTCCGAATATGATGATTATTCCAGGTTCGTACGAAGGAGGTAATCTGCACGCGAAGAAGTGGCATATAAATTGCATATAAAGCAATCTGGTCACTCAAAGTGTCTCTTGAATAATGCCCTTCTTCCTGTAGAGAATGAAAGTAGATCTAAAAAACTGCTTAATTCTTTGTACAAGAAGAGACCTGGAGGGTTTGTACTAACTCGATATCGGAAGATAATACTTCGGGTTAACTGAAGCCACCAAGCTTCAATTCTCTGATTAGCAGTACTTGTACCATACAAATAACAGTCAGAGATAGGGATCTCTGGATGTAATGATTTCTGGAGCTTGTGCTGGGCTTCAGCAAGAAGAACTGTCTCTGTACCACGATCTGATCGTACGAAGCGAGGCTGCTGCTGGGTGATCTGAAGGGTATCCAGGAACTGCCGAAGGACACTAACAGCTGTACGAGAGCTGATTCCAACATAGATCCAGATAACATAGCGAGAATAGGCATCAATTGCTGCATATATCTCGATTCCGTACGGGGCAAGCTTGAGATAGCCATCAATAGACCATATAAAGTTAGGCCCAGGAACAATATAAGCTCCACGATGGCGTTGAAGATCTTGCAGACGGCGTCGTACAGCATGAGGTGCAAGGTCTCGGTAAATCCCAAAGAGTCGGTCCCTTGTACATAATTAGACTTGTGTAGATATATATATTTACCACGTACCGGGAGATCATAAAGCCCTGACTTCGAATATGCTGATGAAGCATCTTTCGTCCATATCCTTCAATTTGACCACTTGCAAGCGCCGTACGAAGGTGAGATAAGACACTTTCTACCTGTGCCTGCGCAGTAATTGGGTTTGATACACGCCGGAAGATACCTAAGGAGTGTCGGACATATTTCAAGGTACGAGGCTGAATATTAAAGCCTTCGCGCTGTAGTACCTGAAGAAGCTCCTTCTCTTCCAGGCCAACTTGGTACACGAGAACCTTGATTCGAGCGTGGAGAGCCTCGTCCCTTGCTGCTGTACGATTCTGCTTGCGGATACCCCATGTACGGAGTCGTACTTTGATAGTAGGCGCTGTGACACTGATCTGGTACTTAGCAGCTAGATTCAAAGCAATACTATCAGGCGTTTCGCCTGCTAGATAAAGCTGACTGATCTCTAGCCGATATGGGTCAAGATTGATTGCTGGACGAGGCATTCTGGCTTGTACGAGGACATAGGAATTACGAATGTAGCGGTGAGCTGACGAAGCAGGCAAGCGGGAGGTAAGGCGGTATACACAAAATTTCAGATCACGTGGGTTTTTATCCTTTTGTTCAAATAGGCCTCCGTAATGGTTAGATCATTTCTACCCAGCAACCTCCTCCCCCAAACAAATATCCGGCTCCACTGTTTCGATGTTGGCCACGCCGTCAATAGCAACCGAGATGTCTTTGGAGGAGGTGCAGAAGTTGCGCCGGCTCCTTGAGGCAGAGCAGCGACTACGACAAGAAGAGCAGCGACAAAGAGAATAAGAGCAGCGACTATGCTATCAGGCCGAGGAGAAACTAAGGTACTAGACTTAAAATACTATACTTCCTAAATTCCTCGACACCTGCCATGCGCACCTATTTCGCGGCCTTACTATCCAGAAGAACAAAGACTCGTTAACAAAGGGAGACCCTGCGAATACTAACTATAAACTCCGCCTAGTAGTATTTTAAGAGTAGACCAACTTTCTAAATAAATAAATTTTAATATAGAACGACCTACTAAAGACCGACTTCGTGACCGAACGCCATTTTACACTATTAGTGGTATTGAAGGAATATAGAAAAGAAGTCCGAGGGAGGATGCTTAGCTCGGAGCTGGATTTGAGTTACTTTGAACGACAGACCGTCGAGACGCGCGTTGCTTCAGTTATCCAGCAGCTGCACGCGAATCCCCGACTTCGACAAACCTTTGGTCTAAATGGAGATGTCACCTTCGAAAACCACGCCAATACCCTGACGACCGAGTCAAATATAGTGGCGGAAATGAGCTCTATGAGTCTAAGCCAGACGCAACCACGTCGTTCCAGCCGCTTGGCCAGAAAATCGAGCAGTATTGGCCTCTCGGCTCAACCACCAGGGAGAGGTGGGAAGAAGGCTACTCAATCAAGGAATTGCCGACCGCGAGCAGATCAGTTCTGCGTTTATAACAAGGGCCCGGAGGGAAAGGTCCCGGCCTTTATTATCGAATACAAGGCACCCCATAAGGTCTCCCTCTCCCATATCATGGCTGGACTGCAAGACATGGACCTTGACGAGGTAGTTCGCCTACAGGAAGAGGAATTACCGGAAGTTATCTGTCGTCGTGTTGTGGCGGCAGTGATTACCCAGCTTACAAATCTTCTCCTTAATGAGGAACTTCATATCAAGCTGTCGGATTTCCAGGGGAAACAACTCTCGGGAGATGGAACAGTACTGCTTGATGGTTTAAGCGGAGAGCCCAGCAGATTTTATTGCCCTCGAGCGGATCCTTTCGACGCGGATATCAAAACAGATCTCTTTGCGCTGGGTTGTACTATCTATATGATCTTGATGGGTCATCCTGTTTTCCCTGACATCGTCGATGGGGAAGATGGGTGTTTGAGAAGGTTCAAGAAAGGTTTGAGAAGCAGCATTTACCAAAAGATTCGCATGTGTGCAGTCTTATCACTTTGAAATGCTGGATGAAGGAATACCAATCCGCGGTGGAACTGGTCCAAGATCTGGAGCTCGTCGAGAAGGATCTCAGAACTGGAGCTGCCCAACCTAGTGGAAGGGCTTAAATGATCATTGGTTGAAGGTTCAAGTATCCGCCGCACTTTAATTGATCTAAGGGGAGGCCATGGATATCAGTATGCTTGCGTCGGTTACCGTCTATACCAAAGCGAGACATTTCCCCGTACATAGTCCATAGTTCTTCGGATCTAACTAGATGAACTAGCTACAACCAGGTGCTATGGTATCAAAATGCTCGAGGCGGGCGCTAGTCTTAATCCAGCAGGCGGTTTCTCTTGTCAGAATACTTTCATTTGCGCCTGGCAAAATTTTTTAGCTGGTTCTGCCACGTGACTGACTCTAGGAGCAAAGAACACACTCGAACCTTCCACAAAGTTCAGTCCTGGGAAGTTTAGTCCTGTTTATGACGTAACTCAAAAATTGTGTATGTCTCGTACCTCTGGTTTCCAACACGCGACTCTCGAGGTATATGAAAGTCCAGATCAATCCCAGATGTCTGCACAAGGGGGCAATATATCTCCTCTGAGCATCATGATACAGTACCGTAAGGCGATAAAAATATGTTGAAATTAACCACAAACCGCCAAGTAGACAACCACTGCTTCATTACAAACACAGTCCGCTCCAATCATTGTGTCGACCTCACAGGCAGAGACGTTATGACACTTAGTGACTTTCGTGGATAACCGTATGTTGTTTGAGGCATCAAAATCGAATCTAGAGATGGAGCCATAGATCACCCTGAGCTGCCACTCACCCACTTCAATTACCTTGACATGATGATACTCTTTATCCCCATACTTCTCCGGGTTCTGATTGAAATTCTGAAACGAGAGACCACTGTAGGTTTGCCAAACGACGGAGAAGCCTCGAGTAGCATTTTCAAGGTTCTTATTTGAGTACATTTATTTGTGCAGGACCCTGAGTGCAAGCGGATCATTCCTAGTCTAGGTTAACCCTTCTTCGTGCTGTCGTGATCATTCCATACACGAGCCGAGCAAGGCGCAATCGCTTGCTGCTTCAAATCCTGAGCCCGATCCTGGGGCTAAGTGTGCTCTGTATACAGTAGGTGCCGAAGCTGGCCTACAGCCTAGGCTGGTTCATGGCATATAAAGAGAAAAGTGTCTATGAGCAGAAGCTTTGATTCTCTTACGGTACATCTGCGACTCAGGATTATCAAGCAATTTCGTTCCTAGAAGACAAAAATTTGCAAGAAAGTAGCATAAAATAACAATTCATCGACATTATCATCCTTTTCTTCTCATTTGACCAAATCTTTGACTTGCTACTGAAGAAACATTAGCAAGCCTTGGTTTCCAACTTATGCTCTCCAACCTGAGCAGTCGCGATCCTGAGCCTCTCGCGTTGCTCGTCCGTCAATGATCGAGGGTTCGTCGGCACAGGAACATTGGCTAGCACATACTGGGGATTATCGACCAAGTCATAAATAATCCCATAACCACTCGCAACCAGACTATCTTCCTCTTCAGACTGGATGTATTCTTGGGGGCGAAGAGAAAACGGCTTCAGCGACTGATGGTCTGGTTCCGGGGCTGGAAGGTCACTTTCGTCCACTGACCAAGTTGCTACATCCCCAACGCGCTGGATGTCATCTCGCAGACTAATCAAATATCCGAGCTCAGCCTCTGCTTCCTGCTCTAGATTTACTGCTGGTAGATCTTCGCTCTCCTCACCACGCTCCAACCAGCGACCAAACGATCGGGGAACGAAGTGCCGCACAAACCTACCGACAGATACCGGTGTAATGGCATCGGCGAGATTGTTCACGAAGTCCTGGCAATTGTAAAACGCAAGATTGTAATAGGGATGTTTCCTGATTACACCTTGGGCTACGGCAACAGGTCAGTGAAGCTTAAATCGATGCAAGTCTTATTTTGGGATCAAGGAAACGGGTGCTTACCGGCTTCAATAATCTCCTCGTTCGACTTTTCCGTGTCTGAACGCTTGAAGATCCCAAACTTGAGCTTGTAGGTGCGGCCTTCGAGGTTTGGCGGATTTGACGAGCGGACTTCGTTACGGGGCAATGCCTTACTGGGTCCTTTCACCGGGAAGATCTCTAGCAAAAGATCATTCGCACCAATCTAGATGAAGAATCAACATTGTGTTTCTTGTTTCACATTGAGATAGCAGATTGTCATACGAGGAGGGCCCAGTGGGAGAGAAGAGGATTCACGATACCCGTGCCCTTGAGAGGCTCGAGGGGGAACTGAAGGGCTCTGACTTTACGCCCCATTGTCAAAAAGGGAGTTGGGGGGTATTTGAAAAAGTTATAGAAGGTTTCTGAGTTCAAGGAATTTTGTGATGATGATACGAGGCAGATAATGAAGGAAACAGAGGTGAGCATCTCCAGCTTTATATCCTTTCAACAACGTATCCCTACCTCTTTTGCTAAGTTGATATTAATCCTTGCTCTAAATCCATGCCTTCAATAAACAGCTCATAATTGCTTCTTCAGGCTTTTATTTATTTATTTATTTTTTGTTAATATTTCTTACTATTCTATATGTTTGGTATCCAGGATAAAACATGCAGTAAAATGCTGCTGATGGATCACTGTGCCACGTCACTAGTAACCCATCGCAAAGTATGCCAAAAGAGATTTACACAAGATACCTGGAATATAATATCCTAGATAAAAAGAATATAGTATCTTGGGAAGAATTTGCGACTTCAGTTTTTTCTATTTTACAAACTGGCCCATCAACTAACTCACGGAATATCACGCACTTCTTTCCACTATGTCTAGCACCTTCGCTCCAAGGGTCTTGTTGATTGGAATAGATTTCTACCAGCCGGCAAGAGCCTGTGCGCCGGAAGACAAGAAAGTGAAGATCAACAATCTGCATGGCTGTGTCAAAGACGTTACTCGAACCCAATCCTATCTCCTGAACATTCTCAAAGTACCAGCTGAGAACATCACAATGCTTACCTCTAACCCCCCTCAGCCCGATGCCCCTCTCACGGATGCGGAAGGCACCCAATCAGCTCGAAGTTTGATTCCGAGTGAACCTATAGCTACGGCTGAGAACATCCGGGCAGCCTTAAGAGACCTCGTCGACAAGACTCCACCATGTACTCCGATCTACATTCATTATTCGGGTCATGGGGTGAGATCCCCAACGCTATGGCCGGAGCTCAAAGGCAGCAACAAGGCTTGGGATGAATGTTTGGTGCCTTGTGATGCCCTATGTGGAGGACCCGTTATCCGCGACGTGGAATTGGGCGACTTGCTGCATCGAATGTCGCAGAAAGACCTCTTCGTCACCTTAGTTCTGGACTGCTGTCACTCAGGCGGGGCAACTCGAGATGATGACGACGACACTGACGAGGATGGATTTGCCTTCCGCTGTCTGGAAGAGGATTGGATGGTGCGAGACGCAGTTGCGAGTGCTGCAGAGGATGGCATACGACTGCAGCTTTCTCAACCACACACGAAGGTCTGGTGGGACAAGCCAGGTGCATACGAGTTTATGGCTGCCTGCGAAGCGAACCAGAAAGCTGGTGAGCGTGATGGCCATGGTCTCCTCTCTACCTCTCTATTGGCCGCCCTCGAGGACGCTGGATCCTCGTTGCCCACCCATGGCATGCTGTATCGCCGCTTGAGGGGTACAGTTTTATCCATGCGTCCTAAACAGACCCCCAGATTCGCCGGTGATGAGCATCGAGTCTTTCTGAGCGGACAGACTGCACCACAAGTACCTACTACCTGTGCTCCTGTCACCACCGAAGAGTATGGGGGGAAAATCTACCTCTATATCGAAAAAGGCGAGATGCATGGGATCGTCAAGGACAGCGAATATCTAGTCTACCCCTGGTATGAAGTCAAATTCGATGAGTCGACAGCCGTGGCAACGGTGAAGGTAGAGTGCATTGAACCAACCAAGTCTTTGCTAAATGTGACCAAACCACCTGCTGGGCAGTGCAAAGCGCTGGAGGTTCCAGGGGCGGGATATCAGGCTGTCCTGCATAGGCGTCCGCCCAGTGAGCTGATCAGGCTTCGTGTGAGCCAGGATATTCGCCTATCGAGCGCGAAGAAGTACCACTGCGTCACTGTCGATCGGACTTCGCCTGCTCATTACCAAGTCGAGGCCAACGCCAGTCACGGACTTGGGGTGAAGGATAAGAATGGCCAGCTAATACACAATCTTCCATACTTCTCCGATGAGACCAGTCTTTTGATCGGCATCACGCGGCTAGAGAGATATTATCAGGTCATGCGGGTTGAACACGACGACCCATCGTTGGCATTTGAATTGGATATTGAAAACCAGGGTATGCGTCCTACATCTCCAATGCACTATGATTTCACTAACAAGTCCTCAGGGTCACTCAAGGCAGACTCAGCCACCCAATCGCTTACCGTGGCCCCTGGTGACCGCGTAAGATTCCGCTTCAAGAACAAGATGCTCATACCGCTACATCTAGTGGTGGTCAATCTGCAGCCATTGCATGGAATCGATCAGGTGTACCCTATGGCTCAATACGGTCTCCACAGCGGTACGATCGAGGCAGGAAGCAGTCAGCCTGATCCGGAAATCACATACATCACTATGCATGATGTTCCAAAGGCTGAAGATCCTGTGATAGACCGGTTCAAGTGCATAATTTCGACCAGGTCTATTGATTACAGCTTCATGAAACAGGACGAAATCCGTGCTGCTGAGAGCGCTGGGCGTTACCGAAAACCCAAGCCATTGGACTCAGCCCTTCGTGACTCTGAAGAAGAGGTTGGGCGCTGGGCAACAAGGATGTTTGAGATACGTGTTCAGAGATCTCACTAAGCCATATTCGTGTTACAGTAATTTAAGCAAACACTTGGCGATTCTTGCATAGCACCAAACAGAAAAATTCTTAGTCCACCACCTTTTTTTTAGGATCATAGCCTTGTTGCCCCGTAGAGTCAGTCTGTTAAAGAGATAAGGCCCCAGTAAGACTGGACTATGCAGTGTCTGAGCTAACCACTTATCTGTGCTTTATTATCTAATGATATCTGTCCGTGAGCTGTCCATCCTGCATCATTCAATATCTGAGCAGTTCAGAAGCAACAACAGGCATTGGCCACATTTTAGCTTCATTATAGAGATCGATTTAGGTCGTGGCTAGTAAAGGAATTTCAGGAACAGATTCGAGGAAACAGTGCCGCCAAAAACAACAAGAAATCGACCCATCAACGAGATTGTGATCCACATTTTTGAACAGCCACAATGACTGCGAAATACCACATCAGCCAGGGCTTGCAGCTCTGGAATACATTCAGAAGATCTTACATCCAGGGCGACATCGAGTCGTCGATTGACCATTTTGAGCAAGCCTTTCGAGCGATGAAACCGATCGAAGACGGATACCTTAACCAATGTTGTCACCTCGCGATATGTCGAGTATACAAATGGGCGTTTGACATTCATTACCAAACGACGAAAGAAGGAAATACGATGGAACCAAAGGATTATATTAAGCAAGTAATGAACGAGATATCTGAAAGTTACGGAGTCAACAAGAAGGACTTCTTGAGCAAAATAGAGGTGATTTTGTACCCGATTTTGACCCCTGACTCATACACGAGAGACCAGCCGACTATCGTCGCCTTGCTGATCTGTGTTCACGAAGAGTGGAAAGAGATGACTGGGAAATATGGGGACGGTGAACGTGCGTTCAGCTATTACAACCATCATTACAACCTTACAGCCAACGAGGATATGGTGTCTGAGTTGGTACAGGTTGCATACGCAGACTCGCTCTCTCAGTGTCTCCCCAAATTATCCCAACTTCCAAGGTGTCAGAGTATCCTAGGCGATACCCTGCGCCTGCGCTTTGAACGTCGCGGAAAGATTGATGACCTGGACCTCGCAATTGGGTTGACGCAGAAGGCAGCTGCAGCATATCCCAGTATGGCTGATTACATATTGAATGTCTGCGGCACACTTTTCCGTCGTTACGAGGTATACGGGGCGAAAGATGACCTGGATAAGACGATCGAAGGGTATAAGAGAGTCCGTCAGCTTGCCTGCGACGATCAAGCACTTCGGGAAAAGGCTGAAATAAACCAAGCCCACTGTTTGGTTGCGCGCTTTGAACAGACAGGTGCATCTGGAGCGATCACCATCGGCATTCAAGTGGCAACTGATGCTGTCTATTCTTCCCAGGATTCCATTATACGTGCGCAGCGTCTGAACATCTATAGCATCTTGTGGGCGCGTCACTACGAGACTACGACGGATTTGGCAGATCTTAACATGGCCATCGAACTGAGTCATCTGGCGCTGAGTGTAGCGCCGTCGCATCCCCGAATACATTCTCATTTCAGTAATCTTGGCACATGGCTGGGCTGGCGCTATGACCGGCATCGGACGGGGAACGGAAGTGACCTGGATGCGGCAATCGAGAATGCTGAGCTGGGGATTAAGGCAGTCGAGAAGGGAAGTTTGGATCATGCTTCCTATCTGGGAAATCTGTGCAAGCTCAGGAAATGGAAGTACGAAGAGAGCCAAAGTGCTGAAATCCTCAACCGCACGATTCAAGACGGCGAAGAAGCCTGGCAGAGTAGCCCAGCAAATTCCCTGGCACAGATACGCGGTGTTCACAACCTGTGTGAGGCCTTGATGCTACGGTACCAGAAAATCAACGAGGACGCTACCAGTTGCCATCGTGCGATTTATCTTTGGGAGTCTGCCTTATCCAACAAATTATTTCCCCCAATTTACCGGGTGAATGTCGCAGTGGACGCGATGGAACTCCTCAAAAGCAATATGCAATACAATGCGGCACTGAAAATTGCCAAATCCGCCATTAGTATTCTTGCTAAAGTCAGCCCTCGGTCACTGCCTATGTTGGATCAACAACGAATAATCCAGCGATACGAAGGGTTGGCCTGTGATGCAGCTGCGCTAACACTACACTGTGGGGGCACGACACTAGATGCCATACAACTGCTTGAACAGGGCAGAGGCATTCTGGCTGATCATCAATTCCATTGTCGAAGTGATCTGTCCCAACTCGATGGGAGCTATCCTGAGAAGGCTGCGCGGTTCCGCAAGTTAACACATGATTTGGACACGCCACCTGGACCGGGGAGCGAGGAGCTCAGTGACCGCTCTAGACAAAGTGATGCTCTAGATGAACTTATTGACGAGGTTCGTCAATTGCCTGGCTTTGTTCACTTTCTGTGTGCACCGTCTGAGGCGCGGCTGTTCGAATTGGCCCAGCAGACCGGCCAAACAATAGTCATTGTAAATGTTTCGTCTTTGCGCTGCGACACATTTATCATAGGCACAAAGGAGCGAATATCTGTTTGTTCTTTGGGTCAGATCTCGAAGGACATTACACTGAAAGGCGACAGATGGAATAATGCCAACGACTATGGCAAGTATAGTACCCTGCAGTGGCTGTGGGACAATATAACCCGCCCGGTGGTTGAGGATTTGCAGTTGAACCCGGTTTCAGAAGAGGCGAAAGAAACTGCATGGCCGCGAATATGCTGGATACCTACAGGGTCTCTGTGTCGCCTGCCTCTTCACGCATCTGGTAATCATGAGAGCGTTATGAAGGAGACAGTGTTGGACCATGCTATCTCGTCCTACAGCGTGACCGCGAAGGCATTGATGTACACATACGAGATTACCACCAGGAAGACCATATCTGACTCCCGATCAGCGTTGTTGGTTGCAATGCCGGAGACCCTGGGACTCAAAAAGCTCATTAACGCCGGAAAGGAGGTAGAGAAGATCGCAAAATTATTACGTGGTGAGCATCAAGCAATGGTGGACTCGATGATCACACCCTCGTGCCATCAGGTGCTGGCAAAGCTCCCAAAAGTCGACCTCTTTCACTTCGCAGGTCACGGACGGCTCAACCTTGGAGATGCCTCGAAAAGTGCCCTTATCATGCAAGACGGTCCGCTGACCGTCGCAAATTTGCTGCCACTCAGACTTCACACCAAGGCCCCATTTCTGGCCTTTCTGTCTGCCTGCAACACCGGTGTAGAGGGCTCTGGTAAACTTTCTGACGAAGGCATGCACTTGGTGGCAGCGTTTCAAATCGCCGGCTTCCAGAACGTAATTGGAACGTTGTGGAAAGTGCAGGATAAGATCTGCGCAGACATCGCCTTGGCCGTGTACCGCGAAGTACTGAACAGCTCTGCCAATGTACCCTGGGCACTTCACATGGCGGTGCGAAAGGCGCGTGACTTTCAGCTGGATGATGATGATGATGATGATGACGATGGTGAATTGGCCCTTCGGAACGGTGTACCGGACGGTGAGGAACCGCGCATCACGAAAGAGGACCCCAATCTATGGGCAGCGTATATTCATGTGGGGCTATAGATCAGAGCGCACTAGATGTTTGTCTAGGTGAGCGGGTGGGACGCGTCTGTTATGTACACGACAAGATTGTGGTATAAAGTGTCGACCGTACGTGACCACTAGTCATACCTGGCACTTTCCTAGTTAGGAAGTCGGAATTCTGATCTCCGATCACCGAGATTTATGCAGAGTTTTCTGCTATTTCCACGGTTCAAAAGTTATGTCTCTTTTACCTACTTTATTAGGTTAGATTGCTTATTATTCTTCGTGTATTTAAACCACCGTGTGCAGCTAGATTGACAGAATCAGACCTTCATTATTTGATAATTCAGACGTATGAATACTAGCCTAACGCTTACCGAGAAGCTCTATATAAAGCTACGCGGTATCTATGTACGCCACGCATAAACGTTCGGCCTTGATACAGATATGGCCAGTCCGTCGGTCAAGATGACCGATTGTTGCTCAGAGGGAGAATGTTTTTGTGCCTGGCAGACACCGAACAGACTCGTCCTCTGAGCTGCCCACCGAAAGCTGAGGTACGTTGAGCAGATGAATGCTCATGTGTCCCGAGCAGGCCTTATACCGCTGATCTACGTGAAAACTTTATGTTTTAGTGGACAGAAGGATCGCTCCTTTTGCTGAGAAACATATTTCCCTTGGTCATGTCGAAGCCAAACAGTTAACACGGCCAGTCATCTAGCCAACTCTATTAAGACGTGGCGCCTCTATGCTGTTATTATGGTAACTACTCGATGGGTTTTGTCCAATTGTGATGATCCAAGCTTCCTGAGGGCGAACTTTGAGCTTCGCCTGATAGGCCTATGGTTGATTTCACTTTAACTCGTCACGTTGCTGACCCACGACCCACTGAAGGGGCCGTTGGTCAGCCACAGACTTATGATTACCACACACTAATAATCAAGAAAACAACATGACTCTATTCAAACTGCAATATCTCAACAACCATAAAAGCTAATCATCTCTCCATACAACATGATGATCTCTAAATAACAGGGCTTTATCTGGTAGTAGTGAGGGATCCTCTGGTTCCGGAGTAGGCTCGTGGTGAGGCGCTACACTTGGTAGGTTGTTTCTCGGATCCAGTAATTTTTCCAACCTTTTCTGCTCCCGATTATAAACCCTATCAGTTTCGTGTTTTTTCTCTGCATCAAGATGATCCTTGATGTCCTTTACATATAGTAAATCAGTATATTTAACCTGTTTCTTTGTCCGCTTGCTATATCGGGGCTTTGCCCTTTCATGGCTTGGCCGAGACGTATACCAGCTGGCTCGTGAAAGCTGAAATCTTCGGGTGCCTCAACCACTACCAAGATCCGTCAGAAGAAGTAATGCTTTGGCATGGGCATTTAGTGTTACAAAAAGAGAAGGGGTGAGAGAGCTCAGAGAGTGATACTATTCAATCGTAGAATCGTAGATATGAGATGTTCGCGGCCATACAGGGTTGTAGTATAGCTACAGGAACCCGATACCCGGTAACCACGCGTCGGAAAACACTTCTGTATTCAAATAACCCAAAACAAAACATCAAGAAAGAGAGACCATTATTGCTCATCCTTACCGAAATGTTGATGCTCCGCATTGTATTGCTTCCCACTGTCGTTGATCACATTATACGCCCCATGGCCTCTGTGGACGTAGTTATTTTGCGGTCCTCCATGACTCGTAAAATTCATGCCAGATGGATCCTCCCCGGGTACGGAAGACTCGAGAGATTCCAACTCTCGAAGGATTTGTTCAAGTTGATCATTCTGTTGGGAATCAGCTGATTTGACCGCATGATGGTTGACAATGATCTGGACATCCTCCGTGATCGCTCTCATCAGCTCTTCCACCTTGCTTCCTTTGCCAAGTCTTCGGACAATTGCCGCATATCGTGTCGGCCATGGGTTACCCTGGTCGGGTGTGATCTTTGCAAAGATTTTCTTCAAATTGTTGGCCTTCGTTTCGCAGGCGTCGAGGGTCTTCTCTAGTGCTTCGGTCACATCTTCAGGTATCGTGTCTCTTCTTGGCAGAAGGTGGGTGTGACATCCCTCCAGAGTATTGCGAATAATGGGTAGTTGGCGTCCAACCGTTTCAATCGTCTCAGAGAGCTTGAGATCTTTCTGGGTACGCTTGAAAAGCTCGATCGAGGTGTCGAGAAGGCCAATCACTGCAGATATTCCACCAATCACTTCCATATCGAGAGGAACTCCGGGCGCAGTGTATGCAGTTGAAGATATTTTCTACAACGGGTGTAGGTTAACAAAGAGCACAACGGTGATAGCGAGAGATTTCGCCGTGGTTTTAACTCTGGTCGAGGTTTTCGGGCAATACGATGATCCAGTATGGTGAGATTTTAGCGCGGGGATGATCGGCACCTCCGCCATGCTAATCACCGAGGACAAGGCTCCGGGGTTATGCAGATGAGAGATCGATTTTCACTGGTTTATTTGAAAATGAGAGCAGGAACGAGTTGCTCGCTTGACTTGAGTTTTGCTTTTTCGAGTGCCACGGCTTCTTGACTGGTGTGCTTTGCAGCTGAGTGTCGTAGACGACATCGTTTAGAGGACAATAACAGATCATACAACAACAAAAAACGCAAACTGAACAACAGGTGCTGGAGCTGAGGCCCTGTCCAAGAGTTGAAATATTCCGAGTAAGTTAGGGCCCCGCCCGTAGCAATCTAGAATTATACTCACAAGTATCAGATTTCTTGGCTCAGAAACGGTTTCGCTAAGCACGCAAAAGTCTACATCAGAGTGGGGCTGTGGTGGCACCCACTTCGCGGGTTGTCACAAACAATGAGGTGAAATGTGTTCAACAGGTTGCCTAGGAGTATGGATTCCCTGTTTTTGGCGCTTCGTGGCCATGTGGAGTCATCGGTGGTTGACTGTGTTCAACCGAAGCCCTTCATTTTTGAGGGAACACGAGCAAGCGTCTTCACTAATCAAGTCCCATGGCCTGACTTATGATCGACTAAGTGGTTGACCGATGTTGAACTGGCGGAGACATTACAGCAAATCCGGATATCCTTGAACTAAATAAGGGATTGAGTCTTTGACTAGTACAATCGGAAAATCTCGGGTTATTACTTGGCTGTTTGCTCCGACCTCCTAATTTCCAGCACTTTCCGACTGTCCAAAGCCCCCACTGGCCTGGGAACAGTAGACCATACTTGTTTATTATAAAGGCAGGATTTCAGCAGCGCTATAGGTGGTTTCAGACCAGTTGTAAATAATATCAATGCACTAAAAAATATTAAACTCTTCTCTTCACTCCTAATCTTGTTACGTAGGTTTAGAAGACAGTTCTTTGTCTTGGGAAAAGCAAACAGCCTGTGACACTCACGCTGCAGTCTTACCGAAGCAACCATAAGTTTCTTTGTTTGTTCCCTTAAGGAGGTGATAATAAGTGCAGCCGCGGTACTTAATAGAGCTCGGGGCGATCTAAAACTTATTGGAGAATGTTTCTCGTTGAATACCTGCCAGCCTGGCGGCCCATCTAAAATAATGGCCAACCGCTCTTCCTTCCAGCCGCTACTCCCTGCCGCCCTGTCTAGACCCGCTGATGTCCAAGAGCCAAGTCAGCTCAAGCGAAAACGCCAGTCAGTGGCTTGCAATTCTTGTCAAATAAAGCGTACTAAGGTGGGTTAATAAACCAATAAGTCTGGCTTTAAATAACATTTATAAATTCAGTGCTCTGGATCATCTCCGTGTGATGAGTGTGCGAGAACGGAGTCTGGCTGCCATTACAATCCGAGCAAAGACAAACGCCGGAAAGAAACTCTAAAAAAAGCCCAGCAAATTGAGGAGGCTCTAAAGACAATCGTCAATATTCTTTACCAAGGAACTGAGGATGATCTCAAAAAATTAAAGGCCAGGGTTAAGTCATCTCCTTCTCCGGAAGAAAGCATGGAGCAGTTGCTTAACAATGTATTTACTTAAATGACAGCTTCTAAATCGAGCAGCTATCAACGAATTGATGCAAAATTCCTGTCATAATCCCTGTGTGCATGTCCTTTGTATCTGGCAGCCAGCTCTTGCCAGATTATCCTCAACGGAGTGGGATAGCAAAGTGTCTGCCATTAGTATAGTTCGGCTTTGATCACCCTAATCGCCTCACCAAAATATTGCTGCCCAGCACTGCCCTCAGTTTCAAAGCTGAAACAACCAGCGTGCTACTAGGACTTGAGATTTTCTTCCAGGTAGATGTCCAGGTGGACAGAAAGGCCCAGAAGGACTGCCGCAATGTCTACTTCAGAGCTGCATCGGGTACAGTACCACGAGACAGCATCTTGCAAATGCTGACCCTCAGTGGATAGGACTCGGAGTTATTCATCATGAATTGTCTACCTATTAACAACTACTGCTAAAATTAGGCTTGATCTCGATATCAATACACGTGGTGTAGATTTCTTGCTTTTCATCCACGCTCCCAGGATAGCTCGGCCAGTCCCACACCCAGTAAAGTGTCAGCGTGCTGTCAATGGTGTTTGGAATGGTAATTATATCATGACACCACAAGTTTGTTCCCTGTGCAGGGTCTGGAGGGTGACTATATTTATCTTGCCGTTGCTTAGATATTGGACTATCGTTCACCTGGAAGCAGCGCCCATCATCAAAGTCAAAAATGCCGAGTAACCACCCACGTTTATCACCTCCAGTGCCTTGGGGATTCCACGTCTTATGGATGCCAACCAAGGTGTCCTCTGCTGACGGTGACAATGTGCCATATATATGGACCCGGCCAGACGATGACTTTCCGGGAGTTGTCGATAGAAGTGTGACATGACCGTTTTCCTGGTAACGGAGTCGGACAAGGTCTCCCGGTGCTGCCTGCAGAACCGGGCTCCCTGAAGTCTGAATAGATTGTCTCTGCGCCGGTGCACAAATAGGGTCATTAGGCAGGAGTTGAGCTCCAACTGTAGGGAGCATGTACGTCATCGCAGCATCATTGAAGGCTGGATCTGAGCGCTGGACTGTTCTCCGGTAAGCATGGCAGGACTCTAGTTTCTGCAAGCTTACCATTTCCACGAGCATATCCGCTTTTGCCGAGCTGGAGCCCATCCTTGCTCACCACAGAGAGATCCTCAACCCACGAATGCGCGAGGACAGCCGCAGAGAAAAGTAGAGTATTTTTAATCATTGAGATAAGACTGTAGGATTTTTGAATTGATTCCATCTTCTACATGCTATATATACTTGAAGCAGTGCAGAGCCACAGATCCAGAACACCACAGTTTGGCACGCCGGAGTTTCACAGTATGTGCAACTTTTTTTCGACTAATACGGTTTTTAATAGGTCTTTAATAATACGAGTTGCTACGCCCCGCGCGCAAAGATGCAGGGTATTACCCACCTTGTTGAGTCTTGTGGTCGGCGTGGGTTGGCTCTGCGACGGGTCCTATCCACAACTGCCTATGCCAAGCTTCAGGAACTGTGCCATCATTGGTACTGTATGCTGTTGCGGGTCGCACTAGTTTAGTAAGCAACTCCAAGGGCCAAAACCACTCAAAACCTTCAAATTCAGCTCTTATATAGCTATAGTATATACTCATAGTCCCTTACAGGGAGCTTGGGCCCTGTTTCCCTGGTCACTGAATCTTCGCTATTTATACCCTTGATAGGTTTACCAACCTTTCAGTGGCCACTCGTGATGATGCAACGGAATCTACAGATGCAACTATCCTCACTATCCTAGAATCAAGATTAAGAGCAAACCGAGGATTGCATTGCCATTACCGCCATGGTGCCTCGCCACTCTCTCGCAGACAACAGCCCGTTCCATCACTGCCAGTGACCCCTGCAATCGGAGGATGTATGGTTGGCTACGACCAGCTGCACCGCTAGGTGTCGTCATCTTCTAGGATAGGGGTTAGTCTCCCTGTCTTGTTGTTTTCCGCTGCTTCCAAGGCGGAATCTGTGGCAGATCCAACGAAGTGATAGGATGTGGGGCAATGTCTTGCCCTGACCTATACAGACTGTTGGCTCTCGTGAGTCCTTCGGATGCGCCATTTTTGCTCAGACAACACAGCCCAGGAAGGCTGCGTGATTCTAGCGAATCCATCTGGTCCAACGAATACTGGATGAAACAAAGAGCCTGGTTCACAGGGAAAAGCATAGAGGTATAAGAACATGCTCATCCCCGGCCTCGGACTGTGATCTTCCAACACTCCTACTATCACCTTCGGCAACTCAAGACCACTGTATCGACGCTCAATCATGTCTACGTCAAGTACGCCTGATATTGGAGATGATATCGAAGACTTTGATTTCTTTGGGTGGTGGGAAAGCTTTGCCGATTCCCCAATATCTCCTTCCTTTGATCTTATGCCCGTCGACACGGTGGACACGGCTGAAGTTGTTGCATCTTCAATTTCATTCTGGGCCGAGCATTTAGCACCTTTGGATGGCTATATTGCAGCAGACCCAAGTCATGATATTATACTCAGTCAAGTGAGGCCACTTCCCGTCCTGTGATATCTTCGGCTTGCTAACCCTTGTGTAGACACAGCAGCCTGATACTATAACAAGATCTCAACGAGAACAGAGTGTGATGATCATCTCAGATGATGAGACTATGCGCAAGACGAGAGTGGAAAAACAACAGCCCCGGAACTCTAAAACACGGTCAAGAGGGAGAGCAACTAGGCAGCGAAAGAGCAGGGCTGGCCGTGAAGCACAGTCTACAGGACTGCGAAGGTCACAAAGAAAGCGATCACAGCCTGCTTCCTATCGGACTGTCATTATGTTTGATTTCGATGAAGTTATTTTGTTGGACTAGCTATGTACTTTAAATACAGAGAAGTCTCCCCCACCAAGTGTCAACGACATCATGCGTCTGATCCTAACTCTGCGGCCAACTCAATTGTTTCGCCCAGGCGCTGTTGTAGGACGCCTGAGACCTGCTCCATCCATATTTGGACACCGTCAAGGTACGTCCTCAGATCTTTTATTAAGCTGAGGATCATTAGTATCGGAACATTGGAACAGAAAAACACTTCCTACCTCATAAATGCTTTATTCCTGATGATTGGTCAGGAACAGAAGTTAAAAGTGGACGGATATTCATACTGTTTCTCCAGGTCCTCCACCCGAGCTTTTAGCTCTCCATTCTGCATTTCTATGTCCCAAGTACTACCACCTTTTGACGTGCTGAGAGGGCCTGCGTCAACAAAGGTGGGGACATTAGGATATGGTTCATGAAAGTTGAAAGGGTACATTCCATCCTGGGGCAAGATACCCGGAGGAATATCATCAAGTGATTGTAGCAGCTGCTCAAAGTCTTCGTCATTGATTTGGGCGTCCATTTTGCCTGGTGATAATTTGGGGGGGAAAAGAAAAGGCGTGGGGGATATGAATAATGGCACCTTTAATTCAGTCCTAAGAGCCATGATTCACATATTTTATGGCCATTTTTTCGTGGCCCATCCATAGATTTAACGTTATGTCCCCACTTCAATGACCACATCCTTAGTTCTGACGTTGTCTGGCGGCAACATCCTGACTACGCAGCCTATATCACAGGCCACGGCTTTAGCTCGTGGCGCGGCGCGTGGTGAAGGAGGACGGCATTAAACTTTACTGGATATCCGGTCTAGAATCGGGACCACTAACGAAGCAAGGACAGGCGCTTTCCTTCTAATATTTTAATGTCGCAGATACTTATTCACAGAGCACCATTCCTCTGTGCCTTTGGAACCGGCCAAGAGCAGGCAGGCATTATCCGTTATCCTTGCATCATTGTCGCTGCCAACGGTCATCATAAAGTCTCTGACCCTGCTTGTTAATTGTGTCATTGACCATGGCCGAGACTCTCAGAGAAATTTTCTCCAATGAAGGTTATTATGAGATAATGCATGCTATTCTGTCACATTCAACCGCATCAGCTACAGCCGCGCTCCTCGCAGCCCTCGGAGGACAATTCTCCCCTACCATCAACGTCACCGAAGACGACTTCCTGCACCCGTTAAGAGACGTCGATCACACAATGCAGCGGTTCCGGCCCTGGATTCAGGACGGATACCAGATTCTTATGATAGGGCCTGACTCCAGACGCCTGCTATATAGGATCAAGAGCCCAGAGGAGTACTATACTGAGTACGCGCCAGATATGAAACTCGAGATGTGGGTCGTCGCCATCCCCCATAGCATTCCAGATTGTGTTAAAAATGTTGGTCGACTGCAGAGGATCTGGCGTACGAAGCGATGGCCCCTGAAAATACGGGCGAGAGCTATGATGGAACTCGAACAAATTATTGACAAATCTATTATCAGTCAATATGCCGACAAGTTGTTCAATGAGATGGATGACGAGCGCCAAATAGTGTCTGGAGACAATATACAGGTAAAATGGTTTGACCTGAAGGATAATTATTCAATGTCTTCCGATCGCCATACCATTCGCCTCGAGTTCCGCGGGTTGAAGTGCTGTTTGCCGTGGAATCTCAGCGACTCCGACCAAGGCAGGAGCCATTGGAGGCCAGAGCAAGGGATTCCCTACATTGATGCAGCAAACCCATTTGATCTCCAGAAAGCGGATAAGAGCGTGAGCAGAGGGTGGATCAGGGATGATTGTAACATGGCATTCTGCAGCAATGCTCCAGAATACCGTCCTCAGTCGCCTGTTGCCCTTCCGATCAATTTGTAGCATTAGACATCGTTTTGACGAACGGAGAGATGGTCTACAATGTGAATCGATATAATATCTGCAAGCCATTTAACGTAGGCCTATATTGCGTAGGGCTCATTTCATGAGTCCTCATGGAAGTCGTCGAACGGGAAATGGCTTTGAACCCCAGTAACATCGCTGTGTGTTACAGCCGCTTCAAGCATTTTAGCCTTCATCTCACGAGCCTTTTCCTTCGCAGCCTGATATTCATCATTAGGAACCCAGCCCAACACATCCACACCTAAGACATGTCGCATTTGTTCCATGGCAGTATCGGCCTCTTTCTGTTGCGCATCTATCCTGAGAGTGTTATGAATAATTATATCCGGATACTCAAGAGGAGGTACAGCGCATGTCCCTTTGTCATACTCTCGCGAGTCTTCTGCGATTAAATCCCGCCAGCTCTGTAAGGCACGGATCATCTCAGCCCGCAGAGTTATCGAGTCTCCTTCCCAGGAAGTATTCGCACTCTTAAACAGACGTTGATGCAATATAACAGACTGGTTAAATATTGCATCATAATGTTCTTCATTTAACCGCTTGGTAAACGCAGCATACAGAAAATGGACTAGCCGTTTTCGAATAGTCTCTTGTACTGACATTTGCTCAGATTGGTCGAGAGTATCATAGTTCGGTGGAAGATCCATTTGAGGCTCAATGAGCTTTTCTGAAACAGGGTCGCCGTAGTTCTGGAAATGTTTTGGTATTCCAGCCGCAATTCCGAGAGGAAGAATGGTAGAGTGCTGCCAGTCGATAAACCCAACAATTTCATTACTCTCTGATACGAGAATATTGTTCGGTTGGAAATCAGGGTGCCGGATGACCGGTCGATCTAGTGAGCTTCCTGTTTCGAAGCCAAGGCATCGCGACAAAATTAGATAATCGGACAAATTCTTGATGTGACTATCCGGCGAAACCTCACAAAAACCATGGATCTCTCGGTGAAGGCGTTCATAGGGAAGGCGAGGCTTCGCATAAGTTTTAGCCCACTTCAATTCCCGTTCCCCAACAGCACGAAAGATGTCGTTTGATGATAACCCTATAACTCATAAATAAGTTCAGCCCAATAATTGCGAGAGTTTTCTACTCACAGGGCCCCCTGTCAGTTTCGAGTGCGGCTCTTTTCTCATGCCACCAACTGTAATGCGCTATTGGACCGATACAAAAATCGCGATCTCTATGATCTGACAATGGAATGCCCTCTCCCGAAAGAACATCTTTTCGATAGTATAGACTACCGGAAGCAGGGAACTTCAAGGACATAAATCGCGCCTCCCACTCAACAATCTGCTTCATGATTCTGAGCTGGTCCTTCGGTGACATTGTATACCATATCTCGCCCAGAGGGGTACCGTCCAACTTTTCCATGATTATGTACTCGGCACCGACAGGATTCGCTCGTGTTGAGCACCAACTATACACCTTGGGTGTGGTAATTCCATGCAACCGAAGATAGTCCAAAGTGGCAACTTCGCTGGCAACAGTGTAGTGTTCAGGTCCTGTGGAAGGGTACGGAATTCTAGCGATAACGCGTTTCCCATCACTGAATATTGCTTGGAACACTCGGTTGAATCCGCCCTCTGACAGCTTAAAAAATGAGACGATATCAGAACTGGAACGATTGGATGCGGCAGCAATGGCGTTCCGGAGGGCGGGTACATCGAACTCGAGATAACGTTCCGTCAACCGTAAATGTTCATTATAGCTACATTTTGTCAGTCTCGACTATATTAGGCAGAAGCAAAGACATACATCCATCTTCCAGTCGTGTATCTAAAAAGCTCATTGGAGTTTTGAGCTGACTGGTGTGCAGATTCTGTTATGTTCCTGGTCTGTTGGGCTCCGTGCAAGCGAAAGAAGCGCGAAGACCGAGTGAATAAAGATAGTGGGACATTGCGAAACATGTTATAAGAGCTTCTGATCCTAAATTGGTGCGTTTCTCGGAAAGTGTTCGTTGCAAAGTGTAGCTACCTCGGTGGTGAGGGTGGTCTGGAAAAAGGTATTTCCTTTACCGGTGCCTTATCATGTGACCACTTCACTCGCAAGGACAAGCTGAGCTCTCAAGCGTTCCTAATCCAAGATCCGCAATTAGATTGGCTCGATGAAAACACGCGTCGCGTCAGTATGGGGATTGTTACGGTCGTGTGGAACTCAGCGAGGAGGTAAGCCAACCTTAAGTACGTATACTTAAGCTCGTAAAGTACTAGACGGGCCGGTTGCCAAGGTTATTGTGTGAATAAAGAATTGTATAAGTACAGTGGGTGGTGACTGTCTTTATATCCTTGATTCAACTGCCACCGAGGTAATTCTCATGTGACAGCCGGATGCGTCTGCGGTGGAGAACCAAAAATCTCAACATCCTAATCGACACTCAGTAACTAACTCCCTACCATCTAGCTTCACACTCATAGTCTCATATCATGATTGTCTCACGTGATTCTTTGTAACTGAACTTTAGGTACTTATAATTCATTGATTTCAGATACGTTGAATAATGGAACTCCTTGGGTTTTCTGCTCCACCATCCACTCTCACTAGTTACATGAACGGCCACACCGTGATCAAGTAGGGTTCTTTCCATAGAAACAGACTGGCGGTAGGCGAAGTTCTGCAGCGTGAACCGTCAGCAACAGAGGATGTCCTGGCGCAAGCCGCAAGCAACGCAAATAGGAGTACTAACATTCAAATCAGAGCTTCTCCTCCAGAGATTTAAGTGATGATTCAACTTCGTCTTTGGTCGCACCCTCTTTGATTTTGACGGTCCCAATGACAGCATGAGTCCCACCGTTCTTGTCTCTCCACTCTTTCCAGGAACTAGGGATCTTCCCGGCATTAGGCTGAACCTGGTACTTGTGGTATACTTGACCGTTGTCGTCAATAGTACCGTCGTAATCAAAACGGACGCCTTGGCTTTCAAGGTCACTTTGGGACTTCGGCCACTGGGTCTTCCCCCTTCCAACTGTTGGTTTAACCAACTTTTCCCAGACTTTAGAGCCCCGGCCAGTGATGGCCTCCATAACACTGGTCCAAGCTCGACGCGACATTGTAAGTGAAGGATATGGTAGGATCAAGTAAATAGTCAACCTTGAACGAATTTGGCACCAAACAAAGATGAACAATGGGATGGACTGAGTTTCGATGGAGCATCTCGAACATATAAATATCACTAGAAGCCCGCACAACAGCTTAGCGCATTTCTCCTGTGGGTGGCCAACCTGTTTGCACAACGCAATACCATTGGCAGGAAATGGTGAAAGGCTGAGGTTTGAGTATGACGGCGGCTAGTCTTGAACCAATCTTAGAGCTGTCCACTCATCTTCCTCTCTTGGTGACTGCTCGGCACATGATTACCAAGCTCTTGCAATAAAAAGCACAAGATATGTTTTTGTATGCAAAGCTCAAGCCAACGGACTTCCATTCTTGGCGCAATGGTACTCATGGAGAGTTGATGGCAGCCACTGCATAGAGAAGGTCCGTGGATTTTGAAATAAAGTCCAGGCGCCATCCAACACAACACCAACTGGAAGCTCTACTATTGGCTGTGAAGGCTTAAGTGAAGCTGTGCCTCGCGAACTGCGGGAAGTATAATTGAGACTGCATGGTTAATAGGAGAGAGGTTCTCCTGCTCATGAGGAGATCTATTCAGTTCTCACAGTGACTCTGAACGTTCTGCTCCTGCCGTGATCAGGCAAAAAGGATCATCTGCGCACGGACAGAGTACTTTTGTCTTCTTGGCATCCGTGTGCGGGGATTCAGGAGGTGAGGGTAGCCCTGCCTCTGTCCTCGAACTTCAATCTCTTTCCTTTTACCACGAGCCATGTCATTTCGCCGAACCTCAACTCCACCGGAACCGAAAAGTTGGTTCACAGGTTGGGAAAATGAAGGTGGCAAAAAGTTATCGGACAAACAAATACAACGACTTATGAAACTGACAATGCACTTGGCACAACCCACCGAAGAGAATACTAGAAAACTTCGAGATTGGGCCACAGACGCAACTGCTTTTTGGGGAAGGACTTTCCGCACCAAGGTTGAGTTTTTGTATCATTTTCTTAGTCCTGAGAGCAGCTATCAGAAGTCGAGAAAGACTAGCCTGAAGACTCGAAGAAAACAGACTCGCAAAGACCAAATTCGCAAAAGACGTGTCCGCCGAAAAGAACCTTTACGCCGCAGGGTCTCTCTGTTCATCCTTCATAACATCATCGATGAGGAAATATCACGTCTGAGGGAAACGTCTTGCCAGTCTCGGTGTGAGAAGTATCTCACTAGGGCCGTTGACAATGTTGTGGAGAAGGTCTCTCAAGATCCATCAATGCAAACCAAATTACGCGCAACATGCGTCCGTCTCCAACGGTATGGTGAAAGATGGTCTTTGATGAAACCAAGGGAGTGTATCCTGGTCCCTTTTGAGTATGCTACTGATAAGTAGGCTGTCTCTCTCTTACCAATCCCCAAACAAAAGCTCACAAGTTATTAGCTTTGAACAAGTTAGCGTCCAGGAGATCGAGATCGAGGCATTGGCAAGTTATATGGACGAAAAGTACAGTAGCCAATACCGAGCGTTCCTTCAGCAAGCATTCGTCTCTATATATAACGCATGGAAGGCCCTTCCTCTTGACACAACCGCGAATGAAACATCATCGACGGCAAACCAATCCCAACAGCCGCTACAGCTAAACCAAACTCAGGATATACATCACACGCTTCTCCCGCTGGGATTTTCTGAAAATATGAATGCATTGTCATGCTTATATGAAACCCAACCGACTGCAACTGAGAATGTGGATTGCGAGCCGAATTCAGGATGTGAGATCCGAACTGCAGATTACCAATTCCAGCCAGTGGCCGCGGTGGGCATGAGCAAAGAGGCAGCTTCAATTTTAGGACGTGACTTGGACTCCTGGACCGATTTTCAAATTGCAGACTACCAACCGCAAAGCATTACTTCGAAGCCAAATTCGACCGCATCACAACTCTTCCCGGAACCTGGATGTGATTTGGACACTTGGTCCAATTTTCAATCTATGGGTTATCAATCGCAGGCCTCTACTGCGGGCGACATAGCATACAGACCAGAGTCGGCTGTATCACACCCCTTCCCAGAAACTGGACGTGATTTGGACACTTGGTCCAATTTTCAATCTATGGGTTATCAATCGCAGGCCTCTACTGCGGGCGACATAGCATACAGACCAGAGTCGGCTGTATCACACCCCTTCCCAGAACCTGGACGTGATTTGGACACTTGGTCTACCTTTCAAATTACAAATTATCAATCCCAAGCAACTACTGTAGCGAACACAGGATACGAAGAAAATCCAACTACATCATACCCCTTCCCAGAGCATGGGCGTGATTTGGACTCCTGGTCCAACTTCCAAACTACGAATTATCAGCTCCAATCAAGCATGGTGGATATGAGACATGAGCCAAACACGATTTTAGGGCATGATTTAGACTCCTGGACGGACTTTTAGACTGCCGACTCTCGAGTTTACCTGTGTCCGTAGAAGACGGGCTCCAAGCTGAATCCTGACATTACGGACGTCCTACCCTTCAAAGCCACTGCGTGGACCATAAACAGCATCTGTTTGGGGACTGTTTGGCAACATCGCCACGATACGCCATTATAATAGTCGATATTTATGTTTATTCAAGTATCATAGCGGGCTTTACTGCTGTCTCGGGAAATGAACTATTACCGCTCCCACCCTTTCGCCTTCTGCAATGTCGAGATATGTAAGATGATCGGTGAAGAGACAATTTGTCCATACCCAGCCAACTTCCACTCTCCCGCTCTCATCGCGGACGATAATATTTGTCTTTCTTTTATTCTCAAGTGGCACCACTAACGCGTCATGTACCCTTCCAACAGAAAGGCTTTTCTGGAGGACCGCAAGGTGAGACGATACTCTAGGGGCTTCTGAAAGGTTTTTTGCCTATTAAATGTTAGTCAACGCCAAAGCAACCGGGTCAACCCCAACCTCTTGGTAAAGCCTTTTAGCCTCCTCAATCACCACCTCAACCACCGGGGTAAAATCCGAGGGTAGATCGAGCCTTTGCGCAGGTTCTGGGGAATGTGAACTTGCAATAACTCTTTCTGTTGATGAGGCTAAACGATCTATTGTCGATGATAAGGTAGTCGAGGGAGAGACAATTGCGAAAGGGTTTGTTCTCGATCCGTTCAAGGTCATCTTGCAAAGACACAACGCTGGCTGATGTCAGGCGAATTCCCTACAAATACTATAATGAACTCAAAGGACCTGATCCACTTACAGAAAATAGCTGAGATTCCTTCACCTTGCGCCTTTTGGTAGGGTAGGCATATAACATGATAGGCTTTGGAAGATGAATTTGAAAAGAGGGGCTATCGCCATGAAGTTTCGAGCGCGTCCCGTGACTAGTGTCTGCCCAAATTAGGCCATGGAGAGCTCGGGTTGCGGATTAAGTAAAATGCGATAATATAATGATGTCATCAACTACCTAGAGCAAAGCTTTATGAGTACGGCCAGAGCTTTGCGTGCAACTCCTTTTGTTTCCCGTCTTCGGCCAGACAAATAAACTCATCCTTGAAGTGATTATTCCACCTCTGTACTGTTTCATACTGGTCTCGCGGGACCATGCCACCCAAAGGAATAAGCCCTTCATTTTGAAGCTGGCGCAAAATGATTGAAAGACCCTCAATAAGCTCCATCTCACTTTTATGCTGTTCCAGCTCATCATCTGTAAAGTTGATTGGACACTCAATATCACAAGGTCGTATTTTGGGCCAGTGAGCGATTGCGGTGATCAATGAATTGCGGAGCGAGAATAGATCTTCCCGGTCCCAACAAGAAGGCACCAGAAGAATGGGTTCCACCCTGATCGAGCGAGATGGCGCGGTGAGAATCTTCCATCGCAGGGGCTCAGTACTCTCTAATTTTCCGAGATAAAATTGAAGGAGTTGGTTTTCGAGCCTCATTTGTTCCTTTTCTTCAACCCCTGAAGGCTCCAGCATCTGAGGAAATAAAGGATGCAAGCAAACGGGCGATGCAGCAATATGCTGCCAGTCGATTACGGACGTGATGCGGTTCGTTTGCGGGTTGATGAATATGTTGTCGAGATGCAGGTCGGGGTGTATAAGCTTGTTGGACTGCTCTATACCCAAGGGATCTCGAACAAGATCGCCGGCGAGCCCGATATAGCGCTGAATCAGGGAAATGTAATCGTCCGGTGTTTCTGGCTGTTCTTGTGATCGCTGATAGTTCATCCTCGGTCGCGCGTGCACCTTTGCCCATTGAATTTCGTTTTCCCCAATAGCTATGGCATAGTCGGCAATGTTATTCCCTAGTGATTGTTAGGAATTTCAGGAAGTAACGAGGTATGGGAGACTAACATGGACCCCTATCAAGTTTCATTGTTGCCCTTTTACCTTGCCAATACTTTGGGTGGGTCAAAGGACCGATCGCAAAATTTGGCAGATCATTAGATTGCTTATGCATCGAAGCAAAATGAGGCTTTTCCGGTCTTGATTCCAGGTCTGACTGGTAGTATATGCATCCATGTCGAGGAAGGCTGACCGACGTAAGCTTCCTCTCTATACCGAGAATCTGTTCAACAATGTCTAGCCGAGATGAAAAAGGCAATTGGCCCCAAAGAGAACCTAAGGGTTGCCCTTGCACTTTTTCTTCGAGGATGTACTCAGCTCCTACTGCATTTGACTCGTCCGCCGACCACGCATAAATACGAGGAACCGGGATCCCAAGGCACTCTCGGAGCTGCCTGTGTCAGCCACAAAAATTGAGAGTGGAAGTAAATACCCACAAATTGACGTGTAGCCACCTCGGATGCGGTTGTGTAAAATTTAGGTCCCGCGTTTGGGTTTGGCAGCCTAGCAATAATCTCTTGCCCGTTGTTCAGGGTTAAGACAAGAGCTTTGTTGTATTGCCCTTCGACGCACTTCAATATCTTGGTACCTGTTGTGGGTGTCAGCATTGCATGAGCTTATAGGAAAAAGCGCTTACATTCAACGTAATCATTGCTATTTGCTTTGGTGGCAGCTTCGAGAAGTGCTGGTAGCCGGAATCTACGATAACGTATTTCGAGTTTTTCGGCTTCGCCACTCCTAAAAGAGTCAGTCAGCAACAGCAACATCCATTGGTATAAAAGACGAACAGCCATCGATAGCGCTGATACTTATACAGCTCAGCTTCTTCAATTGGTGCCTCAGCTAACAGAATTAGCAACAAAAGACAACCGTATTTCCAATGGATTTACCTTGTCCGTGTCCCAAGCTTCTCCATATTGGTGGTGTCATATAGCTTCGCATGATTTGGCTTCGCATGATTTGGCTTCTCCATAAATAAGGAGCGTTTCTCGTCATCTTCCGTGGCATAAGAAAGTAAATGATGGAGAATATATGCGGTGGCCATCCCTCGGGTGGAACATGCGGCACTTTAAATGGCGGTGGTGGGCCCACAGACATGATTTACATGGCTTTGATTGGCTAAATTTCGCCTTGAAGTATCATCTCAAAATGGTGAAGTCAGTTTGTTTACAAGCCAATCAGGAACAGCTTTCTAGACAGCAGTAGGATTATCACTAGCTACACTAATGATTGCATAGAAAACATAGCCTTGAAGTGCTATAGCACTATAGATGCTCCTTGATTATTCAGTTTTTTCAACAGCGCCCGCCACTTCTTCAACCTTAAACTGCTCTCCCAGGCCGAACCTAATTTTTTGGCCGATAACCTGATGCGTGCCAGCATGGCCACCAGTTCTGCCCTTGATGAATTCCTTCACGGTCCTATCAGTGGCCTGGCTGTTCGCCTGAATTATGCCTGTGGCCATTGTCGGGTCCTGTGTGTTCCGATGAACATCAAAGCGTAGGTCCTGGGTTTTCACAGCTGTTTTAGCTGTGGCATTGTCGGGGAATGTAAGGCTTTTGAGCGACTCCGAATTGTCCCTGATTTTCTTCGCAAGCGATTCGAGGGCGGATCTAGATATCTTCGACATGGCCTACCATACCGATTTCCATCGTTAGCATAGATAAAGACCGTGGAAGAAGGGCAAAACCCACGTTTGCTGCGTTGGAGGTTATGAACACTAAACTTTGCTGGCTGGTCTTGATTGATGGTGACAATGGATTTCCAAGGATATTTTGTGCTGATATATTGTTTCGCATGGGCATAATTCTGTACGGGCATAATTCCGTATGGGGATAATTCCATATAGTTCCGTATGAGCATTGTTCCGTATGAGCATAGTTCAGTATGAGCATAGTTCAGTATGAGCATAGTTCAGTATGAGCATAGTTCCGTATGAGCATAGTTTCGTATGAGCCATATGGACAAGGGTAATATATGCACTAAGTGGGCCCGATCTGCGTCGGATTCAGTGGAACGCCTGGGAATGTGCCCGAACTAAATGTGACGATGGTCTGGGCCTCGCTACGCATATTCTGGGGAAAAAAAAAGTGTGCTTTGACCTTGCATAATGGATCATGTCAGAATAGTCGCGTCAACCGCAGTAGTAATGAGGGAATCGTATCTTATCCTTGATCCGACCTGCCAAATTGCAGCACCATTTTGTCTATAAAGTCGTCAGCCTTGTTCCCAGATGCACACCGCAAGTGGCACAGACCAGCTTGATTATCACCTGTGCGCTTCCTTCCACTATGCCTTGGTTGGGCAATATTTTTTCGTGTTGGGGCCCCAGGAAACAAGGAGGCCACGACTTGTCTGCAGTTCCGCGGGAGATGAAGCCCAGCAGAGGCTCTGAGCGCAACGGCAAGGTGCCCCCCTGGAAGGTAATTCATAGATCTTCTGATTGTGGGTTGCCCAACTGACAAGCCCCGGCGGACAGGAACATTCTTCCTGCTATGTCAATGTTATTGAAGGTGAGGCTGCAGAGAACAAGCACATCAAGGTAGAGTTTGGCATGAATTTTGCCGAACCAAGCCTATCAGAAATCGGAAGTCCTTTTGCTCCATGGTATCTGGACGGGACCAAGAATCCGGCCTTGCCTCCATCCGTGAGCATATTCCCACTACGTTCGACGACAGGGAAGCTGACTCGCGGGAGATCACCCGAATAGAATCTGCTGCCTACGAGGTAAAGCCTGAGCCGGAAGAGGGGTATTTCACTGTTATTACTGCTGGCGGCAGGTTTCCCCGAAAGCTCACATTCGATGAGGTGCAATGCGTATCCGGCGGAGCTATGTCTTTGAAACGGTTTTATCATTCGACGTGAAGGATCGATTCCTACTCAGCCTTTTCCTTTTTGCTTTTCTTTTCTTTTCTTCTTTCCCAATACGTCCTATTTTATGAAATAAATCATTTTGTTTCGGTCCCTTTGCGCTACGGTCTATGTTGTAGCCCGCAGTACCGAGGCCTAATTCCCGCAGAATAACTGGTATATAAAGGTGCCGCTTTCCCTTTGTACGGCCAGCTGGAGATGTCGTTCGGAATTGAATTTGATGAAGACATTTATATTATCTTTTACGTCTGCGCTGCTTATTATTTATTTATTGCTCTTTCTCTGTGTTCTTATTATTGGCGTGGCCAAAATCAATTGAGATCGTACCAAACAAAACGCCACTCACAGGGCAAGTCGAGGAGGATCCAAAAGAAAAGGTCCAGAAGAAATAAGGCTGCAAGAAAGAGAAGGAGAAACCACAGGAGGTAGAGGCATAGATTCAAAACTCTGGTCTCGGAAGCACTCACACGAAGTTCTCTCGTCATCGCAACGAACCTCCTGCTGGAATCAAAGGGAATACCACTCGAAATGTAACGCCTCCATGTGATAATCCCTTTTCCTCCGCTAAAACCCTGCATAGGAATATTGAAGTAAAGGTTGCTTCTTCGAGCGACCAGCGCCAACGAGACAAGAACGCACTAGCATGCCGTGACCACCGTGAGCGACAAAGACGAACCGATCAGGAGCGACTAGAACTGCCAAAAGAGACACTCCTTAATCTTCTTGAGCGTCAAACGATCACCTGTCTAATCTACCGCGGCAACTTTGGCCAGACGCCTAGTCCAAGGCGAGTTGATTATCTGGAAAGGAGCAAGGAAGAGATAAACAATGCGCTTAAGCATGTCGAGTCCTGTCTCCGTAACAGACTAATTCAACTGCTTCGGGCTAAGGGACAGAAGCCCAGTCGTCATCTTGAACTTGACCAACTCGAAGAGCAGCTGAAATCTCTGAGTTAAGGGTGAAAACAAAACCGCTGGGGAATTGATTAAGGCAGTGAGGCCTGCTGGGTCCTCCGGCAGAACCCGATACTGAGCCATAGGTGGTGAGCTCTTATATTAAAAAAAAAAAAAAAAAATCCAACACTAGCTCCTCTCTCTCTTTGTTGAAATTATTTCTTCTCTGCGTTAGGTATAGTTCCTGCCTCCTTTATCAGCTCGTAAAGGGGAACCATGTGCTCCTGATTATAAAATTAAGGTAGTCAACTAAGTAACCTCACTTTCTCATTTATTTATTTTGCTGTTTTGAACCCTGTCGCGAGGGATAGTGCTGGCTGGGTCGTGGGACTAGACCCTGGTAGATGCACGCCCAATGGAAAGGATCCAACGCTGACTTTTCTCTTGTTTCTTTCCAGTGGCGCATGTTTAATGATACCAGGAACCTAGGTCTGGTCTAATGTGGAGACTTTGATCGGGCACTTGCAACCATGCTCATGGCCGGCGCGTACCTTCTTGGGAGGCATCATGGGCCATGGCTTACGCGTATCCTAGCCCGACTAGGCTTTTTTGTGACCATTCGTCAGGCAGCTGGCCGAGTATATAAGAAGTCTAATAGTTTGACAGGTTCATCATCGCGCTGGAGCACTTATTATTCTCCTGCACCTCGAAGGAAGTCCGTTTACGCGAGCCCCCCTACCAGAGAGATCTCAGCAAGACACGTGCCGACATCAATCAAAAACATGGATCAATACAACGAATTAATAGCCTTCGGTTTCTGGGATTTGTACCAACGTCGCATTTGCCGGTCGTGCTGCGAAAGACGCCTTTTATGCCCGTCCGATGGGTTGCCGTGCTCGACCTGTCGTGCAGAAGGCCAGGATTGCATATACCTTCCTGTACCACATTCCAACACATATATACCATCGGAAGAGCAAAGGATGTGCGACTTTATTGGTCAGAGCAAAGACGTTATCACTCAGGAGGAGGACTGTGATCCCGAGCGGGACCCTCACCAATCCGCAAACTATACCTCCCCATCACCACCAGGCGCAGGGCGTGCAAACACTGCATCAAACAATTCGACACAGGCCAACAGTCTGACACCTTCCGAAGAGGCGAGAATTCTGAGTCTTGGTTTACTGTACAAGATAGTAAGCGCATGTATTCAGCAAGACAGCAGTTTCAAACACCGTACAGCATACACCTACCTACTGGGACTGTTAAGAAAGGCTGTTTCGTTAGAGCCTAGGAAAATTGATACTGTGAAAGCTGTGTATACAATGGCTATTATCGAGGTGACAATAGCCCTACCTTCCTATGCACGTGGTTAACTAGGATAACAGATGGCTACCTGCGAATCCTTCGATGGTATCGAACACAGCCTGCTCCACTTAGGTGCTGTAGTAGCATTCATTCGCCCGCAAAATACAGTGGTTCAAGAAAGATCACAGCTTGCCCTGATTGTTTACCTTAAATTTCTGATAGTATGTTTTTCTATTGATTTTGCTGATCTAGTTTAACGTTGAACAGATTTCCCAAAATCTGTTAAGAATGGATCGTGTCGCACGCCCTATCTCAGAAACTACAACAATAACTTCTGATTTACTGAAAACACCTGAAGCGCATAGTGATGGCTTGGTTAAAATCATAGGGGCCCTATCGCACCTTCGGGCAGACATACACGAGGAGAAGATAACAAACCCCTATGAAATCTGTTACAAAGCAAGGGCAATAATAGCTGATCTCTTAGTATGGGATACGGAGGGGGGGAAATTTTATGGTTCGGCCAGGTCTCCATCAATGTCCGAGTCTATATTGCCAGATTGTTACGATGACTCGGCATTCCAAGTAATGAATCAATATCGATCTGCGCAGCTCTCTGCTCATTGGATTCTGTCGACTTACTCTACGACTATATTTCGCTCGGACTCTTTCTGCTCGGGTATTTGTGACAGTGTCATATTGTTCTTCCGCCTCGGTGCGACTCGGGGACCAGAGTTCATTACTCGAAATCCTGGCGGCAACATTCTCTTTCTTTGGCCCTTGGTCACGATAGCCACTACTACTACCGACGATGGACTCAAAGATTGGGTAAAGAAATGCCTTGAAGTAATAGGAACAAAGATGGGTATCGGCCAGAGCATGGTGCTTCAAAAGGTCTATATTCCTTCTAGGCATTGCCAGAATGGCGCCACCAACAGCTGCACAGCCTCCCTTACCCACGATATATAGCTTCATTCTGCCCGCCGTTTTGTTCCAGAGACGTCAATTCAAAAATCTCCATAAAAATAGCCTCACACATTCTTCGTGATCTCCTCCAGTGTACAACATGTTTGCAACACAACCATCTACCACAAGACAGCCCCTTGATATTCATTCTGCTGCTACAGCCAGACGCAGTATGGACACGATTGACCACTGTATTTTACAAATGATCTCAAATCGATTTTCCACCGGAATACAAGAAAGGCTCGTTAGCCTCCTTGAAAGCCACCCCCCTCAGACTCGTCTTCATGTCTTCCATGAACTCCTACGTGAACATCCAGATAACGAGTGGCTTATACGCCAAAGAGCTATTGCATGTACAGACAACAATCTACACGACGAAGCCTGCCAGGCATGGCTTGGGCTAATCGAGAAGTATCCGCGGCGGATCCAATTAGAGGGGTTGATGAATGCCACCCGCCCGCTGCCCTCTGCTCATCGTCTGAAGCTGTTACAACTAGCACAAAGCAAAATTGCTATGGCGCACTACTTGCAACATGATTATGATAATGCTTATCATGCCTTTTGCTCCATAGTCACATCGCAGCATGATGCTTATCATGTCTTCCGCTCCATACTCACATCGCAACACGACTCCGATGCTACAGACGACCCGAAGTTGCTGATGCTCTATTGTATTGCAAAGGGCGAAAAGTCCGCAGTTGCAAGAAGATTGGAGCATTTACCCTATAAGTTGCAGCGGAAAAAGTCTATTTACCCTCGGCCAACTGCGCTTGAGTGTTGCAAAATTCTTCTTCAGCATGGTCACGTTGAAGAAGCAGCAAAACTCTGGGCCAAATTTACGATAAACACTGAAGATTACAATCGATTCCTACCTCAAATTTGTGAAGAATTACACAACCAGAGACACCAGTTGGGGTCAACAAAGACTCTAGCTGTTTGGGGAGCACTCGTAAGTGCCCAACCCGATAATCCTCATCTCTTGGCTGGATTTAGGGCGGCCTGTGAGGAATGCCTGGATAAAAATGTCGCCGTACAGAAAGTGAGATCACTCCTTTGTCAATATCCCGGAAATACTGCCCTGTTCGAAATGCTTGTTCAACAGTTCAAAGCGGTAGATTCCGAAGAAAGATTCAGGATGTGGAAAAGTGTTCGCAACAGAAAGAACAATCCTGATAGTCTCTGCATAATATGTACTGTTAGGGACCTCGATACTTGTTTCTCAAGCTGCGGGCATGTCTGCTGTGCGCAATGTGCGGAAGCAATCAATCGATGCCACCTGTGCAGAACACCTATCAAGGACAGAGTCAAAGTTCATGCTGTTGTTAGCAACCCGTGATTGGAGCAGCCCGAGCAAAGCCCGTGTTCTTATGGGGGGATTATATGGTGGCGACTGGGTTATTTGTGGGCTAATTCACTCACAATACACTGTGCATACTCTTCTAGAGAGAAAATTGTTTCATATCCTCTACAGTATGTTGTGCCGGATAGGAGATATACGATTTATACCGGCTCCTTGAAAAAAGAATAGTAACTATAGTAGTAATGGACTGTTCCTGAACTTTTTATTGACTTATCAATATTCCACAAGCTGCGATAACCTATCTCTACCTCACCACAGCGATGCGTTTCTCAGGCGAGCCAAATTGAAAGACGGTATTGGTTCATGGGGACACTCAAGATTTTCCCAGTACTCAAGAGGAGACGTGAGAGCGGGGAATCATGGAAGCAAATCAGCAAGCACTTCCCTCATTGGAACTACAGATCCCTTAGGAATCAGTTTCAAATCCTTCAAAAACGATTCTCCCCACCTCCAATTTCGAAGCATTATCGGCTCAGAAAGAGTGAGTCTCCGCAAGCTATCTTACCTACAATTCCGTCCCCTTCAGCACACCCCGATGTCGTTATTCCACCAAAAAAGGTCTATGGACACCAGAAGAGGACAAAATCCTTAGGACTGGGAGGATGGATGGAGAAACATTTGCAAAAATCAGTAGTCGTTTAAACAACCGGACATTAAAAGCTTGCGAAGGTCGGTTTTCAATTATCGACTGTCCACGAAGAAATAAGCGATGGTCTAGACACGATATCGCCAAACTTCGGGAGATGGTTGAGAAGAAGTTAACGTGGGAGGAAGTTAGCAGACAATTCGAAGGGCGGACTCCGGAAGGCTGTCGGGTGAGATATCTTGAGATTCAAAAAGGGCTATCAGACTAGTTTTGATCACAAAGGAACCGCCCTTTTTTCCTCTTCTAGTTAGCTAACTAGTTATAGCTATTAATTATGTGCGTGGTATACCATCAGCTACTAGGATCTTGTTCCTTCGGGATTTGCGGAAGGCAAAATAAAAAAGTAAAAATAAATGAATAAAATGGGGACAAGAAAAATTAAAAAAAAAAGGGAAAGGAACAACCCTCCGATTTTATTAGTATCCCCCCCCCTCTAGCAAATACCTTTCACTCTCATTGCTTTCCCGTCATTGTCGACTGCGAGCCAATATGTCACTTGTATCAAGGACCGCGGATATCTTGAAGCTGATACGCTATTTTCCCGTTCCTATGAGAAACACATATATGGTGGCATCTACCTTGTCTTATTTGCCTATCTTGCTCATATTCGCTCTCCTTCGCCACTCTCCTTTATCTAGATATCTCAGTTGGGTCTTCCCGGGAAATTCATTCTATGCATTCATCCTCAATAAATTTTACTTTCTACGGCAGCTATCTCGATCGGTTGAGATACACGAACTCGACGAACTCTATCCGGAAACGAAGGAGTGGCTGGGTGAAAACCTCGCGATAAAGGAAGAACAAGCACTTGAGGCCAGAGCACAAGGCTTTAGCACAACAGCCATTGAATACCAGCCGCAGCTACCAACAACAACTATCCTTCACTATCGCAACATATTCTATGCCATAGAATTTGATCGGATCAATGAGCCAGGGCCTAGGGAGTCTACAGAAATCATTCGAATACGGACTGCTGGGTGGAATGTTGATAATATTGACAAGCTCCTACAGGAGGTGCGTGCAAGTGCAAAAAAGAATGATGGGATTTCCATTTACAGGAATACCTATGTTCATTCCTGCATTTGGACCTATAGTTGCTCAAAACCTAAAAGATCATTTGCCAGTATTGCACTTGATACTAGGACAAAGGAAGTGCTTATTGGTGATTTGAAAGAGTACCTCAACCCGAAAACTAGAAAATGGTATCGAGAGAGAGGCATGCCTTATCGAAGGGGATATCTCCTGGAAGGCCCACCCGGAACTGGCAAATCAAGCGTCTCGTTTATTATCGCCAGCTCTACGGGGCTTCCACTATTCGTCCTTGTTCTAACACCAGAAATGAACGACAACGACTTGAGTATGCTTTTCCAGAGATTGCCGCAGCACTGTATAGTACTGATTGAGGATGTCGACGCCATTGCAATTCACCATAATACGGATACAACCTCGAAGAATGGTGGCGTGTCGCTAGCTGGTCTCCTTAATGTACTTGATGGTATTTATGCGCAAGAGGGTCGAATTGTTGTTATGACTACCAACCATTCGGAAAAGCTGAATCGGGCTCTTATAAGGCCTGGTAGAGTCGACAGAATTTTTCATTTCACAGTTGCGGGTCGCGACACGGCACGACAGTTATTCTTTATTATTTATATGAAAATGCCTGAGAATGGCTCTAGCCTGGGAGAAATCCCGGTGCTGACCGAACCATGCCTAGCAGGCTGGAGCACGGATGATATTGAGATCCTCGCAAACATATTCTCGCAAAAGTTCGAGGGGTGTGCACCATGTGAAATCAAGAACTACCTTGAACAATACCGACATGACCCTGCCAGAGCTGTGACCAATGTTCTAGGAGGACCAAGCTTTCACCAGATTAGCCACGATACATCTCTTACCTCTCTTGGTACCTCCAGATCACTTGTCGTGATTGACAAGTTGCCTTATACTACAACTATTACACTTTTTATACATTCACCAGTGGGCTACTTGCTTTTCCGGTCCTCTCCTGTCTGTGACAGTCATGACAGTTGGGAACCACATCGCGGCAAAATCCTACCACAAGACGCAAGCCTGGGGGGCGCTATTAGTCGAGAGATACGCAGTCTCATCGGACTTGACTGCACCAAGATACATCATTATCACGTTGTTGCTGATTCGCCGGACTCAGAACAGCTCTATACACTCAACTTTTACGTTCTGGCCCATGTCTCCCAAACAGCTGACCCAAAAGGCGAATCCTTTAGATTCAGATGGATGGTACCCGATGAATCTCAGGCTGATATCGATGGTCAGACTCTGGATGCGCTGAGAGTTTTGCAATCTAAGTCTGGACATAAGCACGGATCATAAAGGGGGCTTGCTATTATTACTCAAAAGTTTAATCCATATTTTATTATAAAACGCGTTTAGCTATATTGTAGATAGAGGCCCAGTTCTAGTTCGTTCGGTCCTGTGAGATCCCGATCCTACAGTGGACTGAATCGGGTTAGCCATGCCCCTGGTTACCTTCAGTAACCCCACGGCGCGCTCCGCACCCTAACGAATATGGATCGGGGGCACAAGTGAAGAGGTTCAAACGAGTTTGGCTGAGGTGTACAGGTCTTGGTCTCGAGCGAATAGAACAAGGCAGTTGGGCGGCGAGTTGGAGATGGAGGTTATTACTCCCGACTTGCCAGCCGGACCCGACCTAGCAGTGCGCGTCCAGATCTAGGCCTGTAGAAGAGGATCCCCGTCAGCTGCGAATGGATCGGCCAATAGGGTGTGGTTATATGACGAAGGCGAGGGATATAAGCGCTCACAACCCCCCTTGCCCACTCATTCATTTTTGCATGTCCGAATCACTTCCAGGGCCATACTCCATGTCTCTCGCAAGTCTCCCATACGAAGCTGTCCTTGACATCGTCGATATGTGCCATACTGGGGATATTATTTCATGGTCCCAGACCAGCCGTCGGTCGTGCAGCCTTCTATTACCTGCCCTGTATCGTTCCAATATTAGGCGACAGAAAAGCTCAGCTCTCTTTTGGGCAGCAGAGAATAATAAGCCTATCCTCACAGCCAAGATCCTCCAATATCACACCGCCGACATCAATGTGGTCTACGACCAATCAACCCCCTTCATCCGTGCAGCAGAATTTGGCTCTGAGTCCGTTATAAATCTCCTCACCACCCGGGCTGATCTAGATGTCAATTTCCAGGTCGATGGCCGCAGTGCGCTGTGGTTAGCTGCCTCCAGGGGCCATGCTCAGGTTGTGCGAATATTGATTCAACAACCTTCTATACGAGTGGATGACATTGGATTCTCGGGAACTACACCGCTCACGGCATCTATTATACAAGGAAATCTGGAGACAGTCATGGTCCTACTTCAGAGTGAGAAAATCAATATCAATGATACAGGACCGGACGGGATGACACCTCTCCTTTATGCTTTGGAGCAGGGCTTCGAGCACGTGGCTGGATACCTTTTATCGCGGCAGAATATTGATCCAGCATGTCAGGACTCTATCGGCCGTACTCCTCTAGCCTACGCGGTTAATTATAACCTCTTATCAACAATCAGGCTCCTTCTGCGTCAGGCAGGATCGACTATTGATATACCCGACCTACACAATGAGACGCCCCTATTAGCTGCTATAAGAGCTGGTCGTACGGAAGCTGCACGGCTACTTTTGGAAGCCGGGGCCGATACAGAATGTGTCGATATCGAAGGGAATGTGCCGTTAACGCTCGCCATGCGTAGTGGCATTGCAATGGTTCAGCTACTTCTTGATCATGATGCTAATATAAACGTAACAGATCCCACGGGATCCACGCCACTACACCATGCGGCAGACAGTACATGCGAGTTCTACATCATGATACTTTTGAAGTATGGGGGGAAGATAAACGCGCAAGACCGAAACGGGCTCACCCCATTAGTCAACTCGATATACGCTGGCCATGCAGGGGCGGTAAATCTCCTTCTTTCAGATGATCGCCTGGACCCAAACTTGGCGGTTGAAGGCTATCCTCCAATTCATCATGCCGTCTTCTCCGGCTGGGATTTGATTTTGCGCTTGCTCTGTGACACGGAAAGAGTTGATCTGAGTCAGGTAGACAGCTCGTGCCGAACAGCACTCAATGCCTCAATCTGCCATTCCTCCCCCAGTATGATGGATATTCTTTTGTCCAAAAGGAGCGTTCAGCATTGTCTGACGTCTTTGAAATGTGTCCCCCCTCTCTGTGATGCAGTCAAACTCAGCAATCATGGGGCTGTCCGTCGACTGCTTAGATGCAGCGGTATTGATGTCAACATGGGGTGGCAGCAGCCACCTTTGTTAATAGCGGCTCGGACTGGTGACAAGCAAATCGCACGCGACCTGCTGAGAGCAGGGGCTAATATTAACGCCCGGGATAGTAGAGGGAGCACGGTAGTATCAGAGTCTACGAAGGGTGGGCATTTAGGGCTCCTGGGGCTTTTTCTTGAGTATCCCGAGGTCAACATTAATCCAAGGGATGAAAGTGGACGAACGCCACTCTGGTGGGCGGCGTATAATGGATACCAACATGTATTCAAGTACCTGCTTAATCACCCGAGGACGCGGAAAGACTTTTCTTACCATCCGCCAGACTTCTCCAGAGTCATCCATGATAACAACGCAATTTACATGCTTACTCTCGGGACTCCTCTGCAAAGGCATTGGGCTCGGAGATCTGGGAGACGCTACGCCTTAAGATGCAACTTGAAATAATTTTGGGTTGGGAAGGAGGTTGCCTACTGTTTGGAGTCCATTGCATGAGATGTTTCATTCAACCTAACATCTCTCCCAATCGAATTAAACTCGGTTCCATTCCAGTATCCCAGTAATAAACCACATGCTGCCCACGCAATAAATTTGACCCTGCCTAAAACGACCGGTCTGGTAAGTGGGAACCCGCTGGCCGGGGACGACAAGGGTCTGCTGTCAAAGCATCTGCGAAACGAAGGGAAGTGAGGAAAGCCAAAAATCTAGAGAGACAGCCTCTCCGTTCTGGGGACGACGCTGATATTTCGGGCCCCATTAGGCGGACATCAACCTGGCAGACTTTCTTACTTGACTAGATGGTCCGGTATTGTTCCGCTTGCGCTTGCGTAGAAGAGGTTCGTCCGACGTGCTCCGAGCCCGAGCAGGCTGGCTTGCCATATCTTCTTCCCTCATGGCTTTCACGAATTAGCAGGGAAACCATCGTAAGCGGTATAATAAACAAACCTTGTGGTAGTGTGGTTGTCACAGGGGAGTTGGGTAGTTCAACCTCGCCATGGTCCTTGTTCTTTGGGGTCTCATATTTGCCATCACCATCGGAGTTTTCGCCGCCTGTAAGATCTATACATTGGACTGCTCTTATGAAAACTCTCGAGCCCGCCCCCGCTCTAAATATGTCAGCTGGTAAGCGCTGCATCACGCTCTGCAGCAACCGTCCGGCCTCTGCAATCTCACGGATACTGTCATGACTGGAGAGGGTAATCTCTCGGTTGTCGTCTTCAGCCATTTCGGGGTCTTGGACTGTAATGTTGCACTTATAGAACTGAGGTCCAAGTATAAGGTTGGCGATATTGTCGGTCTTCACGATGAAGGTGGGAGTGGTGCCATCGTAAGTTGTGGCCGGTTTATCGGTATCAGTCGAGGAACAGGTTGGCTCGGTCATTTTGACGGAGGTAGGGCGTTGGAACATTTTAAAAAGTGTCAACGGGGAAGACAGCCTTTTTATAGTCCAGTCAGCGCTAGCGTGCATACCATTCACACACTGCTGGCAGTGGGATTCAGTTGGCTACAACCGGAAAAAAAACTACGTAAGAGCAAGATGCTACAACATAAAGAACATAAACGCAGAATGGAAATATATTCACTAAAACTGGGAGAAAGTCAATTGATCTCCTCCACCCGGCAATCATCGAAATGGGGGCCCGCCCGGAAATGGCAATGGCAAACTTTCAACTCGCGCCTGAGGCGCTCGTTTTCGGCGTATAGCAAAGTATAGGATTTGTGCAGCTTTCCGTACTGCTCTTGGAGGCCATTATAGGCAGCACGTTCGTTATGATTCTCGTTTCCGGCGCTGGATAGTGCTTTTTCAAGCCGTGCGATTTGATGTAAGTGGTAGTTTTCGCGTGAGAATAGATCCCGAACAAGGGTCCAGGTATCAATCGAAGAGGATTGGGGCTTCTATGATCTTAGCACCTGACATATCGTGCTAGGTGAGGACTGTACCTGTATTGCTTGCATATTGAGGGTCAATACTTGAGATCTCTGTAAAGCAAACGATTCTCTACTCAGTATCACATCAGCTACTTATATTACACAAGGCGCTTATATCCCTGAATGGTATTCTTTGATATGACTCGTACATCGCATTATTGGCCGGTCCCCCTCACCTTGCCACTCCTCGATTCTATTTATTGCTGAGGGATCTGCACGGCGTTAGACAGCGCCAAAAGGGTAACGTGCTTGCGCCTTACGGGGATTTGGACGTGGAGAAGCTGCCTCCATTTGTTCTCCAGTGCCGACGCAGTGCGCTGCCGATCCGCAGGGACTTGTCGGTTGTACTCCAGCTCAATCAATCTCCAGGGAATACCAGAGAATTTAAGAGCAGCCAGCAACTGCACTTCGTTTGGGTTGTATGGCTTGTTATGGCCAGAAGAAAAGGATTCATCCATGACGAATGGTGTAATGAAAGTTCGCAAGGGCTCTAGAAACTTATCAACGATTGGAGACAGCTTCGAGGGGATTTGTGAGCGTCTCAAGGAACCAAATTAGATGAGAATCTTACAGCGGATTCTATACGGCGGCTTGAGCATTTATGCATGAGGCTATATTGAGTTCCCGACTCGAATCCTGTGTCCCACTGAACATTACGTCACCAAGTTTCCTTGACGACGCTATTGGGATCCCACCAGTGCTCATCACACAAGAAGACGAAACACACTTTCTTACTGGGCCTTGATATTCGTAGCGTTTTGCGCCGCAAAGACATGGCTTCGACAGACGGGAGGGTACAGACTGAAGGTAAGGGAACGCTCAAGTCCCAATCAGGAAACGAGCGTCATTGGAACGTTAAATTATGGAGTCGCGGCCAGTCCTAAAGCTCATAACATGTGAAGTTATATTATTTCTTTGTTCTGGTTTTCGAACTCGAAGTTTAATGTGTCTGGTGCCGGTGTGTTGGGACAGTGTTTGTGAAATGTAGTCCAATTAAGGTGTGCCGCCGTTCCGTGCCAACGTGAGCGTCAGCCGCCCCGTATGGTGATTGGCCGAAAATGATGCCTCCTTCGCGATGGTGAGAATCGGTCGGCCCGGAAGCGCTGTGGCATCCCAAGTCGCAAAATTAATTTCCCGCTGCTCAGCATTCCTCTAAAACACTGGCCACTCAAGTAACGGCTGATAAATGCTCCGTTGCAAATAGTTCGCACGGTAAATTGTTGGAGTAGGTAGGGATCACCGTACTTTTGCTCGCGCTTATCCGGCGGTGTTCGGTTGGTCTCATTAGCTCGTGGCGCGGCTCGTGGCGCGGCTTTTCACGAAGGAGGGTGGCCATGTTGATTGATTGGACAATCGGTTTGAGCCCTATGGACAAAGAAAGTTTAATCTCATCCGGCCTAACCTTGCACGAGCCATTCCACGAGCCAAGTCTAAGGATATTGCCGCCAATGCAACCGTGTCAGGGTCTGGCCCTGGATTGAATGATTAGCGGCACAGTCAGGTTGCAGGCACCGTTTTCTGGTCCATGGCCAGCAAAGAGCACGATTGCGCGTCATTACACTGGTACATCCCTTTCCATCCTGTTTTCCGTTCTCTCCTTTCACGTCTCCTTTTCTCAGGGAAAAGTCCCGAATCTGGAACCTCCAATGGCTCAAGACAGTTCGGCAATGTCCCAGTCCCGAACCATGCCAGGTAAAGCCCAGCCTTGCTTATTATATGCATGTTGACTTACGAGTTAGCCAACAACTTAGTTAAGAGCAACGAATTGGTGGATGATGAATCACCTCAACTCCAAAGCGAGAACGACATCATCAGCCACCTGATACGACAAAACAACCAGCTTCAACAGATGGTGGCGGAATATAACGCACTGATACGCACGTGCATTGAAACAATCAGTTTGTTGCGAAAATCCAAGACAAACAAGGTGGAGGACACTCAGTAGATTTGAAAGTTAAAGCTCTATGAATTTTCTTTTTCTCCGCTGGGTCCCTGTCCGAGTCATACATGCAGAGCAGTTTACCAACAACGGGATGTCATGGTTAGAATGCCCAAAAGGTGAATCTAAACCTTGTTCCTCAATGAACCGTTGCATGCTTTTTGGAAATGCACTCAACCGACGCTTTGTAGAGCCTAAGCGCAGTGATAGTGTGATTGATTCGTCCAGATTGCGGACGTAGAAGCGCGCCGCGAGAGAATACCGATGACATGACGAGCAAATGTCGGCGGACGATAAGTAAAGGCCGAGGTTTATCTGATCTTTGAAGAAATCCTGTCGGCCTGGTTCTAATTGAGACAGGCGGCGAATTAATGGCTCGGGAGGACACCGAGATCGGATCGTGCCTCTGCAATGGAAGAAACCGGACTGATACTCTGGCATAGCATCCAGTTGAAAAAAAAGACTGGAAACCAACAAGGCTACTGCAGCCTCGCTGCTGTTTTGCCAGCTTGACTGGATCCGGGTCTGCTTGGATAGGTATTCCATGCACTTGGTGTCGTCCATGGGAGGCATTTGATGGAAGCAAGGATCAAATCTGAAGTAATTCTCTTTCGCATTGTCATTCAGCCGTGAGTATTGTTCCAACCAGGGGACCCGCCCGTCAAACGTGCGCTGCATGGCGCGGTACACTCTTGGAATCCATCCATCGATCAGGACGTTTCTAAATGAAGAGGGCTTGGTAGAACGGAGACCCGTTCCGGTCCCTAGGGTAATAAAAACATCAGGGGTTGCGCCTGGCCACAGATGCTTTACCTCTAATTCCGCCACCGAGGCCGGATTGTTGTACCGCGGTATTCCTCCGTCCTGAAAGGAACCGAGACCAGGTAAACTAACTGTAGAGAACAACCTGCAAAGTAAGTTAGTAAGTAGAAAACCGTTTCCAGTGGAGGTCCATACGAAGGGGCAGCGGCCGTTGCACGAGCACTAGACGCGTGAGTATCAACCATGGTTTGGAATGGGTTCCCGACTTACGCTTGCCAGACAAAAGGCTCACTCCCGACTTCCGGGCGGAGTCTCTCGTACACTATATGAAGTCAGCAAAGAAAACTTACGGCATCATGGTGTTTTCAAACCTGGCTCCATCTGTCGTGGCGCAGTGCCGTTGTAATTAGTAAGAATACACGAATCCCCGTCAAGTGATGTCACGGTCACTGCCACTTTGCTTGAAGATATCATGGAGGCTGGAGTGCCATAGAGTCGCTGCGTTGGGGTGTAGTGTTCCATTAGAACATCATCAAGAGCAGAACCGTGATACTTTTCGTCGTGGAGCCAAGAGCCGATCCATTTCCGACGGAAAGAAAACACCCTTTTTGCCAGTGTTTGGAAAAGTGACTTGCATTGCGCGATGTCTAAAGCGCGTGTGGCCATACTCAAGACAACCAACCCTCCAGAGCTGCTACCGACGTCTAGCTCGAAAAAATCACCAACCGGTAGATCAGGACCTAGAATTTCTTGTAGGATTTCGAGGTTCTCCAGCGAAGTGACAACGAGAGAGCCTCCCCCATCAATGGTTAAAACCCGCGGGCCGGCTGTACGCGGTTTCATCTTCACTGTGAGGTTTGCCAATGCGCCGCATACTATACACTCGCGAACGATGTATTTATCATATGCATGCGGTGCAGGCTCGCCAAATACCTCTGTGCAGGTGTCGCAAATTGCATGCCCACACGTCGGCACGTGCTCCGGGTGGCGTCGAAGGCAAATCAAGCATGTCATGTTTGATCTCGCGTGTGTCCAGAATTTCTTCTGGCTTGACAAATTACGTCGATGGATTTCCCATGTCGGTGTTGAGTTCGTAGCCATTTCGTGAAAAAAATCGCTCAACCGGGCTTCAATTTTATTGCATTGGATCCGTACAATGGCATCGGTGCTGTAGCAATGCTGAAGTGCACGATTACACGCATCACGATAGAGTGTTTTGAACACCTCTAATGGGCAGAAATGGTGCATATGGATGGGATAGGCATCCATCAAGATGGTGGACGCGATATACGATGCCACCTCGTCGTAAGGAACGCGTTTACCTGCCTCCAGAAAACTAATTAGATGGGAGGTGAACGCTCCGTCCAGAGGATACCACTTTCGGGCAGCTGTTATATAGTTAAAGGGTACAAATGGTTCGGCACAAAAATGCTGCAGGGAAAGTTCGAAAAATGCATTCAGATGCGTGGCAGAGAACAGGACCTGGCGCTGTTCACGGATAAGCCTCATGTTTCGTAGCTGCTGGGTGACTTCCTGGCGGAGGCCCAGGTACCGTGATTCCGAGGAAAGCTCCCCCGGCGGCAGACGGCAAACTTGTACATCTCCAAATGCGGCGTAAAAGGGAAGGTCGCCCACATGGAGCAGTTCATACAGGAAGTCTCCATCCTCCAGGAGGTCGTGGGTGACGCTTTGCTGCTCACTGACGACGACGATAACTCGTGGCCGCACCACATTGGGTAAATTCAACGCCGATCCGATACGAGCCCAAGTGGACAATCGCTCTCGGACGCCCTCCAACCCTCCCATGTCGTCTGCGAAAACACAAAGCACATCCACATGGAGGAAGAGAAGTCGGGATAAAATAAGGTCATATAACGAATGCTCTGTTCTTGGAAGGTCTATGGGGTGAACCTGCTCCTGATGGCAAATAGAGATACTCTCCGAGGACGCCAGCCGCGGTTGGCAGGTAGGGTCGCAGTCCGCAAAAAATCGCGGCTGCAGGGAATGTAGCGTCCGATTATCTGAGCGAAGATTGATGCATCGCTGAAGGCGGTGCTGGCCGCGGTAGTTGCCCCCACATAGTTCTTTCAGCGCCTGATCTTTCAATCGGCGCCCGAGGCAAAACACTACCTGGGGCAATTGGGTTGACGGGTCTGGTAGCTCATCTACGACACGAGCAAACCTTGAGCCGTATACCAGCTGTGGGGATTCCCCCTCCGCGAGTTTAACCCAAGAGATATGGTCGCACTTTGCCATGTTTATGTATTACTATCACCTACTTGATGCTCATACCTGGTATATATAATCATAGATTTGCTTATGAGCCACGCTTTTCCCGCGCCAGGGTTTTGCGCTCCATGCTACCGCTACTTCAAACCGTGGCCCATGATAAACCTTGATGATGGCCATAGTATTGGCAGACGTCTCCAGCATTCCTATCCGATTCGTGGTGCACTTTGAGACCGACCGGTTGCGGCATACTGTTGGCCCTCCAGCCGCGCAATGTGCGCATCTTTTTCTCGCAATTTCGTACGGTATCGCCCCTCCATCTGATTTTCAAGATCCAAAACCACGTCAGTGATTTGTCTAGACCTGTCATGAATGTCTAGCTGGCTGTCTTCCTGAAGGAGCATCGTATCCACCAAACAATCAACCAAATGGAATTTCCTCTGCGTGCGGTCCAACTCAGCCGCCATATCTTCGGCCATCGCCTTTTCCACAAATAATGACTGTTGGGTTGCTGAACACGTTGTCTTACACGCGATAAGCTCCTGTTCCAGGTAGGCAATCGAATTAACCGCGTCCTGGTACAGTCTGCTCCCAATGTCAAGCTCTTGTCTGAGCTGCGTATGAGCAACGCGCTCCCAGTTGAGCTGCTGCAAGTAAAAAGCATTCTCAGCTTTGGTCATCTTAATTATGTCGCTCGCTTGCCGGTTGATTTGTTGCAGGTAGAGAACATGAGATTGCTGCATGGCCTGAGAAAGGGGTCAGCGCGCGATTCTGGTGTTCCAACAAGCCTCACCTCTGTATAGGAGCTGCCGCTTTCTTCGGACATGGTAGATGGTTGAAATGATGAAATGGCCTTTAAACTGAGACTGCGACTGGATATCAATACGTTTCTCAGACTTAGGTCCGAACCAAGATTATACCCTGTGGTATTTATACGGTAGCATCACAACGGGTGACCAAGCGTACCTTGGGCCCCGGAATTCTTGCCCCCCCAATCCCTCTTCCCAGCACATAGACATAAAATCAGCCACTCTTCAGATGGAGGGCTGCCTTGGAATCCGGTTGGTTAGTAGGATCTAGGGGAGCTGGCTTCGGGGGCGTGATCGCACTTTCCCCGAATTAGCTCGTGGGACGGCTCGTGGGACGGTTCCTGCGCCAGTGCTTCGATCGTTTCTCACTACCCAGGACTCCCATTTATATGAAGCTGTCTCCAGGGCACCACCCTCCAGCCATGTCTACCACAAATGCGATTCACGATGGGTGGATGATCATGGACAGCTGAAGAGGACATCCTGTTAATATTTCTTGCCTCAATACGCGTGACATACAGAAATATTGCCAGTCTTTTTGCATTGAAAGGATTTACTCGTACCGAGTTTGGTATCCAAAGCCGAGCCCAGTCTCTCCGAGAGACGCAAAAGCTTGGACACGCATGGAGTTGGGATGTGGGAATCGTTGACAAGTGGCTAGACAAGAAAGCTCAAGAGTATGACATTGAGTATATCCTTGTTCCTACGCCGACAGAGGTGGATTTCATGAAAGCCGTAAGCTACCCCTTCACAGAGGGAGATGAAAACTGACAGGTGCAGAACCAACCCGAAGTCGATTTGTGCTTTCATTACTCTCTTCGAAAGATGGTCCACGAGCAACACACAGGAGAAATACTAGGATTGTTTGGCTATCGTTGAGCGGGAGGACCCATGCAAGCGGTTAGAAGGGACTACGCATTGTCCAATTGGTTTAATTTCAAGCAATCGAAAATGTAGCTATTTTGTAAATAGACCATACCTTTTTACGTTTGGTTGGCTGAAAGAGAGCTGATATTACCGCCGAGGATGACCACAAAACGGGCGTCCATCTTGTGGCCTCCCAGGGCCATTTAAACATGAAATTCATTCCCAATAAGAGATATACTGTTTGTTCCGACAACTCGATCACCTAACCCAAGTGGAAACCTGGACGTAAGATGACTGGAAATTTATTTATTGGGCCGTTCGAGCTTATCGAATGGCCCGCAGGCCTTGGTGAGCGGGGGCGTGGTAAGCAAGGTTCTACGATATCGTGAAGTATATAACTAATGGTGAGTTAGCCCGACATCATATGACGCTGGAGACCGTCTCTATCAAGACAGGTTCATGTTTGCCCTTAGCCAGGGAGGTGCATACCCTCCAGGCAGCAGCTGGTGGTGTTGGAATCCCACATTTGCACTGGTTTGAAATAATCAGCGGAAAGGAGGTCATGATAACAGACTCCTATGGTCCCACTCTAGAGGAGCTTTTCTCCGAATCTGGCCGTTACTTCAGCGTGTGTACCCTGCTACTTTTGGCCGACCAGCTGCTCTCTCGGGTAGAGTTTATCCACTCCAGGAATATAGTGCATGGGAACTTAAACCCTTTCTCGTTTGCACTTGGGAGTTGCGAATGGCAGAACCAGCAGGTCTTCTTGGTGGACTTCTGTGTTGAGACAGAGCCTGAGCCTACTCCCCGGGACGACCTCCTTGCAGTCGGCCATATTTTATCGTACTTCTATAATCAGGCTCAGTCTTGGGAGCAGTATGGGCACAAGGGGCACCGGAGTGCTGATATGCCCGTCCTACATGCATTCACCACCGCAATTCCCTCTCGTGGGGCTGTGAATTATGATTTGCTTCGAGGGATTTTCCGCGAGGCGTATCATGATCTACTGGCAAACGTTGGACTCGCACTCGATCTAAAGGGTCCACGGGCGATGGGATCTGGTATGTTGCCGAGAACAGGCGAGCTTTCGAAGGTGAAAACCACAGCACTCTTCGATGATCTTAACTCGTCTCTCTCACACATCGGCAAATCAAGCAGCACACCTAACACCGTTTTGCCCCCTGAGACATGGGTCGGATTGCTGACCGAGTTCAATAAAGCACTGCACATCTACATGGTTCTACTATGTCGGGATCGAGCATCGTGTGAGAAAGCGGCATGGGTGATGGGCGCATATCACCTTCCTAATCGACTATGGAGGGACCTCCGCTGGTTTCTAAAGCGCATCAACATTGCACCTGAATCCTTTCGACTGGCAGTGATAGGAAAAGTCTACAACTTCTTAGCAGCCTTGTACGATGCCGTTCCATCTTATCGGATGTACTGGACGGAATATCTTTTGATCGTAGCCCGTGCGAGGAAAGGCTTGGAGCCAGAATGTGGGAAGGCAGCGTGGACTCGGACAATATTTTCCTGGCAAGATGTATTGAATAGACTGCATGCTAGCAGAAGTGTGCTGAAACAAATGCGATAAATGGCTCCAGCCAAATTCGAGCTCAGACATGCTGCTTAGTTAACTAACTAACTAGTCCTAGAACTATTCCTAGATATTATTGGCTTCTTAGCCCCGCATTACTACGCCGAATCATAACGGGCGCTGTGAGAGCCATGTCAATCCCAGAGCCAGGGCCTCAGTTTCTGATGCCCCCAGAAAGCATGGTCTTCGTAGATTCATAAATACCATGGATAGCGCCAAAGAAACGTTATACTGCGCCATAGGAGAAAATGGCTCAATCTTTCTGCTCGTGATTTGCGCGTAGGAGGCCATTGTAAGTTATTGGCTCGCTGTTATACTCTTACTCACAGGCGCAGGGAAATTAAACACGATGATATCGATGACATGGCTGTTCAAATATCCACTCGGAGAGCTCGCAATTCAGGTCTGCTAGACACCCAATTCGTTTGGGTGTATTACAAGAAGACAAGACGCCCGTTTTGCCTGGGGTCTTCTGAACAGGCTGAGGATGGTGCCATTTATATGAGTAGAACATCTCAAAGGAATCTATCTGCCCAATCTGGGAGCCAGGTATATCTACGCAAAGCAGATTTACCAACTGTGAGTCTCTTCCTTTATAGTAGAGGACCCTGCTAACCTCTAAGATTGATTCTATTACTCTATATCCTCTTTCCAGTACAACAACCTTGGAGGGCCGCTTGATCTCTGATTACATCAACCCATACTTCAGTGGCGGCATGCACCCCATGCATGTGGATGACTTTATTAATATCTGCCCTGAACTCTTGACAATCTGTGTTATTGCGATTAAGGGGAATGAATTTGGAGTAGTAACTCCAGAAACAAAGATAACTCTAGTGAAGAGGATTGGAGAGCATGGTCCTAATTATGACTCTATTAACGACGCGTTGGGGTGCCTCCTTGAACTTCGGAGGAACCTTGACTATGTTAGCTCAGAGTGGTGCGCTGAGTCTTTAGCTGACTTTGCAGGAGGGTTCCACAGAGCAATAGATTTGCTCGAAACCCCGCCAACGTATGAGAATGCCGTTTCAGGACATTAACTAGATACATAATATAACTTCCAAAAATGCATCAACAATTTCTTGGGAACCTAATCAAGGCTCAAGCCGTGGGAGCCCTGCCTTCTGTGATAGTTTTCGTGGGCAGCATGTGTGCGGCATCTGTAATAGCCCGACTCATGCTGGCGTAGGCAGCGCTGGCCTCCCCCGCATAGGATGCTGCCACAGTAATAATGCTTGTCACATCTATCACAGACTGATACCAATCTTCGTAACCCTCATCAGATAAATCTTCATACCATTGCACTGTCTGTGTAAATATGAACTCCCCACTAGCATGGATACAGCTGAGACCCTCCGGACAGCATCGAGGCTCGTTGTCATAGAGGAAGCAATAGTCACCGGGAAGGCAGTGCGTGCTTGCTGAGCAACAGTCGTGGAGATAAGGGATGCAGGCGGCATCGCAGCATTTCTCATTCGCCGGGCAATGGTGAAGGTCATCGCAGAAGTTGGGCGAATTCGATAATAGATCAGGACCGGGTGTAAGCACAATCTGCCCAGGAAGGATTGGGGGCATGTGCGGGAGAGAAGCAACAGCCGACGATAGCAGGGAGAATGCAAGGATATAATCCATGGTGGAGAGCTGTATAAATAATGATCACAGGGAATCTAGGGAGGAAAACAAAAGTGTGTTTGTCGGTTGGTTTGACTTTCTTATAAAGATAAGCCTGGCTTCGGCGCTCAGGACCAGGAATGCCAGGCATGGGAAATAGTAACAGGATCCAATCAGTACGTATCTCCCATTGGCCAAAATAGTTTGTTTCACGGGCACGAAAGTGGCGAGTGTAGGCATCTGGGCCCCCGCACAGAGACATTCGGGCGCTTATATCTGGGCCTATATTTAGCTTCATCTCCGCAGATCATCATGAAAGCGGTTCTAGGCTCAATAACCACACCTGACTAAAAGGTTCGTGGGCGTCTGGCTATTAGAGACAGGATTGGTGGAGGTGTGCAAAAGTAACATCCGCAGAAAGGAGTAAAGCTTGATCACGTCCTCCACGGCGCTTCGAGGACAACATCGTGGAGGCTATAAAGGCAAGGTCTTTCTGCCTGGGTGAGTAAAATTACTACCAACAATGGGAGACCCAATGATGGACGTATCCCTTGGTTGGGAAGATCAAGAGACTGTGTTCACCTTTGATTTTCCAGTTGAATCGCCCTATACGATATCTCCAATCCTTCCATGCGTTGAGCCAGTGCCTTCTATTGATGACGTACCGGACCTGATACCTGACTACGAGCCTGTGGCGCAGGATGCCATCGCGAAACTGGAAAACCTAGTGGGCGAACTGTTGAGCCGAGTTGCAATTCTTGAGGCGCAGTAAGCAATGCTTGCCTATCATTTGACTGGAGTTCACGATGCTTACTTGTATCTATGAATTAGGTTACGATCCCAGTCTCGGTAAGGGACCTCCGATACTGTTATAGCCAACTTCTAGTAACTATAGCAGAGGGCGGGAGGCCCTGGAGCACTATGTTGAAGCCCGCTTGCCTTCTCCCAATGACTTGACATTGGACAGATACGAGACGAGCGACGGTAACTTGGGTATGTAGGGTTATTCTGGCCGAGTAAACTATGGCCAGGAACTAAAGAATGAAGCGGCAATGGTTTTTGCATCTTGTGGGGCGGCCTTGTCAGTGAAAATTCGTGGCGTTGCGGAAATATGGCATCAGACCTTGGCCCAGGAGTATATTATGTCACTGCGCTTCCCCTTCCCAAAATATGAACGCTCCAATATGTATTCGCTTGCCGCGTGTAAACATGATTGTACAAAGTATCTTGCCTCTTGCCTTTGCTCTTTGCACGTTTGCAACAACTGTGAAGTAAGTACTTTAGCCCTCCAGCCCCGAGCTTTCCAAAAGACTTCCTTGTGACCAGATGTCAGTGTGGATCAGACGGTTACGTTAGAGGTCGGTGAGACAGACGGACAAGTGATCCATCGTGTCTCTGTCGGTATTGAGGGGAGCCCAACCTTTGTCCCGAATCGGTTGAACGCGAATCTTGGTGATCAGATCCAGTTCGAATTTCATAATCTTAACCATACCTTGACTCAGTCAAGCTTGGACAAGCCATGTGTTTCTATTGGAGGATTCGATACCGGATTCAATGAATATAACCCTCAGGACAGAGATAACATCATTGTCAGTTTGACAGTGAACTCACTTGACCCACAATGGTTCTTTTGCAAACAGGACCGGCCGTTTGCTCACTGCCATGCAGGCATGGTGTTCGCCTTAAATCCAGGTGACCAAATGGGGACCTTCCTCCGTAATGCGAGAAGAGATAACGGCAACCTTGATAAAGACCCTGTTTCCACGGGGCAATTGACTTCGACCCATACCAAAGGCTCGGGGACTGCGAGTCCCATTCTTTCTTCACCAACTCCCCCCCTCCTTGGACCCGGTCCCGCCTCTGTAACTCCCGGCTCCGTTTTCACCTCTGGCTCTACTTCCAGCTATGCAACTCCAGGCCCTGTTTTCACCTCCGGCTCCACGTCGACGCTGCAACACAGCTATGCCTCTGCCGCGGCGCTGGTTACGCCGGTCGTCGTCACTGTGACCCGAACAGTGGGCTGCACTGGAACTGCGAATGCAAACAAACGCTCTAGCTCCCCGGCGGTCTTCTCTTCAGAGGGAAATGCTTCAATACTTTCTCCTCTTGCTGTTAGTTTGGGTTTAGTACTTGGTCTGGCTGCAATAATCGGGATGATGATGTAATTATCTTGACACCTTAACCGGCGTTACTCATCTAATTAGCTGAAAGAATGAATATAAGTATTATCTACGTGTATTACCAGCAGAATTGCTCCTAAATCAATCTTTTTATCGAACATCGTCATACACCTGTATTGTCGTTGAAGGTAAAGGTCTGGCCCCCAGCCAGGGCATTCATGGAACCGCGCGGCTAATTTACTCAATCAGTGTGGTAGATATTTTAGGAAAGTCATGATCTTCGCGCCGCTTAAAAATAGTATGGCCATCACGAACGGTAAAAGTATGGCCTTTGTCCCTATAAAGCTTCTTCTGGACTCCCTTTCTTTCAATACTCATATAACTGACCTGGTATTATCATCATGCCGCTTTATCGACACACTCCCTGGAGAGAGAAACGTCTCGCCAAAGGCTGCTTTTCGGATCCTAAGAAAAAGGCCAAGGCTGACCGAGAAAGATTCCGCCGCAATAAATGGACGTGCTTTAACCGGCTGAACGGGCTCTACCTAGATGGCATCGACGTGGGCCGGGAACGACGCATTTACGTCCTGATTTCGAGCAAAGGCAAAGGCAAACGCCCTAGCGGGTCTGTCCAGTATTCTACCTATAACTCCCATCCAGAAGAGGATTGGGTTCCCTGTCCTGATGCAGTGGTGAGTCAGATGAAAGCTTCATATCTAGGATAGCCTAACACCCACGCAACAGACCGAGAACTGGCCACAGACCGAGGAGTGGAAACCGACGGACTTTGAGGGGAAGGCTAAGAATAAGGAACAAAACATCAGCAGAGATACCGATTCAGATCATTTTCGTATCTCTGCTCCACCGAAATTGAAACTCCCTTTGACGCCTATTCTGGCTCAATTCTCGTGGGGAAATATTTAAGTGGAAATATTTAATACCTCAGAGAGAGATGTTCTAAAATGCACTGGCAAGCTACATGGAAGAGTAGGCCGCCAATTTATTTTTGAAGTGCCTGTTCTAAGCAAGTCATGAGGTATTGAGTCATATACAACAGCTAGCAGAGAATGACTTCAATGCTGTGCCATTTCATCAGTGTAGATGCCGGTATCCAACCATTTCAACCGCCCAAAAAGCTGAAACAGTACGCATGGCCACAAGAAGTATGCCTTGTTTGTGAAGACGCCTCATGGGGGGCCAGCCAGCCATTTGAGCTGCCTCTACGGTAGAGGCGAAGGATGCTAAGCCACGATACACATTTTCCAGAGGTATATAAGACTCGAACGTCACCGCTGTGTCGTTCTGAGACTCATCATTTCTTTACCTCTAAATAGTTTTTCCTATTTGTGATACTATCCTGTCCCTACACTTGACAATGTCGTCTCCCACGTTTGGTGAAGTTATTTTCCGCTGCGATGACGGGCACGAACTTCGCGAGGCCCCAGTCCGCCCAGTTGAAGGCCACTGGGAGATGTTTACCCTAGGGGAGCAGGACTTCTTTAACCAGGAGAATGTCGCCCCTTCTATAAAACGGCGCGATTATCTTCCACATGATACAATCCGTATTCTCTTTGCCTACCCATCCACGAAGGCGCTGAAGAAACAGCCGTTACGCGCCGCGCTTGAGAAGGCGCTCACCTCCTTCAACAAAAAAGTCGAAATTTCGGAGTTGACCTATACCACATCAGGCCCAAATCAACCATACGGTGGCCAGGGGATGAAGTGTAGCTGGAGTCGCATTGTTCATGGAATTGCGAACTATTCGCATACTTTCCATGACTACCATGCGGTTTTTTTCCTTTCTGTGGAAAACAGCATTGATGAGTCAAGTCACCCTTATGACAGGCCAAATCTCATTATCTATGAATATTTTTCTGGCTGGAATGTTTGTGGCGCAGGCTGTGGACCAGCCGTCCAGAAAGAACTCCTCAAGCTCGCGAAATCAGCTGATCTGGAGAAAGGGATCGAGGGGTATACAACTTATGGATCTATTCTAGAGGGCTTGTTTGGAGATTCTGGGGTGGAGGCTCCAGATTGGCATGCGGCCGTACGTCACCGGGAAAGACGACTCAAAAACCGCAAAGAATTTATCGATTTGCTTTGCGGGCAGGTGACTAGAGAATTGGATCTGTCAGATGTCTTCCGCTTCACGCGTCCTTCCGTGCCTTTCATGATGAAGGTAGTTTTGCGCCGAGGCAAGAAGAGGATGGGCTCATACCTCAAGGTGCTTCTGAATCTGGATTAAGGGTTGGCTTGTCATGGATTATCTGTCTTTGTATTGAACGTTTTGGTTCCCTTTTTTTCCAATTCTTGATTTTTGTAGCTGACTCAGTAAGAATGCAATTATATTCAGATGAAGATCTAAGTTCTGGTAATTGGTCTGGAGGACCTTCGTGAGAACCAGTCTTATCTCAAAAAGCGTAGGGCATGTCCTGAGTTTAGGATAGTATGGTAGAGCTGTTGGCTGATGGGACAGGGTCGAACTCTGAGGAAACAAATTTCTGTAAGGCCTTAGGAATAGAAGCTCCTCCTTTTCCCATTAATAGTTCATCCAGACCAGCGATCCAGGGTCTGCGTTGCCTCCTGTTAAGCAGTTTTTGACTAGAGAGCCAGATATCCCCATGAGCATCAGGCGGGCCTATACTAGAGCAAGTTCATCTAACCCTAAGTAGAACTGAATAAGGCACCGGCTGTTCAGGACCTCAGCCTCGCCTTGGCGTCGAGAAGCACACCTATAAAAGCAACATCGCCCGGCTGGCAATATCTTTCACCGAAAGCTTTTTACCCAGCGACTATCCGCCCCTCTTATCTTGGTTTAAAAGCTTCGAAGCTTACGACCGTGGAAATGGAACGTGAAAACAACCAGCTTGTACAACATATATCTCCTCGCGCTTCGTTGCGGGCTGCAAAATGGGCTGTGGGCTTGTTGCACTGGCTCTACAAGAACATGGTAGAGAGCACTTTCAAGCTGCTGCTCATCGTTTCGGGAATCAACATGATCCTGTTGTTCGTTGGCAAGTATAAGCCCAGCGGCCAGGCCGTCATTGACAATTTGATGTACACCTTCAACGCCCTTGCTCTTACCTACTTTGTACTTATCGGCATAGCTCTCCGGACCTGGGGCCCGCCCGCGAGGGAGGCTGTATCTGATTCGGTGAGTTTGCGCAGGTTCACGGACCTGGAGGAGAGGAACGAAGTTGAGCCGCATAGACAGTGGGAGCGGTACACGTTCCTTGTCATGCTGGTCCTCGGCGCGGGCATGATCCTCCCAATATACGTCCTCGGCCGCGTGGACCTCCTTCTCAAGATGTATGCTGTCTGGCTTATCTGGATTCTCCTCTTCGCCGTCTGTGTGGAGGCCTGGGGGATGGGTAAGACAGTAGAGCTGCTTGCCAATGTTCTGAGTTCGAAGAAGGTGGCAAATTTGTACTTTATCTCTTTCGGGCAAGTCATTTTCTAACTGCGTTTATTGGCATGTTGGTGATTAAATCGTTGCTGACTCTTAGCAGCAACTCCATTGACGGCATCTTCATGTTCGAGGCATACTTTCAAAAGAAATACGCGCTGGCCATCAACAATGTCTGGCTCAATATTGCCATAATGCTGACGGGTCTTGGCCTTCTATCCATCTACGCCGCGGTGCTCACAACGTGCCGTAAGTCTGAGAGACATGCTACGCAGTCCAATGATGCTGAGGGGCAGGCACCCGCGCCCGCACTTTGTTTCTACCAGATTAAGGGTGATTGGCGGGCCAAGGGATCCCTCTTCGTCCTGCTGATATCTGCTCTGATCATCATAGCTCTTGGCACAGACGCGTACAGCGACATGGGCACTGAGGTATTTGAGTCATTCGGCCTCTGGTGGGGTTCCTTCTTCAAGAACTTCCTGGCGCCTGCCATGTGCATAATCCCTGAAAAGGCTGCCTTCCTCGTCCAGATCACGAAAGACCCGCACGGGGCCATGGAGCAGGTTGTCGAAGGCATCAAAGAGTCGGCTAGCCAGATCGGCCTGTTTTTCTGGTTCCTTCTCCTTGCATTCATACTCAAGCAAGACCACCAGGCGAACCTTTACGACAACCCTTGGCCGGCACTGATGGCATTCGTGATGACTTTACTCGTTCAAGTACTCAGACTAGATGATAATAAGGCGTGGAAGGGCCTCCTGGTATCACTAGTCGGGCTGGCCATGCTCTTCTTGGGCGTGTACAGGGGCTATCTGGTCGGGGTCAACCTTACCTGGGCTGAATCTATCTGAGAATGGCAGGGCAGCGCAGTATTTTCGGGGATAGACTTTGATGAGAACAATTTCTGTTGTATGTCATAGGGCGAGAGTGAAGGTTTAAACCTGCGCTTGAATTTGGGTGAACTGCTAGAGGGTTAAGTCTTGGGCATCTTTCAATACTGCCAGTTTCCTTTCTATCTCCGTTATCTCTGTAGCTATGTCCTACACACAATCAATACCTCGGTAACTTGGTCATTTAAACCAGAACAGCCAAAAGACGCATATCATCAAAGATCCAATTCAGATAGTAATTAACCTGGATACCAGGCCTGGGCCCAGTTTTTGCGCGAGCCTGACTGCCTACAGAAGCTGGAGTATGAGTCCCAGCATGGAGGCGATATCGCACTAAGACAAAACAGGAGGCCCCTCTTGATTCATATCTATTGACGTCTATATCTCTCCATGGCATTTTCCTCAACACAAGTGATTAAGCTCTTGATTATCTCCAGTGCCATAGGCTGCGGGTCCAACGGTCTTTCCCATCCACCGATTGGAAGACCATTTGACAAGCGTTGGAAATTCCAAATAACCCTGATACCACAACTCCAAGTATCATTCTGTTGTGGGGTAGGCTGCCTTGATGTTAATCATTATAAACAACTCAGGCAGCTTTGACTTACAGCTTCCTGGTAGAAGAACTTGAGGGCACCAAATTCTTCTTGGACCAGTTTCGATATCCGGGTCTTGCCATCGCCGTCTCTATCAGCTAGTGAGTCATAATGACGGATCACCCGTTCCCGTTCGTTAATTTCAAGCAGTGTATAGTGGCTGTCTGCGTGGTTGATGGGGCAAAAGAACACCAATGGAACACTATCTCCAAAGATGTCTTTAGCCTGTCGTCGGTACTTCGAAATCTTCTTAGCCCACTCCGCTAACGGCCGTCTATATGGTCGGGTTCGCTTCATTGGTTTGATCTCGATGATCTCATCAAGTGGAATGCTTTTATCGTGTCGAACAAATGCCGGCCGGTCAGATATCTGCATAGCCGCCAAGATCGTCCAGGCGTCGAGCCTCTGGCCTTGACGAAGGTGTTCCAGTATGGTACTTTCCAGCTCCATGCTTCCATTCACCGCCAAATTGTCACTGGGATGAAGTATGGTCTGGTCTAACACTTTGGTCTTGACACCTGCAATCAAGTAATCAACAGCAGCGTCCAGCTTGCCAGGGGGGAGGGCTTCCTATTTTCGTTACTTCAGCTAGATGGTCCGGTAAAGCACTTACTTACGTCCTCTAAAGGAAAGGTAGCTTGTAATTCTCGAGACACGTCTTCTCGGATCAGACCCTCTTCTCTCAGACTGGTAAGAAAAACTCGAAAATCTGGGGAACCGTTGTTCACAAGCCGCTCGAGCTGTGGGCCAAGGGTCTGGAGAAGCTTCGTATGATGAGGATCTGCTTGGACAGACTCAACCAGATTGTCTAGTTGCTTCATGCTCATCTTAGTATATTCCCTGGTTGTTATTAGTGGAGTAGGTATCAAAAAGAATGGCGACTTACCATATTTTCCTACTAAACAAGATGCCAATCCCTAGATTCTTGACCAGCTTTGTACTCAACTTCTGGCCTCTACCAAGTTGCATGCTGAAATGTTTCCTCTGCTGGCGCCTGTCACTCTCAGTGATACTGACAGACCTACCCTGGCTTGGTTCGACTTGGTTCAATGCAACCATTCCAAGCCCACTGATCCACCTTCCTTCGCCTTCCACGTTCGTGGGAGTATTTTGCATCTCATCCAACACATGCATTGTCGCTCCTCGACGGTCCACCTGCTTACCCTTCTTGGTGAGGATCTTCTCTTGTGCTCGCCGTACTTGGCCATTGTACCACTCCCAAGCTCCCATATACTCCAGCATGTTAAGAATAGTAACTTGGCGTTGCCGAGAGGATCCCATCTCAAGTACACGTACCCATATTGCCCCATCGGACCACACGTCACTGGTAGATGCAGCAAGTGCCTCTGGTTGGCTGCCTTGCAACGACTGGAGAATCCTTCTGTGCACACCTTTTGGGACGCCATCTTGGTGTTGGCTGAGTTGGTAGAGGGTCCGGGCGGCCTCGGCAATCAACTTCTGAACCGGTGGGACATCCATGCCGCAAGACTTTGGTGTGGATGGGCGGGATAAATCCTGGCTCTCAGCTGACGCGGGTAAGTTTCGTCGGTGGATCTCCTCAGTCTGAGGCGAGAATATATCTTCAATCTGGCTTGCAACTGGGGTCTTTTCGGCGGCCGGTTCGATCAAAAGTTCTGGCATGGTATCGGATTCACTTGATTCTGGAGCCCTCGTCTCCGCGCCCGAATTAATATTCTCTCTTGCTATGGTCACTGTTCGATAAGCTTTACTATTATCTGCCACGTGTCCTCCCACCTCCGCAACGTGGCGGCCATCGGGGATGGATTCCTGGCACGAGGGCTCTTTGGTCTTGGTAAACTTCGACGGACGATAGGAGGGATCTCGGTCTGGCTTTCGTTTTAGAGGGACAGTCTTTTTATTAGTCGCCCTTTCGGATGAGCCGGCTTTGTTACTCCCTTTGATTGTTCCTGCAATGGCTTGTGCGACATCGGGGGCTGTCTCGCACAGTTGACGAATGATTTTGCGGAACTTGTATTATAATCAGCATGTTATTTGTCTTAGAGAAATCAACGCACCTTTGGCGTTTCTTGGAGATCAAGGGTTGTGTGGGAGGCAATCAGCTCGACAAACCGTTCCAGTAGTGCAAAAAGTTCATCTCTGATTCCTGATGTCTGATCGGGGACATCATCATTGTCAGACAACATGGTCGAAAGCGAGAATCACTCAGGAGAATTCCGGCAATTGCTGGGCGTAAAAGGACTGAAGAGAAGAAACGGGGATGGGGCTACTTATAGCCGTGGCACTGGGTGGCCGGGCGTTCCAGCATCCTGGGATATTAGAATGCGAGCTAGCCAGAGGAGGTCAGCAGGGTGGCTGACTAGCCAGGGTGCATACTCCTACCAAGGAAAGTGCTTGGTTGGCTATCACTGACCCATCATTTATCCCCTGTTCAAGGCAGACACGGTCCGTGGTCACACTGATTGGCGATGACATGGCTGACGCAATATCGAGTACAAACGAAGGATCCTGTGGCTATCGGGTGATAGTGAAGGGTTGACGGTCTCAAGATGCATAATGATTGGTTCTCATCAACATGGTGCAAATGCCTCTTGGGGCCTATCCCGAAGCATTGTTGTCTTCGTCGGAACAAGGACTGCTGGACGATCTACACGCTCCAGGCCCTGACGTCAAGAGCAGGAAAATAGCTGGGTAGATCTGATTGAAGCGTGGCCATAACAGCCATTGCGGAGCAATGTGGCATCGGTCATTCGGTCCTGCGAGCTGGTTGGGACTGAAAACGTTGACGGCCACAATTAGCTCTCAGTATCTGGTTTGTCCTCCAGCAGGCGACAGTGGCTAAGGCAATAGAATGAGCCTGATGGCAATCGAGCATCCTAGGATAGTGAAAAGTCGGGGACGCCTGCCACCGAGCGAATCTCCGAATTTACTGGTACCTGGCGCTCATCAGCCACGACGTGAATAAATGTTTCAGATGGTTGAGTAGAGGCATCTTGTATAGTTTCATGCGGCTGGCATCGTTTCCGCGGGACGGTAGGTTGAGGGTTGTGTATTGGAATTGTGCATCGCTTACTCTGGAGCTGCTGGATCGTGTTCGATGGAGGAGAGCGAGCTGATGAGATGCTTTGGCCAGAGGTAATAATAGAGCATAGTACGAGTTTCGAAAGTAATGCAGATTTTGCCACTACACCAAAAGGGTCAACCCTCCTTGGAGAGGGCTAGTTCTGACTAATACTCCGTTTGACAGGTTGACCGGATGTTGTGGGCCGAGGCACAACGGAGGAGCCATAATTAAGTACTTTTCTATATAACTGTAAATGAACACGCCTTCATACACGATGACATGCTTAGGAACCGCCATGAGAACTGTTTCGCTACAGGCTATATGATACAAGGATTGCGAAGGCAGTAAACCTTATGTTCTGCCAAGACGAGGTGATATTCCTTTTCAGCCTAGAATTTTGTATTTAATAGAAGCTCAGTCTTCACTTATAACTCATGGAAATCAACTCTTCCACTCCAGTCGCCGATCCGCCCTCACTAGTCCAAGCGAACCCGTAAGCTTTTCAAACTCTTGAGGAGACTGGATGTAGAGGTTTCGCAAGCCGTCGATCAGTTTCAATTCCTGAGTCGCTTTACCTCTCTGAGTGAGTGGACGAAGGCTTGCGCTGTCCGCACCAGCGTTTCGATAACCAATTGCCAAAGCCTGCCTCAAAGGCAGTTGTCGATGTGGAGTAATATGCCGTGAAACGAGGGCCTCAACAGTGTCTTTCCCAAGGAACTGGTCCAGAGCAGTACGCGGAAACGCAACTTTTTGCTCTGTATCTGGGTTGTCGTTAATAGTGGATTTAAAGCCCACAATCATGTTAGGCACACGGATCTTTTTCTCTAGATCCAACTGTTGAATTGCCACAAACCAGACATCGTATTTATAGGTGCAGTTAGGTTGGCACAATCGATCGTCTAGGTAGCGAGAAGCTTCTTGACCACTAAGAACCCATTCTACATCTGCAGCTTCTGCGGATCGGCGAGCAAGCTTGCCGCCAACTGACCCACTTGGAGTTAGTCTCCAGCCCTGTGGGCCATGAACGACAAAATATACCCCGGCTCCCATGCGCTGGCGGTACTCGATTTTCTCGCCTTGCGGCGTGTATCCCGGGCGATACTCCCAGGGTTCTGTGTTCCGCGACGGGACATATGCTATTGCCTTGCTGCCCCATAATTCCACAGAAGACCCAGTGGTTTGATTATCAAAATCAGAAGGCGTGGGTCGAGGCTGTTTGGGTTTGGGTTTGTCGTCATAAGAGTACCAGTTGGGTAGGCTATTTTGTTTGCAGAACAACTCTAGATTTTTCTGCATACGGAGGACTGCCTCTACCTCATTGGACTTCTCAGCCTCTACCAACCCTAACCACATCTCGGCAAACTTCAGATAGGTGAAGACTCCGGTATCTTCAACCAAATTGTGTTTACCATTGAATTTTTTGATTTTATTGTTCAACTTCAAAATATTCGCTGCTGCCGCTTTAACATTTTCGTTCGTTGGGAAATTTCTACCATCAACATAGATGGCATCGATTATTGCTTTGACAAGAGGTGTCATCCCTTGGTGGCATCTTCTATGATATTCTAGGAGAGTGGGTGGCTTTTGACGTTTTTCCCGATGCTGAAATAAAAAGTCTACCTGCCGCTGATCAGGTGGGACCAAGGTGTCAATTTCTAGGCAAGTTAATAGATGATTTCTCTAGGTGGATGGGGTTTAAGCGTACTGATCTTCGCTTCTTGTGCAAGCTTCTTTTCGTACTCCTGTGACCACTCATTAGGGTCCGCCATCTTCGCCAGGAAACTAAACGCGAGATCTTCTCCTGGCGGTACGTTTGTTTCGATTGCTTCACTCAGAGCAGCTTGGTCGGTCACACTTGTAATACACTTAAATATTTCTTTAAGGGCAAGTTTTCCAGCCCTTGGTATTGAAGTTCCGTCTTCTTCTGCTCGAGAAGATTCGAGTAGTTGGCCTAATTCAATTATATTGTTGTCGACGGCTGCATTAAGCTCTATATGGCGTGAGTAGTCAATATAACATGAAGGAACTGCAACATACTTGTACAAGCTTGTTGTGCCTTTGCTTCGTCGTCTGGCCAACTGGGTGGATGCAAGATGTCAAGGATCTCTGATGGCGTCAGCTTAAAGTTGGGAGGAATGACGTCCGTTATATCCGAGGCATCTGTAATATCGACATCGGCAATCTGCAAGAGCATTTCTTTTTCTTCGGAGTTAAGACTTGCGGCTTCTTTCCATTCCGTAGTATCTGCTCCAAGGCCTGGCTTCCATAAGTCCTCGTCCTTAAGGTCCATGCTCTCATACTGTTCGAATCCTAAAACGTAATGAGTATATATACGGTGGTCACATTAAAGGGAGGTGGCTCGTACGGGATAGTGCTGTTTCACATTTGAAATTCCTTTTGATGCCAGCTTTCCTTTCAAAGTCATCATCTTGTCTGTTGGCTGGATCTTTCAAAATAGCCTTGACTTCTCCAATAGTTAATGCAAAACCCTGAGGGAGAATATCAGGGAGGCCTTGGTCGTTGTGATCCACGATCTTATAGATGATGTCCTTTATCTGAGCAGGGGTAAGCTGTCCGGCTTTGCCCGGGGGATCAGTGGCCGGCTTGGGCGCATCAGGATCAGTGGCCGGCTTGGGCGCATCGGGATCAGTGGCCGGCTTGGGCGCATCAGGATCAGTGGCCGGCTTGGGCGCATCGGGATCAGTGGCCGGCTTGTTCCCCTCGGGAGGATCAACGTCCATGGTATTCGCAGCCGTAGCGGATGAAGTCTAGTCACAAAATCGTCTAGTGCGTGTCAAAAAAAGGGAGGACTGTGCCAGCAGTCTGAAGAGTTTCAGGGGATAATAGCGAGAAATAATGATACAAATCCCGGTATTTATGCGTATTATTCTGATATTCAACACCACACTATGACGCGACCCCTGAGAAAGCAGCCGACAAAATTATAGCTCCCAAGAACCGTGGCTTATGGCTTAGAGGGACCATGGCCTTCATTTGTATATAGTAATAATAGCCACTCTTTTTATTATAAAGTGACAGGAATAGCCACGGCCATGATACTCTTAAAAAATAAAATCATGGCTATAGTCATGTGTTTGTTTTTAATGGCCGCTTCAGGTAGCGATATCCATACTTTTGAGGATATCCAAAAGACCGGGAGAGCTTGAGGTAAGAGGTCTAAGGTATTCTAAGATCAAAGAAGAAGAGTAACGCGAAAATGCAAGAATCTTTGATAATTAGGCGTTTGGTACTCCAGCGCCAATTCCTGCAACAGAGCAGGCTTGTTTAGTGTTAAAAAGCTGACTAGCCACACGCTCCCACTGAAGCTGTTGACAATTCTCTTCCTGAGCTCCAGAAATTGCGGGATAAGCTGGAAGTATCAGCATAAGTACTAATCTCTACTCACTATTTCGTAGAACAAAGAAATCCTGGACAAGGCAATTGGAAGTTTGATTCAGGTATCGCAGGGCGAACAGGCTGTTCATGGAAGAATTGGAAGACCGAATAAAAAAGCATTAAATATACGATCATCGGTGGTCGCGGCAACACTCCAACTTCTGATCTAGCGCAAACTAGTTATTGGCCCCCAGCCCCTCAACTTACTTCGTAATGACGGCATACACCACGTTATTTAATGTTCTTATTTAGCTCGGCGGCCTCTTGAACCATGCGCCATGGAACCACTGGCTTTTTGCCCCAGGATATAGCTCGTGAAGCAGTATTTATATCGTTTCTTTGCTTACAGAGTCTGCTATCTAATCTCGAGCAAGCTTCCTTCGAGGAGCCAAAAATCTCGGACAAGCCTGACAATGAAATGTACAAAGCTTTTTCAAGTGGCAGAATAACGCCAGTATTCCCTGGTCTCTCCGCCAGAGAAGCGGACTTTGACCTATTTTCCTACTATACTGATCTATGCGAGTAGATCCCGGGCGCAATCGCAGATTATAGCCCAAATGAAATAGACTTCTTCCTGCTCAAAACAATTCGTAAAAAATCCGAGAATTGCCATGGATAGCGTGGTCGTATATAAGCATTAACCACAGTTTCACCCCAAAAACCGTGCCTCTAATTTAACTTAACTGTCTGGGCTTTCTACGGCCTCTGATATTTCTCCCAGGCGATCATGGATCAACTTTCTATTCTAGCTATTGCCGCTGGCGGCATGTTCATCGGGGTTTTCTTCTTTCGCCTCCTCGGTCTCTTCTTAAGTGAGGCCCGTGGTTTTACGGGCTTCGTTTCCAAGCATGTCACATATCCTTATGTCCTCAAACGTCGTCATATGATTGGCCCGTGGACTTGGGGAGGGATCGGGCTCTTTATTATCTATGTCGCTGTCAACATATTTTCCACCCTCTTCAAACTTTCTTCAACAGCGGAAGCTGGTCGTCGAACGGGAACCCTTGCTGTTATCAACATGGCATTTCTTATACATGTCCCGTACTTAGACATTCAAGCGGATCTGCTTGCGGTCCAATTACGAACTTGCCATCGGACTCACTGGGCAATAGGTTGGATGGTGGGGCTGCTCGCCGCTGTCCATATTGCCTTATGTCTTTCTCAGAGGCCGAACTTGACACTGGCGGACAAGGGCGACCTTTTTCCATTTATTGTATGCTCTTCGCCAAGTGTCTCCGAGGCTTATACTGACGACTTTAGACTGCTGTTTCTATGTTCACCCTTTTGCTTTTAGCTTTTCCTTTGTTTCGTCGACTTTCATATGATCTGTTTCTGTTCACTCACCGGGCCCTTGCCGTGACCTGTGTCTATTTTCTATGGCGACATCTGCCTAGCGAAAATATTATTCCGCGAATCTATATTTATGTGCCATTGGGTATTCTCTTGCTGACTTCGATATCGCAGTCCATATATTTCCTTTACCACAACGGCTTCCTATTACCTCGGGCAAGTTGCCGTGCCGTGGTGGAGACTACAAAGGCCCAACAAGGGACCCTTGCCATGAACGAAAATGGGTCGCCAATGTCCATCCGCGTCAAGCTCTCGCGGCCACTGAAGGTAAAAGCAGGCCAGTACGTGAAACTTTGGATGCCGACAGCGAGTCTCTTCGCGTGGATGCAGACACATCCTTTCATGGTGACGTCTTGGTCACCGGGCAAGCAACAGACCTTAGAGCTCCTGGTGCAGGCGCGTCACGGTCTGACCGGAGCATTACATGGACGAGCTGCTGATGAGGGCCAGGCCTCATTCACCACTTTCGTAATTGGCCCACATGGTTCTAGTGAGCCTGTTGACCAGTATGAGAGCGTATTCGCAGTAGCCAGCGGGTTCGGTATCGCGGGAGTGATTCCATATTTAAAGCAGGCTCTGCACGGGTATAACACGTGTACCTCCCGTGTTCGCCGCATACACTTTGTCTGGGAATTAAATGATAAAGGTATGCGTATTTCGGTTCTTTGAGGTCAAACTAACCTCCAAACAGAACTTTCCGTGGTTGCTCAGCCGTGGCTCGACGACTTACTAATGAACGACGTGCTTTCGGCAGACGAGGAATCTGAGAAATCTAGAAAAAATGCCAAACAAGGATATGTTGGTCCCACTTTTTCCTGCCAGGAAATCATGCATTTGACTGTGTTGATAGATCGTTGAAATATCTTCGTATGTGACCTCCGAGTCTAACAAGCATGTGGTGGACATGAGTGAGCACAACAGGGTGAAACTGTACGCAGGGAGGCCCGATTACGAAAAAATAATGTCAGAGGAGCATTCGGGGGATTTTATTAAACGAGTCACTGACACTGAAGAAGAGAAGGGGAAACTCCTGGTTCTAGGTATGTTTGGTTGTTACATGCTTGCTTGCGTTAGGCTAACGGCATCTAGTTTCTGGATCCAATGAGTTGAGGGACACGTTAAGACCAATTGTCTGCCAGTACATGAGTGGCCGAGTCAAGATGCACGAGGTGGACTTTCAGCCTACATAGTATCATACGCTCCTTGTATTTGACACGAACGATCAGTTGTATACTTGTAATAGCAGATCAATACATTATATATAAGATATCCTCGCCGCGATTAACGCAAAGCGAACTAAGTCAACCAACTCGCCCCTCGGTGGACGGTGAAGAATAAAAGCATGCTGCCTCAACTCATCTATCGAACTGACCGAAGAAGTCGCTAGCAGGAATTGAAAGGCAGGAGAATCAAGCGGCCAGCGATCGGTATCTTCAACTCCTAGTACGGGGTTGCTACCTTCCCTATCATCCTTTTCATTCTTTTGCATCAGTATCATGGTCATTGTTGCTAACGCTTTGATCATTTCAGACTGGGAGTTCTCCGAAGATTGTTCTACGCAAAATTCCAAAGCACCTGGTGGGTTGTCAGCAGCGCAGCCGTCCAATGTACAAATCTCATACCGATTCTTATATTCCCAACCAGATCAAGAAGAATATTGGAACAGCTTAGTGATCTATGTTCAAATCCGGCGGAGCTTAGGTATTGAAGGCCGTCAAGAACCTTCATCCCGTCAGCCACAGCTGGCATCACCGGAGTAGGAGTCTTACCTGCCCAAGGATCAAGGATAACTGCTGATGTGTAGGATATATATTGCCGCACCAGACAACATGCTCTAGCGTGAGCGGGTAATCATTCATGTGAGCATATAAGGCGCCCTTGGTTCGATAACATTCTTTCACCATAAGAATATTCCCATGCTGTATGTTCCTGAAGAGATGCAGCATTCTATCAGAATCCTCGGCAGCATACTGCCGAATGGCCACCACACGGGATGGGCGCGACCGGTGAACTGCAATAATTACTGTGCCCGCAAGTTCACAAGTGAAGACCTTTCGGAAGGTGTCCCATGGAGATTCATTGTCGCGCAATAGCAATCCCTGACGCAGCTGGGGGAGGCACAAGCTTTTCAAGGACCCTGTCACCAATTTCCCAACAGGCATTATCAAACAAAAAGTCCAGGGAGCGGGGGGTCGGAAGAGCATGGTGGCCAAATGGATCGGAAAGGGGTTGTAAATATGTTGTTCTAGTGGATATCTGGAGGTGCCAGCCACGGTTTCCTGCAAGCGGCCACGGTTTTGCAAAGGTGTGGCTCTTGAACGCAAATCACCCAGGGACCGACCTTTTTACCGCTACGCAAACTTCAAATTAGCAAAATCAGTGGTTTTCGTACAGATCACAATATGTCTAGCGATGCAGAATCTGAGCTGGCTGCGGAACGCAAGAAACTGTATCAAGGAGCATTCAAGATTGACCTGGATCAGATCTCTCCTCATCCATCCTGCCGGAAATTGAATGAGAAAAACGTGAAGCGGCTATGCAGTATTTTCCATACAGAGACTTGTCGACGGTTAGATATTGGAAATCGGGTCACAGCTGTGGTGTGTCGGCAGCACCTGGAAACTGCTCTCCGCACTGCGGGCCACGAGGAACAGTTTGGAAGCAACTCTTCTGGTTATAAGACACTGCAGTTTGCCGCTGGGCAGGTGAAATGCCTACATGGCCAGCACCGGCTTCGGGCAGCAGCAAAACTTCTCCCAGTGACCGATCGTTGGTGGCTGGTTGACCTATATCTTGATGGTACGCAGGCCCTATGCACACTAATCCTTGCAGACCAACTTACTGCCTACAGATGTCAGCCCGAGCCTTCAGGCCGCACTTGTGGATGAGTATGCAAATGAGAGAACCCCCAGTGACGGTGAGATTTACTGCAAGGTGCGCCAGTACCAGCATGAGGCCAACGCTGAGTTCGAAGAGATGTGGATGGCACGGCTCTCTGGCAACAAAGCCAGGCGGTTCCAAAGCCTGTCTTTGAATAAAGCTATGAGAGCTGCATTTGACGGATTTCTAGCGATTCCTGCAATTCTGGATCAGGGAATGATGTTCGGGTCTCTGCCTTGGGTCTTTGCAGCGTCTGCTGACGAGGTATGGTCCGTCCCAGAATTATATTTGGGGTTCTCATGATAAATAGGAGGTAATAAATGCCCTGGCTCAGTTAAAGGCATTTTGGTCATCACTGGTACAGAATGACGGCGAGAAAATGTTGAGGATTGACCCTGGTACAATCGAACGCCTGCAACTTCGCGCCCCAGGAGTTTCAGACGAAGACAAAGATCTTGTTCATGGATGGATATCTAGCGGCCAGGTCTTCCCAAATTTGACCAAGCAAGAGCGTGACGAAGTATGGGATATACTCAAAGAGAGAGAAATAATTATTCCATCGCTATACACCTTCTTTCAGAACATGCGATACCTTGCGGCATGCGCCAAATGCATGAAACGCTTAGTATCCTTTAGCAAATACCACTGCACTATTCGAACAGCCATGTTGAACAGCTTCAAGCTGTCCTCTGAGGGATTTCTAATTCAGACTTCAGAAACTGACTTCCGGAAAATTTATGCTTCCCCCAAAGACGGTGCCGAGCTTGCATACGAGCAGTTATGGATCTTCTCCATGCGCCACTATTCAGAGATGACGAAGGAACCAGAAAGTGACGATGTTATTGCAAAGCCAGACTCCCAAAAACCAAATGAATCGCTCTTACATCGTATGGCCGTTCTTGCAAGGAGGTTGGGCTTTGACTCTGATGAGATCCAGGGGCTTCTGAAGCTGTCTCCCGATCGACAGATCGCAAAATCTGCTCTTCTCCAGGCCAGACCGCCGGACCAATATCAATACAGCAACGACGTCTTTGAGTCCCTTGTGGACCGCATTGTCGAGTCTTTTGACCAAGCGGCACCAGGTAATCCACCGCCTCAGAGGTTAACTCTGAGTGAGGAGACAAAATTGAATGCTCGCCGTGGGTTCCCACACAGGAAGGCTCAAAAGCTTGATCGGCCTGTTCTATTTATCGATCAACTTCATGCCAAAAGTCCATCTTGTGGAAAGGTGACCACGTTCTTCGTGAGGCAGTGTATATATTTTACATTCTTAGGCAAAGCCAGGGGGCTGCTGCTCGGTATCAATAAAAATCGTGACATGCACCAACGGGCTACCTCTCCTCTTTTTGTTTCAGATACCGAGGAAGTTGAAATGCCAGACGCTATCGAAAGATCCGTTGAAGCTGAGAGGCAGAGAGAACGTCGGCAAGAAGAAGAACACCTGCGAGAAGAACACCTGCGAGAAGAACGCCTGCGAGAAGAACGCCTGCGAGAAGAGCGTCTGCAAAAAGAGCAGCGCCAGAGAGAGGAGCGTCGAAAAGAAGAGCAGCGCCAAAAAGAAGAGCAGCGTCGAAAAGAAGAGCAGCGCCAAAAAGAAGAGCAGCGCCAAAAAGAAGAGCAGCGACAAAAAGAAGAGCAGCGCCAAAAAGAAGAGCAGCGTCAAAAAGAAGAGCAGCGTCAAAAACGTCCAGTCACTCAACTTGACTTTCCACAAGCGTTTGATGACTTGGAATCAACAAAGACCTCTGGTCAGTCATACTCTCAACCACCTCTACCGCCTATTATATCTACTCGGCAGGCTATTGACCAAGAAGACGAAGGAGAGGAAGGAGGAGAAGGTGAGGAAAATTATCAAGAAGCAGAAGAAGACAACTGGCGTCAAAAGCGACCTGTTACAACAGTTGACTTTGTACAAGCTTTTGATAAATTAGCTCAACCGTCTAGGCAGCCTGATGTGTCTACACAGCAGGAAAATAATCCGGGAACAACAACCGGGAAAAGACGCCACTCAGAAGATGAGGAACACCCAAGTAAGAGGCTGAAAATCAACGAGTTTGCGTTTTTAGTTCGGAATAGCAACAGTAAATTATTCATTCTGAAGAAATTACCCCTTGATTATGATCACGTCACGTCTTGGGCTAAAGAGCAGTCCAAAGAGAGAGGGGCAATGTTTACTGATAAAGGTGGTAGAGTGGTGGCGCCACAAAAATGTTTTACTGCAGGCGTTGGGGATGGTTCTAATACTATTGAGATAAAGGAGCCGCCTTCATGATCACCGTCAACCTAAGATCAACAGATGAATAACCCTTACCGACCTATAACTGGATGGGACAGTAGTCAGCAGCTCTAAAGCCATACTTTGATGCAATCTATTCATTGAGATCACAGCAAGCCTCTGAGCTTTATTGCCTTGTCAAGGGACATGTATACATAGACCTTAATCTATAAATTTTTATATTCTATACAAGACAGGAGGCCAACAGGGCTCTCAGGCCACTGTCTACAGACTGAATTTCACAATTATATGACTCTAGGCACGGGATCCTGATTGAATGCTCAAGATTGTCGGACTACAAGCCCTGGACAGGGGTCCAGTTGAGATCATGATCTGTGGATCGCGATCCAGTCCTGTTGCCGATCAACAAACCGCAAGCCAACCTGGCTTACTTCCAGCCGGGGCTAGGTGTCCAAGGTCTGCTGTCCCATTTACGCCGAGATCCCATGATAATGGTCGGGGAAAATCATGGCTAACTAACTTGTGGCTTTCTAAATAATGACGAAGCGCGCTTGAGACCGCTAAGGCAGGCGGTATCTGATGGCAGTATGCCCCGGCACCTCGCACGATGCTCCGGGGGAACTTTGCGGTCTTCTTAAACGCTAGCCAACAATATGGTCTCCTATCAGCCTGAAGTCACGAATTTGCTATTATGAAGCGGTCGCATTCTTGCTCCTCTTTGGATTTACCAGTGAAGCAACGAAAGACCTATCACAACACGTCTCTCACGTTTGATGCTCTCAAGGAGCATAACAAGGAAACCCCGCGTCTCTCCCCTTTTGCGCGGTTTGAGATGGCTCTAGAGGGAAGCAGCACCTTGTCAGACATCCCAATACTTCCTCCACCCTCTACTCGATCCTCTCATCGAACTCGGTCCAGCAGCCCGTCCAGAATTAGCGATGCACACTATCGGAGTGGCCATCTTAGACGCGCAAATATATTTGTGGATGATGAGGTGCCTACAGACATCGGTACTTATCTAAACGAAAAGGTCTTTTATGACTTGATAAGTGATAATTCTGAATTACGGACTATTTCAGAAAAGCTGTGGAGCAAGTCTAAGAAACTTGTCAGGAAACCATCAGGGGAGGCTGAATGGACGGAAGCCTTGCATATGGCCATTGACGAGTTGAGGTTCAAAGGGCTTGAAATCGTGCGTAATCGAGGTATGCTGTCATTTCCCTGCTATTGTCTTGAACTCAGACATTCACATGCTAATGTCGCATGAAGACTGGCGCGGAGATATAAAGCCTCCAATACATAATCCTCAACCTAATATCCCGCGGAAACGGAGCCAGCTGCATGAAACTATACAACATCCCTCTACTCAACCATCTGAAACCCCTGAATTGCGGTTTCCGTTACCAACTATCCCTGTATTCAAGTTAAAGGATCCGCGTCCAGATATATGTGTTGGTCTGTCGGATGAAAGCATAATAATTGCTTTGGAGCCTAAAAAAGGTCTCAATGCTGCGAGAAGCTTTCTGTTTGATTTGCAAGATACCTCCAGTCTTATCAGTGATCCGCACATCACCCCACTGGGCCTTCGATTTCCCTTTTTGATTGTTGAGGCCAAGGCCGCTGCAACTGGAGGGAATCTTTACCAGGCGCAAAATCAGGCCGCAGTCAGTGGCTCAACCGCACTCCAGATTCTTAAAAGCATGTCAGATCTGAATCAAGAAAGTCAAGAGGGCATTGGAATAGGCAATCAGCTTGAGCAAGAATTCAAGCCAAAGCTGGCTTTCTCTGTGACTACTGAGGGGCCGATCCACGAATTATGGCTCCACTTCCGGACGTCCAATGAAGATTTTTGTATGGCATGCGTGGGAGCTTGGAGAACAACTCTGAAAGACGGATCTATGGACTTCTTACGCCATCTCTTCGCAGTACTTAAATGGGGGGACGGTGAATTCAGAAATACTATTATTAACACAGTCCAGCTGGTATGACTGGTATGACTGAGAGGGAAGCGCCAGCCGGGGACACTGCAGTCAGCCTTGGGAGTCAAGCCGCTGTACAAGAGAAGCAGTCAATCGCACCGTATAGGCACTTGACAGTCTAAGTCCAGCCACCCCATCGACAGCGTTCCAGAAGCCACTGAGTGAATGACTGGGTCTCGTATTATCCTATCCGCAGGCTTCAGGCAAAAGGGACGGCAACCCTATCATTTCTCGCACGGAGACACGCTAATCACACCATTATCTTGTACAGTGCTTCCTGAGCCAGTAGTTTTACTAATACATGAAGAAAGCATAAATATAGAACTGACGGTGATAACATGATTGGTTCTCGTATCATCCTGATACCGCACACTGTGCTTCGTGGGCCAGTCATTCGGTCAAGGCGTGATGGCCGGCATAAAATTAGATCTCATGGGCTATGAGTCTGCCTTGCACTCAGGTATAAGTAGCATACTGCTACCTCCAATGTATACGACCAAGACGCATTCTTCTCACCATCACTTTTATTCCACTATGACTGAATTCACCAGCTTTGTTGACGATGCCATGGATAGCCTGGGCGACCAGTGGGTTGACTGCGAGAGCCCTCATATGCCTGAATTCACCAGCTTCTTTGACGATGCCATGGATAGCCTGGGAGACCAGTGGGTTGACCGCGAGAGCCCTCATATGCCTGCATTCACCAGCTTCTTTGACGATGCCATGGATAGCCCGGGAGACCGGTGGGTTGACTGCGAGAGCCCTCATATGCCTGAAGATCGGGACAAAGGTTTCTCAGTGATGTCGAATCAGGATCTTGATGCAGGTCCAACTTCGTTCCCAAACAGCAGCCCCTCATCCTCACTCGAGGTCTCGTCTATTGTAGAGCCCACGCCTCTAGACATGACTACATCGAATGATTCGCAGCATCCTTGGAATCTGTTATGTCTTGATACAGGTCTAGGTACTTTCGAGGAGGGCTCTATACTTCTACCCTTGAGCGATAAAGAACAGTTGGCTTATGGTATGCTATGCCTTTAATGATTTAATGGGATAGATTTATTCTAATATTTATTGGAAATACCTTAGGAATGACTGAATTGTTTTCTCTTAAAGCGGAGAACAAGTTCCTGAAGACCCTATTAGCACAGTCTTCGAGTGGAAAAGGTGTCTCTAGGAAGTCCAAAGCCCGAAAGACAAGGCAACGATCTAAGACTGCAATCTCAGGAAAGACACCGAGGAATGAACAGGGTCCCGGGTTGAGGAGATCGAAGAGGAAGGGTCCTATCCCTAATTACCGCCAATGGACCTGGCTTCCTGGAGATGAGTGCATTGTGATTGACGATTAATTAGAAATATATTCTTTCTGCTGTCTGTTCTGTCCTGTATCCTATTACTTAACTAGTTGGGGCGCTAAGGTCTTCGGTATGGGCCCGCTTCATAACCGTAGCGGCACCTCCAATTGACCCTTTTTCGATCCCTTGCGTATGCTAGGCACGACGAGCTTGCGAGCACGCGATTGTTCTACTAAGCCTCATAATCTAAGCAGAATTGAATGGTCGCCAGGAATCATGGCTTGCCGGTTGATCATGGCTATTAACAAATTGTGGCTTCTGAAAACCATGGCCCTAGCAGCTGTTGACATCTAAAATAAATACCTACCCTTTCCACTCTCCTTGGGCGCTTCTGGCATTGAAGTATTGTGATCTTTCAGCGTATATTATACCCTTTATACTGGTTACCATCATTTCCCATGGAAGAATTTGATCTCCGTCGTCTTCAAGCCCTTAACTCAGGGCTTGAAAAACTACCTACGGGGGGTCTTGAGAAAGGGTTAATTGACGTCCTCTTCGATTACTGCATGAAGAAACATGGCCTGACCTTCTGGGAACTTGAGAGCCAGCATTGTTATAATCTTTCAGATGTTGCTATTCGTACACTGACGAAACTATCAGACAGAGGTCTGCGTAGCTTGTTAATATCCTAAGCGGAAATATTTACTGATTGCTTCTTAGACTCCAACCTCCAGTCACAGGCCGAATCATATCTTCAATCGCAAATCCAATTCCACTCCAAATCGCATGCCTACTCGGACTCGAACCCCCAATCACCAGAACCCTTCGGCTATTCAGGTCAGACTTTTTTTGGTAACCCCCTGAGGCGCGAATTGAACTCCCAATCGTATCCCCGATCACCTACGGAGACCTCAAGTGATACAGAGCCGCTGGCTACCCAAGAGGAATCTCTCTTTGGTAGCCCGTTCAGGCGCGTTTATGAAGATGGCCTTTCCGGGGTACCACTCAATTACTCTCAAGATTCTGGTAATCTATTCAAGCGGCAAATCTTGTCCTAATATGATAGTCTGCTAACAAGGCTGTCCTCAGGGAATCTGTTTTCTGCAGAATCACTCAAGCGTCGCCGCGAACATTCTGACGGCCCACCATCTAAACGGCAACACTTGTCTCAAGAGCAAAATCCGCTATTGAAGCCGTCCTCAGGGAATCTATTTCCTGGAGCATCACTCAAGCGC